>NC_092163.1:27570055-27889373 GCF_045791955.1 Oncorhynchus clarkii lewisi | reverse complement strand
TTTTATAGCCTAACACAAAACATTTTGTGAACCGCTTGTGTCGTGAATTTCGTCTCATTGCATTTTCGACGACACATTTGAGGTATATACACACACAAAACATGACTTTTCCAGTCATGTTTGGTTTCATTGCAATCAACTGTTTTGTTTGTAACACAACCAGATTTGAAAAAATCTGTCATTCTCCCCTGAAATAAGGCACTTTTCCCTGGTAGGCGGTCATTGTAAATAAGAGTTTGTTCTTAACTGACTTGCCTGGTTAAATAAAAAAAATACCAGAGTAAATTATCTATTGATTCTGTCTCTTCGCAGCAAAATCTACAGAGCTGAGACTGAAATTATGCATTCTGTTGGTGGCAGTGATTTTATATAATAATTTAATTTTAAAATCTTAATTGAATCAAGTGTAGTTTTTTGTACCATGTGCCATGGAATTGGTACATCGAAAATCCTTCCCATTTATTTTGCAACCTGTATGGCGCAGAGATCAACATTTTTGTCCTCAAATGAAACTGGTATATTTTTATATTTATGCCAGTTCTTTTCAGCCAATTTGTATCTTTAATATATGTGAGGCAAACAAATCCCCAACCTTCTCTATTTTCCACTTGCCTCCTCCATTTTTGTGGTGGTACTGCAATCAGTTGGTTGTTAGTTTAGATTGAGCAGATATTCACATATATTTTTGATAGCTGCATGTGACATAACTCCTCTGTTTCTATTCCTAATATCATTAATAAATATAATAGCATTTTAAAACATTTTTTCCATAAAGAATGTTTTTTTATTAATCAGTATATTTGAGTTTAACCATAACATTTGTTGTAATATTTGTTCTATCTTTTCTGGAGGATAAAACTGAAATTGTAACCAGCTTTGTATGGCTTGTTTAAGAAAGGGCGATACTTTGTTGTTTTCAATTAGTCGGAAATTAGAAGTTTTTGAACAAAGGATGAGCCTTCTTAATAATCTACTGGAGAAACATTTTGGGTTTAAGTATAACTTATGTATGAGTGAAGCTTTTAGTGAGAGGTTTAAAGCTTTAATATTTAATAATAATTTTAGCCGCCTAAATTCATATTCATTATATAAATAGGCACGTGGCTTCTTCCTTGCTGAGCGACCTTTCAGATTATGTCTATATACTGTTGGGGAATTATCAGAATTAGACGACAATACGACTTGTTTTTCTGTGGATATAGATACTTTTGTATTTGTTTCCTACCGCATCTTCACAAGGTTCTTTGCTGTTGTTCTGGGATTGATTTGCACTTTTCGCACCAAGTACGTTAATCTCTAGGAGACAGAACGCGTCTCCTTCCTGAGCGGTATGATGGATGCGTGGTCCCATCGAGTTTACAGATGTACAGATGAATGTACCTTCAAGCATTTGGAAATTGCTCCCAAGGATGAACTAGACTTGTGGAGGTCTACAATTGTTTTGGCTTGGCTGATTTCTTTTGATTTTGCCATGATGTCAAGCAAAGAGGCACTGAGTTTGAAGGTAGGCCTTGAAATACATCCACGGGTACACCTCCAATTGACTCAAATTATGTCGATTAGCCTATCAGAAGCTTCTAAAGCCATGACATAATTTTCTGGAATTTTCCAAGCTGATTAAAGGCACAGTCGACTTTGTGTATGTAAACTTCTGATCCACTGGAATTGTGATACATTGAAATAATATGTCTGTAAACAATTGTTGGAAAAATGAGTTGTGTTATTTACAAAGTAGATGTCCTAACCGACTTGCCAAAACTATCGTTTGTTAATTAACAAGAAATGTGTGGAGAGGTTGAACAACTAGTTATAATGACTCCAACCTAAGTGTATGTAAACTTCCGACTTCAACTGTATCTCTATATACAGTGGCTTGCGAAAGTAATCACCCCTTTTTGCATTTTTCCTATTTTGTTGCCTTTCAACCAGGAATTAAAATATATTTTGGGGGGGGTTGTATCATTTGACTTACACAACATGCCTACCACTTTGAAGATGCAAAATATTTGTTATTGTGAAACAAACAAGAAATACATTTTTTTTAAACTGAAAACTTGTGCGTGCATAACTATTCACCCCCCCCCCCCCCAAGTCAATACTTTGTAGAGCCACCTTTTGCAGCAATTACAGCTGTAAGTCTCTTGGAGTATGTCTCTATAAGCTTGGCACATCTAGCCACTGGGATCTTTGCCCGTTCTTCAAAGCAAATCTGCTCCAGCTCCTTCAAGTTTGATGGGTTCCACTGGTGTACAGCAATCTTTAAGTCATACCACAGATTCTCAATTGGATTGAGGTCTGTTCTTTGACTAGGCCCTTCCAAGACATTTACATGTTTCCCCTTAAAGCACTCAAGTGTTGCTTTAGCAGTATGCTTAGTGTCATTGTCCTGCTGGAAGGTGAACCTCCGTCCCAGTCTCAAATCTCTGGAAGACTGAAACAGGTTTCCCTCAATAATTTCCCTGTATTTAGCACCATCCATAATTTCTTCAATTCTGACCAGTTTACCAGTCCCTGTCGATGAAAAACATCCCCACACCATGATGCTGCCACCACCATGCTTCACTGTGGGGATGTTGTTCTTGGGGCGATGAGAGGTGTTGGGTTTGCGCCAGACATGGCGTTTTCCTTGATGGCCAAAAAGCTCACATTTAGTCTCAACCTTACCAGAGTACCTTCTTCCTTATGTTTGGGGAGTCTCCCAAATGCCATTTGGCAAACACCAAACATGTTTGCTTTTTTTATGGACACTCTTCCGTAAAGCCCAGCTCTGTGGAGTGTACAGCTTAAAGTGGTCCTGTGGACAGTTACTCCAATCTCCACTGCAGCTCCTTCAGGTTTATCTTTGGTCTTTGTTGTCTCTCTGATCAATGCCCTCCTTGCCTGGTCCATGTGTTTTGGTAGGCAGCCCTCTCTTGGCAGGTTTGCTGTGGTGTTATATTCTTTCCAGTTTTTAATAATGGATTTAATGGTGCTCCATGGGATGTTCAAAGATTCAGATTTTTTTTATAACTCAACCTTGATCTGTACTTCTCCACAACTTTGTCCCTGACCTGTTTGGAGAGCTCCTTGATCTTCATAGTGCCGCTTGCTTGGTAGTGCCCGTTGCTTAGTGGTGTTGCAGACTCTGAGGCCTTTCAGAACAGGTGTAAATATACTGAGGTCATGTGACACTTACAATGGTTCCTCCTTTAAAAGTTGCGTCGTACTGCGGCTCACCTTGTGTGCTGCTGCAGCATTCTGTGGCACGCAGCCATTTTTTCTGTTACTGCAAGTTATTGCTAGTTTGACCACCAAGGGCATATTTGAGAAGCATCTGATTGTAAAGTGGTGATCCTTACTGACCTAAAACAGGGAATTTTCAATAGGATTAAATGTCAGGAATTGTGAAAAACTGAGTTTACATGTATTTGGCTAAAGTGTATGTGAACTTCCGACTTCAACTGTATACCCCAAAAATATATGGGATATTGGAAATGATGCATACAATTACATTGATGGAAGCAACAATATATCCACAATATTAAAGCTGATCCACCCTCTACATTTGTATATATAAAAGGAAAATATACAAATAAAACAATAATAATACATTAAAACCTCTTACTCCCACCCGACACGCAGACGTCCCATCTAGACACCTGGAAATGCAAATGCGCTACGCTAAATGCTAAATGTACTCGTTAAAACTCAAACGTTCATTAAAACACACATGCAGGGTATTGAATTAAAGCTACACTCGTTGTGAATCTAGCCAACAAGTCCGATTTTTAAAATGCTTTTCGGCGAAAGCATGAGAAGCTATTATCTGATAGCATGCAACACCCCGAAATACCTGAAGGCGACGTAAACAAAATAATTAGCGTAGCCGGCGCTACACAAATAGCAGAAATAAAATATAAAACATTAATTACCTTTGACGAGCTTCTTTGTTGGCACTCCTATATGCCCCATAAACATCACTATTGGGTCTTTTTTTCGATTAAATCGGTCCATATATACCCAAAATATCCATCTATGGAAACTGTGTGATTCATAAAAAAACACTGTTTCAAAACGCAGCGTCATTTTTTTAAATTAAAAAAGTCGACGATAAACTTTCACAAAACACTTCGAAATACTTTTGTAATCCAACTTTAGGTATTAGTAAACGTTAATAACATATCAAATTGATCACGGGGCGATGTGTATTCAATAGCTCCACGTCTTCAAATCATGTTCGGGAAATCTCTCTTCCAAAACTTCCTGTCGGAGACCGGACGGAATGGAATCTCTCTCCTTTGTTTGACCAAGAAATAACTCCCAGGTTACACAAGACTGGCGACATCGTTTGGAAGCCGTAGGAATTGCAATCTCGGACCCATTTAATTTGGTGTCCCTTAAACAATACATGCAAGTGGCGCATGGATATTTTTTCCAGTTTTCAGTGACCAGTTTTTCTTGCGCTTTTCGATGAAACACGCTCTGTTATAGTCACAGTCGTGATTTAACCAGTTTTAGAAACGTGAGAGTGTTTTCTATCCACACATACTAATCATATGCATATACTATATTCCTGGCATGAGTAGCAGGACGCTGAAATGTTGCGCGATTTTTAACAGAATGTTCGTAAAAGTAGGTGGTCGACTTAAGAGGTTTAATACAATTATAAAAAACATGTTTGATACCATTCCATTGAATCCATTCCAGACATTATTAGGAGCCGTCCTACAGTGATAGAACCGTATGATCTGAACCCAGATTTACATTTCAGAGCCATAATGTTCTATCAGCAATTGCACCCCCCTAAAAAACAGATTTATAAATGGCTCAGGATTTTGATACTCTGTACCTTTAAGGTGAGATCTGACACGTGAAAGCTTTGATGCTTAGTGTCTCAAAACAGTGTTTTGTACAGTCCCAGGGTCATTAAGTATTTGTCTATTTTTGAGGCTACCAGACAGCCCTTTTCATTATTTTGTCTACATTATGTAATAATTCATTTGAACAACAAATTCCAAATACAAGCTTCATAAGTAAATTATAAATATCAAGCTATTTTGACATACCAAAAGACCAGTAGGCCTATGCTAGTAATTGCTGCTTGATGCCCCATTGCTGGTGAGCTTGCATCGTAAATAGTTACAATTGTTGATCACCCCCCCCAAAAAATTGGAGCTGCATATGTACAGGGAGAACACGTGCAAACGATCACTGCACAAATGTAGCCTGTTATTACAGCCATAAACAGGGATGCATTTTCAAAACTCAAGATACAGAAATACACTGCATTTTACAGCTGCATTTTGAGCTGAATGTTATTCAAGTTAGCAGTCAATATAAACTAGGAATATCATGTCATCTTGTCACTTCTCTGGAGTCCAGATTAAGCCCGATTATACGGCCTACCTGTATGCAGCAAGGGCTGCGGGATCAGATGAAAAGCATGATCTGCCGGTGGCCTTTTTCTTCCTCACAAATATCGTAATTCATTTCGTCGGCTACTAGGTCGGCTACTCTGGTTTTGCCAAGCAACACCTAAGAAAATTAAACAAGAACTTTATGGTCACTCATCTGGATATGAGAGCCCGCCCTTGCATGCCAATGCTGATGACTGGTCGTTGGTCAATAAATCAATCAATAAAATGTATTTATAAAGCCCTTTTTACATCAGCAGAGCAATGCAGATGTAGAAGCATGGTGGCTAGGAAAAACTCCCTAGAAAAGGCAGGAACATAGGAAGAAACCTAGAGGGGAACAAGGCTCTGAGGGGTGGCCAGTCCTCTTCTGGCTATGCCAGTGGAGATTATAACTGTCACAGTGTACATTTAGGCTATATTGTTCAAGAATTTCAGATATTACTCTAAAGGGAGGGTCCGGGTGGGCCTTCTTTACGGCGGCGGCTCTGGTGCGGGATGTGGACCCCGCTCCACCTTTGACTTGGCCCACTTAGGTGGTGCCTCTGGTGCGGAGTGGGGACCCTCGCCGCCGACCCCGGACAGGCGGGAGACTCTGGCAGCGCCGGACAGGCGTGAGACTCTGGCAGCGCCGGACAGGCGGGAGACTCTGGCAGCGCCGGACAGGCGGTGAATACACTGGGCCGTGGAGGCGCACTTGCAGTCTCGAGCGCAGAGCTGGCCCCACCCGTTCTGTCTGGATGCCAGCTTCCACCCGGCAAATGCGGGACGCTGGCACCGAGCACACCGGCCTATGAATGCTCGGCTGAGACACAGTGCGCATCACCCCATAGCATGGGGCCTGACCAATCCCATGCGTGCCACAGTAAGCACGGGGAGTGGGCTCAGGTCTCCAACCTGACTCCGCCACACTCCCCAGGTGCCCCCCGCAAAAACATTTTTGTGGCTGCCTCTCGGGCTTCCTGGCCAACCGTGTTCCCTCATACCGCTGGTTCCCTTCTCCTGCTGCCTTTGCTCTCCTGGCTCTCCACCTGTTCCCATGGGAGGCGATCCCTTCCAGCCAGGATCTCCTCCCATGTGTAGGATCCCTTCCCGTCCAGAATGTCCTCCATTGTCCAGTCCTCTTTTCCATGCTGCTTTGTCCTTTGGTGGTTGGTAGTTCTGTAACGGCTGTTGGTGGAAGAAGGTGAGGACCAAGGTGCAGCGTGGTACGTGTTCATGCTTTATTAGTTGAACTGAACACTGAAAAGCAAAACAACAAAGAGAACAACCCAAATAGTTCTGTCTGGTGCAGACACAGAAACAGAAAGCAACTACCCACAAAAACCCAGTGGGAAAAAGCTACCTAATTATGGTTCTCAATCAGAGACAACGATATACATCTGCCTCTGATTGAGAACCACACCAGCCAAACAACAAAGAAATACAAAACATAGAAAATTAACATAGAATGCCCACCCTAGTCACACCCTAGCCTAACCAAAATAGAGAATAAAAGCCTCTCTATGGCCAGGGCGTGACAGAACATATGAAAGCTGGTGGTTCCTTTTAACATGAGTCTTCAATATTCCCAGGTAAGAAGTTTTAGGTTGTAGTTATTATAGGAATTATAGGACTATTTCTCTCTATACCATTTGTATTTCATTAACCTTTGACTATTGGATGTTCTCATAGGCACTTTAGTATTTCCAGTGTAACAATATAGCCTCCGTCCCTCTCCTCGCTCCTCCCTGGGCTCGAACCAGGAACACAATGACAACAGCCACCCTCAAAGCAGCATTACCCATGCAGAGCAAGGGAAACAACCACTCGAAGGCACAGAGCGAGTGACGTTTGAAACGCTATTAGCGGAAGTTGATAGGCTTTGAAGTCATAAACAGCACAATGCCTGAAGCACAGAGCTGCTGGCAAAACGCATGAAAGTGCTGTTTGAATGAATGCTTACGAGCCTGCTGGTGCCTACCATCACTCAGTCAGACTGCTCTATCAAATCAGACTTAATTATAACATAATAACACACAGAAATATGAGCCTTAGGTCATTAATATGGTCGAATCCGGAAACTATCATCTCAAACAAAACGTTTATTCTTTCAGTGAAATACGGAACCGTTCCGTATTTTATCTAATAGGTGGCATCCCTAAGTCTAAATATTCCTGTTACATTGCACAACCTTCAATGTTATGTCATAATTACGTAGAATTCTGGCAAATGAGTTCGCAACGAGCCAGGCGGCCCAAACTGTTGCATATACCCTGACTCTGCGTGTAATGAACGCAAGAGAAGTAACACAATTTGACCTTATGAATATTGCCTGCTAACCTGGATTTCTTTTAGCTAAATATGCAGGTTTAAAAATATATACTTCTGTGTATTAATTTTAAGAAAGTCATTAATATTTATGGTTAGGTACACGTTGGAACAACGGCAGTCCTTTATCACGAATGCGCACCGCATCGATTATATGCAACACAGGACACTCTAGATAAACTAGTAATATCATCAACCATGTGTAGTGAGTGATTATGATTGATTGATTGATTGTTTTTTATAAGATAAGTTTAATGCTAGCTAGCAGCTTACCTTGGCTTCTTACTGCATTTGCGTAATAGGCAGGCTCCTCATGTGGCAGGTGGTTAGAGCGTTGGACTAGTTAACTGTAAGGTTGCAAGATTGAATCTCTGAGCTGACAAGGTAAAAATTTGTCGTTCTGCCCCTGAACAAGGCAGTTAACCCACTGTATCTAGGCCATCATTGAAAATAAGAATGTGTTCTTAACTGACTTGCGTGTAAAAAAAAGGGGGGGGAAAAAGAAAAGTCGGCCAAATCGGCATCCAAAAATACAGATTTCCGATTGTTATGAAAACTTTCCTAATAAATTGGCCATTCCGATTAATCGGTCGACCTCTACTCACAACCCTCCAAAACCTTCTCACTGCACTAGCACTTCTCACTGCACTGATTTGTGTTGATTGACAATTGCTGGCCCAATCAGAGGGCTGAGTGTGTTTCACTAGCTGCATGGAGAGTAGCCTAACCCACAGAGACTCTGTGCCACAAAATGAGTGACAAAACGTTACAAAACCTGGCCAGATAATTTCAAGTCATCAGTCTCAAGTGAATGTCAAGTCTCAAGTCTTGGCAAAGTTGGTAGACTTTAGAAAAGCAAGCAATAACTAAATGTACAGAATAAGACCACATATTGTTTACCCAGATTTTAGCAGAGATGCAGAGAAGCATATTTAGGGGGTGGGGGGAATGATTTGGGGATGACATTTAAACCAAAGTGTGTATTCCAGTCACTTATTGTCATTCAAGGTATGAAAACAAACATCTAAATATGTCTTGTTTTGGTCAGCTGTATAGTACAACGTCACAATTTGATTGTTGATATACAGTACTGTATGACCCCATTCTCTGCTTCACTGATCTTTCGCCTCAGAAGGGAGATGAAACAAAGACCAAATAACTCAATCCATTCATATCCCCATTTCCCTATTGACCGAATTGACATTTAGAACAAACTGCTTCCTGTAGCAACCAAGCTGAACTATTAGGTGTGAACTACACAATCCCTTTATGTCTAGAGCCTGGTTCTGTGGAATAGCAGTGGTTTTTATGTAATTTCCACTGATGCCATTCTCCTATCTGCTCTGTAGGACCCCTGTGAGTACTGTGAGTGCACATCCATTTATATTCTTGCTGCTCAGGCAAATAGCAGTCAATTAAAATATAGCATCGATGTAAGGATTATGCTGTTAGTGGAGTGAGTATTCTCATTAGCAACACTACCACCACTGTGAAATGAAGAGTGAGTGATTGGTGGCACTTTCAATTTAAATGTTGTGTTGTTATGGACTTTGAAACTGTGAATGGATGACAATTATAATAACATCACAACATTTGTTGACTGTACACAGTTACATATGTTTGAATGTAATTACAATACATGCACATCCATTAGATAGGGTCATCACACATGAGATTGCAATGATGACTCACTCTCAATTGATAAGGAGATACATTCGTAAAATGGTAACTCATAACTTCCAACATGGAAACTCGTCAAACATAATCAAATAATTAGGAATCGGAATTAAAATGCAAGGAGATGTCGACGCGCAGAACCCACAGAGTTTTGTAATTAGGGGTAGTGAGTCTAATTTAAAGCGGATTTTGATTGTGCTAATTATGTAATCGTCTTCCCTTCCACGTTTCGATGTGGCCTTTTAAGAAGTTCACTGAGAGAATAGGGGTGTGAACATTGCTTTGTTATCTTTTAACAGGGGCATGATCAAAATAATTGACATGATTATAAAACATTATTAAGTGTGTTAATCCATATTTCAATGTTTAAGTCAGGCCCCTGGTGTACTCTAATCATTAAAGTTGTATTTTTTTATATCCATTATTTGATAGTTGGAGCTCTGATATGAAAATCAGTGGCCCTGCGGCCTTGTGAATGTTGACCTGTTAAAAGGTCTTACTCACATCGGCTGCGGAGAGCATGATCACACAGTCGTCCGGGACAGCTGATGCTCTTGTGTCACTGGGCAGCTCTCGGCTGTGCTTCCCTTTGTAGTTTGTAATCGCTTGCAAGCCCTGCCACATCCGACAAGTGTCAGAGCCGGTGTAGTACAATTCGATCTTAGTCCATTATTGACGCTTTGCCTGTTTGATGGTTCGTCGGAGGGCATTTCTTATAAGCTTCCTCGTTAGTGTCCCGCTCCTTGAAAGCGGCAGCTCTACCCTTTAGTGCAATGCGAATATTGCCTGTAATCCATGTGTTCTGGTTGAGGTATGTACGTACAGTCACTGTGGGGACGACATCCTCAATGCACTTATTGATGTGACTGATGTGTTGTACTCCTCAATACCATCGGAAGAATCACAGTATATATTCCAGTCTGTGCTAGAAAAACAATCCTGTAGTTTAGCATCTGCTTCTTCTGACCACTTTTTTATAGACCAAGTCACTGGTGCTTCCTGCTTTAAATTTTTTGCTTGTAAGCAGGAATCAGGAGGATATAATTATGGTCAGATTTGCCAAATGGAGGGAGATTGGAGAGCTTTGTATGCGTCTCTGTGTGTGGAGAAAAGGTGATATTAATATGCACTGCACGATATTATGACCTCCCCGTTTTCTCAGATTTCAATTAGCTTTGCACTGCATTTCACCTCTGAAAGTTATATATAGAATGATGTACAGTTTTGGTTTTATTTGGTCATTTCTTTCAGTCTTTCAATATTATACATTGAAAGAGTGGATGTCCAGTTCAACACGTTACTTCAGTCACTACAATATTACTGTTATAGCATACAGGTCATCACCATTTTGTAAAATATTCAATAGAAACACTGTAAATTAATCTCTGTTCTCTTTGTAGATAATGTATCCCAGATATCCCATTCGTCAGTGAGTATTCGTATCCTGGATGTGAATGACAACCCTCCTGAACTGGCCACGCCCTATGAGGCATCTATCTGTGAGGATGCCAAGCCGGGTCAGGTAAGGGCAAACTTTAAAGTATTGCATTAATACCATGTATTTAATGTGCTGGTTGTGTGAATGGTGTGTGTGAATGAAGTTGCTGGTATTTCATGAATTCATCATCATAATTATTTCCAGTAGATTAGCAAAAATATTACCATGACTCAACCAAAACTGAGTTCAACAGCAATAAAGGGCTAAGAAAACAAATCCCATTGGAAACCTGACTTAATTGGCAATATTTTTTAATACATTTTGAATTTCTAAGGTGTACATACAGAAATGTAATGTAATGTGATGATTTACCAACGCAGGGTTTTCAATATCACAGTTGTGGAACAGCCCATGGTTGCATTGTGCTCTATCCAGTTTTGTTTTAAGAACTATCCAGCACCAGCAATCCAACTCCTCTACTTCATTTAAACTATCTCTGACACATCAACATCGAAGATGTTGTTTCCAAAGCTGTGTTTAAAACATAAGTTGTTTGCCATATACTAGTAGACCTTTGTATACTTGCTGGTCGGATGCAATGTTGTGAAATCAGTTTGTGTTGGTTGTAGAGCACAGCCAAGACATTCTTCCTCTTTGTCAGAATTGTTTCATTATCGCCTAGATTCTCAATTGGACAGCATGATCTATTTGACACTTTGTTCCAAAGGCAATTTATAAACTCTGTTTTTGGCACACAAGCAGCTTACCAAACTAGGCTTACGCCAATACTTGAGTTATTGGACATAAAAGGAAAATGTATGTCTGTGCTCTTTGCATTTGTGCTTTCTTGACTGAAGATGTAAAGCTGGGATTGAATCAGTATATAATAAGCCATTTAGCAGACACTTTTATCCAAAGTAACTTACAGTGAGTGTGTACATTTTACATTTGGTGGCCCCAGCATCAATATACAAGTATCAGTCAATATAGTGTCAAAAAATACAAATTGACTTAGCCGCTTTGGGGGAGTATGCTAATTTTAATTTGTTGACATCATGCATTTGCATGCGATTTTATACCCTTTTATCTGTTGTATTTATTAAACAAACAAAAAATGCCAGCTGTTTTGAAATTTACTACATAATATTCAACAGCCGATTTAGTGGAGAGATTACACAATATCATTGAAGTTGGACAGAAATGAATGCATAATCCAAAGGTCATGAACTTGGAACAGTTGGTGGCGTAAGAATAAAACATGTGTGGCTGTATGCATAGTGCAGAAGAAGGAGAATAGACAGAATAGCCCTGATTCTCAACTCCCATTAAAAATGGACGGGGTCATTAAGGTATTTTATTTCCATTCATGGTCAACAAGCCACGGGCTCAGTTGGAGCCAATTACACTGAGCGGAGCAAAGGAATAATTAAAAGACTGGGGATGCATCCCAAATGGTATTTTACTCCCTATATAGTATAGTGCACTACTTTTGATCAGGGCCCTATAGGCCCTAGTCAAAGGTAGTGCACTATATAAGGAGTAGGGTGACATCTGGGATGCACAGAGATTTTAAGCGAGGCCTCCAAGCTGGAATCCACATTTACATGTGTAATGAGGCTTAGGCCTCCCCTCCTCTTGCTCTGCAGACTCTTAACTGCTCATCGCCCTCTGTGTTTGCCACCTCTCCCAATAACATTGTCTGGTCTGATCTCTCGCCACCTCGCTCCTTCCTCGCTCCCTCCTCCATCTGCAAGCCAACATTAACCTTCAACACATAATCATAGGGAGACCATTAGTCTTATTGTTGAGATTTTCCCCAACAGAATTCTTTCACAGGTCCATTTAGATTTCAGACGTGCAGCTCAAAGATGTTCAGCTCACGGGCACATTGGCATTTGGAAATATTTTTCAAATAACGTAGATAGGACCATATTTTCCCATTTTAATTGATCCACTGACGTCTATCCATTGATGGGTCAGGAAAAATGGTGAGGTAAGCGTTAGAAATAAAATGGAATGGGCTTCTGTTTTTGTTGAAGGCACAAACAAATAAAATTGTATTTGTCTCATGCGCCGAATACAACAGGGTAGACCACACAGTGAAATTCTTACTTACAAGCCCTTATCCAACAATACAGTTAAGAAAATAAATACATGTTAAAAATAAAACATCTAAAATAAAAGTAACAAATAATTAAAGAGCAGCAGAAAAATAACAAAAGCAAGGTTATATACATGGGGTGCTGGTACAGAGTCAATGTGCGGGGGCATCGGTTAGGCAAGGTAACTGAGGTAATATGAACATGTAGGTAGAGTTAAAGTGACTATGCATAGATAATAAACAGAGAGTAACAGCAATGTAAAAGAGGGGGGGGGGGAAATGCAAATAGTCTGGGCATCCATTTGATTAGCTGTTCAGGACTCTTATGGCTTGCGGGTAGAAGCTGTTAATAAGTATTTTGGACCTAGACTTGGTGCTCCAGTACCGCTTGCCGTGCGGTAGCAGAGAGAACAGTCTATGACTAGGGTGGCTGGAGTTTTAGTTTTAGGACCTTCCTCTGACACCACATGGTATAGAGGTCCTGGATGGCAGGAAGCTTGGCCCCAGTGATGTACTGGGGCGTACGCACTACCCTCTGTAGTGCCTTGATCGTTTGTTGTTGACGTGGACGGCAATGAACTTGAAGCTCTCAATCTGCTCCACTACAATGCATACAGTACTGTAAACCAGGACACTCAAAACTGAGCTCTCTTGGTCTAGCTGTCTCGTAGCTGCTGGGACATTTCATATATTTTCTTCCTGCTCTGTAATGTTCCAGAAGTTCTCTCGTCTTTGACCGCAAAATGTTTTAATGGAAATGTGTTGTCTTTGGGTCAGGGGTTTCTCGTGTTCATTCTCTGCCTTGGCATAGCTACTTGGAGCATTCTGGGACAGATTTGCTGCTCTCTATGGGGCCAATTCCGACCCAAGTTATGTGTGCGAAAATGAAACTTAATTCCCTTTTTATGCACTTTTCTCTATGCGTATTCTGACCTTGAACTTAAGCATGAGAATAACATGCTATTCAACCGTAATTATTTTGGGGTGGAGATCAAAGAAATTAAGGTGTGGAGGAGGTGTGTCTACAGAGACTTCATATTCTGACCTTGACTTACTTCCCTCATAATTCCACCAGCCTAGTGCTCGTGAAAAGTTGGAATAAGGAATGTGCCACTGTAGCAAACGTGTAACAACTGTTTGGGTTCGAAAACCGGTCAAGGTATAGAGAAATACTAGATGAAAAATGAGGTTTAATAGACATACATACAGTGCCTTCAATAAGTATTCACACCCCTTGCCTTTTTCCACACTGTGTTGTTACATCCTGAATTAAGAATATATTATATTGAGATTTTGTGTCACTGACCTACACACAATACCCTATTAATGGAATAATGTTTTTATACATTTTTACAAATAATAGTGTGTAACATTAACATTTTTACATTTTAATATATATATATATATATATTCCTTTTATTTAACTAGGCAAGAACAAATTCTTATTTACAATGATGGCCTACCGGGGAACATGTGGTTAACTGCCTTGTTCAGGGACAGAACGACAGGTTTTTACCTTGTCAGCTCGGGGATTCAATCCAACAACCTTTCGGTGACTGGCCCAAAGCTCTAACCACTAGGCTACCTGCCGCCTCAAAATGACTACCTGATCTCTGTACCCCACACATACAATGATCTGTACGGTCCCTCAGTCTAGCATGGAATATCAAACACAGATTCAACCACAAAGACCAGGAAGGTTTTCCAATACCCCGCAAAGAAGGGCACCTATTGGTGGATTGGTTAAAGTTAAAAAAGCAGACATTGACTCTCCGTTTGAGCATGGGGAAGTTATTAATTACACTTTACACTTTCAGAGAAAACTAAGGATGGCTCAACAACATTTTAGTTACTCCACAGTACAAACCTAAATGACAGTGAAAAGAAGGAAGGCTGTACAGAAAATACAAATATTCCAAAACATGCATCCTGTTTGCAATAAGGCACTAAAGTAAAACTGCAATAAATGTGGCAAAGAAATTAACTTCATCTCCTGAAAAAAGTGTTATGTTTGGGGCAAATCCAACGCAACACATCACTGGGTAGCACTTTTCATATTTTCAAGCATGGTTGTGGCTGCATCATGTTATGGGTACGCTTGTCATCGGCAAGGAAAATGTATGTTTTTTAGGATAAAAAGAAACAGAATAGAGCTAAGCACAGGCAAAATCCTAGAGGAAAACCTGGTTCAGTCTGCTTTCCAACAGGCACTGGAAGGGAAATTCACCTTTCAGCAGGACAATAACCTAAAACACATGGCCAAATATACACTGGAGTTGTTTACCAAGACGACATTGAATGTTCCTGAGTGGCTTAGTTACAGTCTTGACTTAAATCGACTTGAAAATCTATGGCAAGACTTGAAAATGAATGTCTATCAATTAAGAATTTTAAACAGAATAATGTGCAAATATTGTACAATCCAGATGTGCAAAGCTCTTAAAAACATACCCAGAAAGACACAGCTGTAATCGCTGTCAAAGGGGATTCTAACATGTATTGCCTCAGATGTGTAAATATTTATGCAAATGAGATATTTCTGAATTTAATTTTCATTATATTAGCAAAAATCTCTTAACATGTTTTCACTGTCGTTATGGGGTATTGTGTGTAGATGAGAAAAACAATATATTTACTCCATTTTGAATTCAGGCTGTAACACAGCAAAATGTGGAATAAGTCAAGGGGTATGAATACTTTCTGAAGGCACTGTATGCATATAGAAAGACAGCCACGTTCCCATTAAAGGTTCTCAGCAAATCTCTCCCCCTCCAGAAGGGAAGGCAGACCTAAATACTCTTGCCTTATCTGTTCGCTGTTTCACCCGTCCATGCCTGGTGCCAAAGCAATAAATCAATACTGAGACCTTAGGGTTGAATAGACTATACATCTGAAACATCTTAATCGCTTAAGGACACCTATGGCCGATTTTATGGCTCAAGGGCCTAGATACCTGTTACTAAGACCTGTTTTGTGGTTACCTCTGGCGTTAGAGAAGGTACCTAAAGTTCAAAATCCATTAGGGAATAATCATCATAAAATAGTTTGCAGCAAAAGTCAAAGCACATGTGGACATCAATAAAATACATGTTTTACTATTATTCCACACTGGAGAAGGTGGTATGCACCAGAATGTCTGTGTTATCTAGTACCCTGTCTATTGCAAACCAATATTTTTTTATATATATATTTGTTTTCAGCCACCCTTAATGTTGGATTGGATTTTGGTTTTACGAACCACATGAAGTCTATTACAGTTTTTTTGCATGTGATTGTTTCTGCTTTCCTCACTTTATACTACCTTCAAATAATAGTACCTTTTTAATTATTGTATATGAACCATTTCATTTCCCCAACATTGAATGTGCCCATTTTGCACAGCCTAAAACTTTGATGCAGAGATACATTTGTATATATAGTGTATGCGAACACCCTTCAAATGAGTGGATTCGGCTATTTCAGCCACACTCATTGCCAAAAGAAGTATAAAATCGAGCACACAGCCGCGCCATCTCCATATTGAACATTGGCAGTAAAATGGCCTTACTGAAGTGCTCAGTGACATTCAACGCGGCACCGTCATAGGATGCCAGCTTTCCAATAAGTCAGTTCGTCAAATTTCTGCCCTGCTAGATCTGCCCCGGTCAATGCTGTAAATACTGTTATTGTGAAGTGGAAATGTCTACTCCACCACCCCAAACTGCATCTGTGCATCTGGAAGCAACGTCAGCACAAGAACTGTGTGTCGGGAACTTTATGAAATGGGTTTCCATGGCCGAGCAGCCGCACACAAGCCTAACATCACCATGCGCAATTCCAAGCCTCAGCTAGAGTGTTGTAAAGCTTACTGGCATTGGACTCTGGAGCAGTGGAAATGCATTCTCTGGAGTGATGAATCACGCTTTACCATCTGGCAGTCCAATGGACAAATCTGAGTTTGGCAGATGTCAGGACCACGCTACCTGCCCGAATGCATAGTGCCAATTGACCTCAACCCCATTGAACACCTTTGGGATGAATTGGAATGGCGACTACGAGCCAGGCATAATCTCCCAACATCAGTGCCCGACCTCACTAATGCTCTTGTGGCTGAATGGAAGCAAGTCCCCGCAGTAATGTTCTAACATGTAGTAGAAAGCCTTCCCAGAAGAGTGGAGGCTGTGACAGCAGCAAAGGGGAGACCAACTCCATATTAATGCCCATGATTTTGGAACACACTTTTGGTCATGTAGTGTACATTTGATAGATTAGCCTGCATTCTATTAATACCTAACTTGTGGGTTTGCAGATTAATATAATTTGGTAAAATATGTTGTTCAGTAGCCGATGTAGGATAAGGTCGCCTGCAAACCAGAAAAACTAATGTAAAAAATGCAGCAACTCAATGGGAGCAGAGCATTGCAGGAACACATTACACATTACAACAGGCCCTTCCCAAGCACATGAAAATTATTGAGTTGCTGTGTTTTTATGCATCATTTGTTTGGTCTGAACACGCTCTAAACTCAAACCCACAGGTATATAAACCGTGATTGTTCCCTGGTTTACTTCCGGCGCCGACAGAGATGGCCGCCTCGCTTCGCGTTCCTAGGAAACTATGCAGTTTTTTGTTTTTTTACGTGTTATTTCTTACATTAGTACCCCAGGTCATCTTAGGTTTCATTACATACAGTCGAGAAGAACTACTGAATATAAGATCAGCGTCAACTCACCATCAGTACGACCAAGAATATGTTTTTCGCGATGCGGATCCTGTGTTCTTACAAACAGGACAACGGAGCGGATCCCATGCAGCGACCCAAAAAAACGACTCCGAAAAAGAGGGAAACGAGGCGGTCTTCTGGTCAGACTCCGGAGACGGGCACACCGTGCACCACTCCCTAGCATTCTTCTTGCCAATGTCCAGTCTCTTGACAACAAGGTTGATGAAATCCGAGCAAGGGTAGCATTCCAGAGGGACATCAGAGACTGTAACGTTCTTTGCTACACGGAAACGTGGCTCACTGGAGAGACGCTATCCGAGGCGATGCAGCCAACGGGTTTCTCCACGCATCGCGCAGACAGAAACAAACATCTTTCTGGTAAGAAGAGGGGCGGGGGCGTATGCCTTATGGCTAACGTGACATGGTGTGATGAAAGAAACATACAGGAACTCAAATCCTTCTGTTCACCTGATTTAGAATTCCTCACAATCAAATGTAGACCGCATTATCTACCAAGAGAATTCTCTTCGATTATAATCACAGCCGTATATATCCCCCCCCAAGCAGACACATCGATGGCTCTGAATGAACTTTATTTGACTCTTTGCAAACTGGAAACCATTTATCCGGAGGCTGCATTCATTGTAGCTGGGGATTTTAACAAAGCTAATCTGAAAACAAGACTCCCTAAATTTTATCAGCATATCGATTGCGCAACCAGGGGTGGAAAGACCTTGGATCATTGTTACTCTAACTTCCGCAACGCATATAAGGCCCTGCCCCGCCCCCCTTTCGGAAAAGCTGACCACGACTCCATTTTGTTGATCCCTGCCTACAGACAGAAACTAAAACAAGAGGCTCCCACGCTGAGGTCTGTCCAACGCTGGACCGACCAAGCTGACTCCACACTCCAAGACTGCTTCCATCACGTGGACTGGGACATGTTTCGTATTGCGTCAGACAACAACATTGACGAATACGCTGATTCGGTGTGCGAGTTCATTAGAACGTGCGTTGAAGATGTCGTTCCCATAGCATTGATTAAAACATTCCCTAACCAGAAACCCTGGATTGATGGCAGCATTCGTGTGGAACTGAAAGTGCGAACCACTGCTTTTAATCAGGGCAAGGTTTCTGGTAACATGACCGAATACAAACAGTGCAGCTATTCCCTCCGCAAGGCTATCAAACAAGCTAAGCGTCAGTACAGAGACAAAGTAGAATCTCAATTCAACGGCTCAGACACAAGAGGCATGTGGCAGGGTCTGCAGTCAATCACGGACTACAGGAAGAAATCCAGCCCAGTCACGGACCAGGATGTCCTGCTCCCAGGCAGACTAAATAACTTTTTTGCCCGCTTTGAGGACAATACAGTGCCACTGACACGGCCTGCAACGAAAACATGCGGTCTCTCCTTCACTGCAGCTGAGGTGAGTAAGACATTTAAACGTGTTAACCCTCGCAATGCTGCAGGCCCAGACGGCATCCCCAGCCGCGCCCTCAGAGCATGCGCAGACCAGCTGGCCGGTGTGTTTACGGACATATTCAATCAATCCCTATACCAGTCTGCTGTTCCCACATGCTTCAAGAGGGCCACCATTGTTCCTGTTCCCAAGAAAGCAAAGGTAACTGAGCTAAACGACTACCGCCCCGTAGCACTCACTTCCGTCATCATGAAGTGCTTTGAGAGACTAGTCAAAGACCATATCACCTCCACCCTACCTGACACCCTAGACCCACTCCAATTTGCTTACCGCCCAAATAGGTCCACAGACGATGCAATCTCAATCACACTGCACACTGCCCTAACCCATCTGGACAAGAGGAATACCTATGTGAGAATGCTGTTCATCGACTACAGCTCGGCATTCAACACCATAGTACCCTCCAAGCTCGTCATCAAGCTCGAGACCCTGGGTCTCGACCCCGCCCTGTGCAACTGGGTACTGGACTTCCTGACGGGCCGCCCCCAGGTGGTGAGGGTAGGCAACAACATCTCCCCCCCGCTGATCCTCAACACTGGGGCCCCACAAGGGTGCGTTCTGAGCCCTCTCCTGTACTCCCTGTTCACCCACGACTGCGTGGCCACGCACGCCTCCAACTCAATCATCAAGTTTGCGGACGACACAACAGTGGTAGGCTTGACTACCAACAACGACGAGACGGCCTACAGGGAGGAGGTGAGGGCCCTCGGAGTGTGGTTACAGGAAAATAACCTCACACTCAACGTCAAAAAAACTAAGGAGATGATTGTGGACTTCAGGAAACAGCAGAGGGAACACCCCCCTATCCACATCGATGGAACAGTAGTGGAGAGGGTAGCAAGTTTTAAGTTCCTCGGCATACACATCACAGACAAACTGAATTGGTCCACTCACACAGACAGCATTGTGAAGAAGGCGCAGCAGCGCCTCTTCAACCTCAGGAGGCTGAAGAAATTTGGCTTGTCACCAAAAGCACTCACAAACTTCTACAGATGCACAATCGAGAGCATCCTGTCGGGCTGTATCACCGCCTGGTACAGCAACTGCTCCGCCCTCAACCGTAAGGCTCTCCAGAGGGTAGTGAGGTCTGCACAACGCATCACCGGGGGCAAACTACCTGCCCTCCAGGACACCTACACCACCCGATGTCACAGGAAGGCCATAAAGATCATCAAGGACATCAACCACCCGAGCCACTGCCTGTTCACGCCGCTATCATCCAGAAGGCGAGGTCAGTACAGGGGCATCAAAGCTGGGACCGAGAGACTGAAAAACAGCTTCTATCTCAAGGCCATCAGACTGTTAAACAGCCACCACTAACATTGAGTGGCTGCTGCCAACACACTGACACTGACTCAACTTCAGCCACTTTAATAATGGGAAATGATGTAAATATATCACTAGCCACTTTAAACAATGCTACCTTATATAATGTTACTTACCCGACATTATTAATCTCATATGCATACGTATATACTGTACTCTATATCATCGACTGTATTCTTATGTAATACATGTATCACTAGCCACTTTAACTATGCCACTTTGTTTACATACTCATCTCATATGTATATACTGTACTCGATACCATCTACTGTATCTTGCCTATGCTGCTCTGTACCATCACTCATTCATATATCCTTATGTACATATTCTTTATCCCCTTACACTGTGTACAAGAGAGTAGTTTTGGAATTGTTAGTTAGATTACTTGTTATTACTGCTTTGTCGGAACTAGAAGCACAAGCATTTCGCTACACTCGCATTAACATCTGCTAACCATGTGTATGTGACAAATAAATTTGATTTGATTTGGTGTTCCTGAGGGACAGACAACGGAGATCAGCCTGTGATCACGCCTTTGCACATTCTGAGGCAGTCTAAATGTAATGGGAATTACTGACACGGAGTGGGTGCAACACTTTTAGCTGGACAGAGCAGTGAGTATGGAGCTGTCATCTTATGTCGGATGATTTGGAGAGCAGGAACAACCAGCCAACATCACTCCCGGTTCTCCTCAGTCACCTGTGCCCACTCTGTGTTTGCTACTGGGTCATTTCAGAGTGTCCGGAGATGTCGCTGGCATCTCCCAAATCTGTGTCCATGTGCCTGTCCCTCTTCCTTGCTGCGATGCTACGGTACACCAACCACTTCATTAATTTCCCCGACGCCCCTGCAGAACATTGGTGCATCAAGGAGAGGTTCCACGCCAAGACCCCAATGTGCTCGGTGCCATCGGTGGCACCCATATACTGTAGCCACCAGGGCACCCTCTGTCGACGGGCATGTGTACAGAAATTGAATGAGGCAACAAGCTGTGAATGCTCAAGTGGTCTGTGATGCAGATCAGTTGATTTAGAGAGTTTGTTCCAAATTTCCAGGGTCAGCCCTTGACTCCTTCATTTTGTGGCACTCTGGGTTGGCGGAAAGAATGGCCACTCTGAATGGGGACTTGCTAGTCGGTGAGTAGCCTATATATAACCCATGTTTAAGGTGTAAGATGTATGTAATTGTGCTATTAGTTATATTAAAATGTGTTTATCTCAACAGGCGACAAAGGCAATCCACTTCTGCCATGGCTCATGATGTCCTTCCACAACCCTTCAAGCCAGGAGGGGTATAATGTGGCACACTCTCACCAGGGGTATCGTGGAGAGTATCTTCAGAGTCCTAAAGAGCAGGTTCCTGCAACTTGACACTTCTGACTGTACCATGCTGCTAACACCTGTCAAGATGTGCCTGGTGTTCGTGGCATGCGCCATATTACACAACATGGCAGTGAGGCGAGACATCCAAGCACCCGGTCCTGGTCCACAACAGCTGCAGCAAGATGAAGAGGAAGGCCGTTACTTGCAGGTCACCAGGGAGATGGCAGTGTTAGAAGAGCACACCAACAACTGGCTAATGGCTATATTGCTTAGGTTCATCCTATCAAACCAAACACTTTCCATATATGTGACCCGATTCAGGAAAGGCGGATGTCGCAAGTCACGACTTCACAGGAGAGCCGTTTGAACGTAAAAAAATGTTTTTAGCAAAATGCGATTTTTGGCAGAAATGCCTTCTCGAACATGTGAATTTTCATGTGCACTAAAAACATGCGTAATAGTAAATTAATAAACCAGTAATACTAGACACTCAGAACAAACTATAAACTGAATGCAATCTTTATTATTAAAAGTTCCCCTGGTTTGGGCCTTTTTAACTTGGGGCTATGGTCCTGGAGTTCCTCTATAATCTCCCCCAATCTGTGGTTAAGGGTAGCTTTGAGCTCCTTCAGCACGTGGTACATCAACACACTATCACAGCTTATTGTGAAATAGACACAACATCACTTATTCTTCATAACGCATTCGTGTACAAATTCCAATTTGTTGTGGCTAACGTTAGCTAGGCTCGCTAGGTGGCTAACATTGGCTAGGCTAGCTAGGTGGCTTATGTTCGCTGGGTTAGCGGTTAAGGTTAGGTTTAGGGGTTAAGATTATGGTTTGGTAACATGCTAGCTAAGTAGTTAAAGGTTAAGGTTAGGGTTAAATTTAGGATTAAGGTTGGGGTTAAGGTTAGGGTTAGGCTAAAGGGTTAAGTTTAGGTAAGTGTTAGCCAACATGCTAAGTAGTTACAAAGTAGTAAGTCGTTGCAAGGTAGCAAAAATGCTAAAGATTTCTGTGATGAGATTTGAACACGCAACCTTTGTAACCTACTGTATTAATCTCCGATTGAATACAAAATCACTGAATCAAAAATCTAAATCAATGCACTGAATACAAAATCGTGTACTGCACACAAAAACATGTATTTCCAATAAGCAATATTAGTGTCTATTTTACAATAATCTGTGATAATGGGTTGGATCAATTCCTGTTAGGGGCGTGGTCAAACGGGTGCGGAACGTCTCCTGGAGGGCCCTCTCCCCTCTGTATTGTCACCCCTATTTTCCATCTCTTTAACCAAAGCCTAAAGTAATGTGTGTCAACAGGCGTGGAAGGAAGCTTAAGTAATTCCACTACCTAAAAATAGTAAAGTAACCTTTGCTGGCTCCAACAACCACCCAATCAGTTTGCTGCCTGTTCTTAGTAAACTGATAGAGAGAATTGTGTTTGAACAAATACAACGCTCTTTTTTTAAAGAACAAGTTTACTACTGACTTTCAGCATGCATATAGAGAAGGGCACTCAACTTGTACTGCAGTTACTCAGATGGCTGGCTAAAAAGAAATTGATAAGAAGATGATAGCTGGAGCTGTTTTAGATTATCAGTGCAGCCTTTCATGTTTTTGGTCATAATTTGTTATTGAAAAAACTCACTTGTTATGGCTTTAAATCACCTGCCATCGCATGGTTGGAGAATTACTTACCCAATAGATCTCCGAGACTATTCTTCAATGAAAGCTTTTCTAACGGCAGATATGTACAGTGCGGTATCCCTCAGGGAGGTTGCCTTGATATGCCACTTGTCTTACAAGAAGCCCAGACTACTATATATGCTGATGATTGCACACTCTACTCAACAGCACCTACAGCCAGTGATATCACTGAGGCTCTTAGCAAGGAGTTAGAGTCAGTGTCAGAATGGGTCATTAACAATATAATGATCTTAAATACATCTAAAACCAAAAGCATTTTATTTGGTTCAAAACATTCTCTTGGACCAGAACGTCCAAGAGTTGTGCATAAAGGGTGACCATTGAACAAATTGAAGAAGTTGAACTCCCAGGAGTAACATTCGTAAGTAGTTGCAAAGTATGTTAAGTAGTTACTAAGTCAGTTATCATGGTCAAGTCATTTAGACAAAGTTGTTGTGAAGATGGGAAGAGGTATGTCTGTTATAAAAAGCTGTTCTGGGTTTTTTCAGGCTCTGATCTTGCCCCATCTTGATTACTGTCCGGTAATATGGTCAGGTGCAGCAAAGAAATACCTATCGAAGCTGCAGCTGGCTCAAAACAAAAGCACCACGCCTTGTCCTGAACTGTACACACTGAACTAACACCAACAACATGAATGATAGTCTTTCATAGTTTAGGAGAAATTGACGTCTTCTCTTCTAGTCTTTAAAAAAACTTGTGTGTGTTGAAAATGCCTACTTGTATAATCTATTAGCGTACACTTCAGACAGACGCACATACCCCCATCAGACACGTGTTGCTTCAGGTACCAAAACCAAAAACAGATTTAATGCGTTGCTCAGTTATATTTATAGAGCCAGCTTAACAGGCAAAAAGCTAGTTTAGCTTAAAAGAAAACCCAGATAAAAAACATATTGTATCACAGCGCCTCTCCTCTTTCTAAAAGATCTACTTTAACTGTAGGCTACTGTATATCACAATAAGAATATGAATATATGATTAGTGTGTAATTTGTGTTGTCTCTTGGTGTCTTTCCCATATATAACTCTTATTTTCTTTTATTTTATGTAATATCTCATGTTGTTCTTGTCTATAACTGTTTTGTACTTTCTAATGCATTTGTATATTTTATGTGGACCCAAAGAATAGTAGCTGCTACATTTTGCAGTAGCTAATGGGTATCCTCATGAACTAAACTAAACTCTTCCATCCGCTCCTCCTCCAACCGCAATTGAGGACGGTACACTGGGTCATCTGGGCCTGGGGGTGGATTGGCACTCTGCACATGTCTTTCTTCCTCCGTTCAACCCTCAACTGGAGGAAAGCTACAAAGTAGGCCTTTTACCGCCCTATCTCGGGGGAACAGCAGGTGTCTCCTCATCTGAGGAGATGAAAGTAGGAGGGAAAGTCTCAGTTTTACCTATACTGTAGGACGCCATCTGCAGTCTCTAATTATACATTTCTTAATTTCTTTCAACAGTGTCATGGAATTGCTGGCCTTACTGACTAGTGCTTCTGCAATCCCGGCTACAGCATCTGATAGGGGGTCACTGTCCGACATCCCTGCCTGCACTGTGGGATAAACAAACTGCTTTTATTTGAGACAGATGTCTACAATTCATCTTTTGTCAATCCTTATCATTGTAGGCTAATTAATACTGTATGTATTTACCTTGATCATTATCCACACCATCACCATATCCGTGGGTGTCGGTGGTGGAGAGGGTCGATCCAATCAGCTCCTCCCAAGGAGTGAGGTGGAGCTTCGTGCTTGGCCCTCCACTGGTCGCACTGAACAAGATCCTATGGTTCCACAATCTGGACTTTACTGCAGTTTGGATGTCTCTTTTGCAACTTGTCAGTGCGCTCATCCAGCCTAATACTGAATGCCATATTTGTTGTTTTCTACTGGAGTCACTTTTAAGCGTATAGTAAATAAATAGAGCGAGTCACATCAGTGGCCAGTATCTCCAGCTCCTCGCTGGCGAAATTGGTTTGTGTCTTTTTTCCATCTCTTCCATGGTGGTTCTAGACTACTAGTCATACTGATAACCTTAAATAGCCCAGTATTCCATTCCATCTAGTTGAAACAATTGTTTACAAGTCGGGTGATAGCCCTTAATTTACCATGATGATAACCCCACTGAAATGGGCAAGCTGCAGCTGTTAATTGAATTTTACTTGTGCAATGTAATCCCTGAAATTGAGTCAAGCTGCCCCACCACCTGCACAAGTAAGAAATTGCCTATATTAGGCTTTGTGCACCCATAGTTTCAAATATGCAAATTAAAATAGCTTACGGTCAAGCACTATCCAGGTTCTAAATGTCAACTTAAATTTTATTCGATTTGACAGCCAAAGAAAGATATTACAATTTTAATCTGGGATAGCCTGCTTTATGTTTCAATAACAGATTTGTATTCTTATTTCATGGTGACAGTGTCCTGTATGTTAACTTTGACTTTCAAAATAAAAGTAGTGAGGTTCTTGAGCTGGTTTGTTTATTGAGGACATTTTGTCTGTGTGGGATCTCCATGATAACATTGCAGCAGCCAAAAGAAGATCAACATGGGGTGTGGTTTTCTTGCCTAGAATATACATTTTCAGAATGCGGAAGGAAGACACACCCAAACTAGCTTGTCACACACATGAATAACATACGTCTGATAATAACAGAGCGCGTAGAAAAGGACCGTGGCTTGTATTTCTTCATGGATATCAAGGTAAGCCAAGTTTTCTGAACTATTTTACCAATCATTTTTTTTTAATGATAAAATACTGTATCTTTTGTCTCTCTGAGTTTTCATAATTTTACTTCAATTCGCAAGTGGCTGAATCTCACCGGAAAAATCATCATAGCAAGGGAAACAGCTTCCCTCTGTCTCAGTATGTGTAGCCCATGTATCTGATGACCAAAAGAGTATGACATGTGTCCGCCGTAGCATTTGATTGATTGATGCCAGCAAGCATTTGGCCACCCTTGATAAAAAAAATATTAAATAGTTAGCCAATCAGCATTGAACTGAGCTCAATTGTGGTTGTCCTGGCGCAGCAAAACTCCCCCCAAGGTAGGCCAGTTTGGATTTGGCTTCACACAAATCAAATCACATCCAAAGCAAAACGTTATTGTCAGAAAA
The DNA here is from genome assembly GCF_045791955.1 of Oncorhynchus clarkii lewisi. Taxonomy (NCBI): domain Eukaryota; kingdom Metazoa; phylum Chordata; class Actinopteri; order Salmoniformes; family Salmonidae; genus Oncorhynchus; species Oncorhynchus clarkii. The sequence goes on along the minus strand of NC_092163.1, from coordinate 27,862,788 downwards.
ACATATCTGTTTCTGGTCTGCTTGTGTTGTCCTGCAGTAGCTAGCTTGCTAAATCAGCCCTTTTCTAAGCCATTGATGGAGATGGGTATTTGGACTTAATTCTCTGTACAGGACAATGATTATGATCTAACCAAAAAATGCATATATTATGCCACTAGCCTAAGATGATTGAAGTTCAATATGAAGCCAAGCTGTAGCCTAGTAGGCTCATGTTAACTAGCTAGCTAACTTTTCTGGTTCATTGTTGCCTATGTAAAGTAGTTAGGCTAGCAAGCATTTTAGCTAGGTAAGCTATGACAACAAAAAGCATACTGTATGACAGAGCCATAGACTGTTTTGTCTACATGAAAGAGAGGAGGCTGGCATTGGCTTTCAACTAATAATTACTTGCACGGATGCACGCACACACAGAGAGAAATCAGTACTCTGGATAGCCACAAATGATATTTAGGAACATTGATTGGACTACATTGTTTTTGGTATCTTTAAGTTTGTATTCACTGTATTAAACTAAGCATCCATAGCCTGGTTGATTTTATGATGTTTAAATGTTTATGTTGAGATGTTGCTGGAATAGCGGAGGCAGTGCTCCTGTTGTCTCTGTGCTGACTTGTGGTAACTCTGTGGTTCTAAATCGGTAGTTGTTTAGTAAACTGCCGAAAATATTAACTTGCTTGACATTGCTGTAGGTCATGTAACTGTTTGTTACAATCAATATTTGCTTTGTGGACTTCACGAGACAGAGGTTGCTCTCCAGTTTTGTGATGAAACAAATGAATTTATTTTGATTAATATAATAATAAATATATTTATTATTATTATTTATTAATTTATTCCGCCACTGTGTGACTGTCTTTTTGTTGTCTCGGCCTTATTGTACATCACGGTGGCGTATGAACGAATGGGTTATATCACAACATTTTTTTACTTACTTCCCCAGTGATTTAACCCATGCACCACTACTGAAAAAAGGAATAGATTTCCTGTCTGAATCGGGTGCTATGTTGTTTTTTTGACCCATTTTGTTTCACTCTACTTCTGAACCTTTTTACAATACGTGCAAATGTCTCTTAGATGCCATGTTCCTTTCACTCTTAGTCCTGCAGGGGAGCATGAATCAATACATCAACCCATTCATGAATTACCAGAATGACATACTGTACATTTACAGTATATTGCTGTTAAGAAATAGCTTATTCTAAGAGGATTTGTTGAGTAAGGAAAGAAACTTTGAATACTTTCATGTTTTGGCTAAAATCAGCTGTACACCAAATGCTAAAAGGTAGTTCTGCCAAAAAACATGTTTTTTTTTAAAGGGCAATGTATGACCCACTCATAGTTTCCTGATAAAAAAAATTGACACAATTAATACAAGGCCGTACAGTATCTTAATCCTCCTTAAGGAACGCTCTCTGCACTGGGTATTACAGTATTACCATTGGGTCATGATATTTACTTGCATATAAAGCTCATGCCTAGTGTCAGTGATGCACAGCCAGAAACCTGATATTTATTCAACAAATTAGGCAGCCAAAGGCAGAGCCTGGAGGTGCGGAAAGGCAGTGGTTGTTTGCGTGTTAAATTAGCTTGAATTTTGTTACCGTTCCCGAGAACACTATTTATCAGCTGGCTAAGTTGGATAGAGCACAGCCTCTCAGAAGTGAGCATAATTGCCTAAATGTTTCTTACACCTGGAGTACTAGCTAAACATTTGATATCTGCACTTTGGCCATGATTCTGTCTGCTCTGCCTTCAGTACATGCAATTACTTTATGGCCTCTAAGAAATGTGTAAGGCCAATGACTGTATTTATTTTCCCTCAATAGTTTCTGGAATAGCTGGTTGCAATGTTTCCACTTGTGCTAATTTTTTAGGGTATTCTAGATAGTCATTTTCTAGGTAGTCATCATTCAACTTTATTTTCCTCTCTGTACTAGTCATGCAGGTTTACCATGGCATAACAAAACATGAACTGCCATCCTATATGGTGTCTACACAGTCTTACACAGTGGACACTTCATTTGCTCGAAATATCCCCTTTAAGCCTATCAACACACACACCACCATATTTCCACTTTCAGCCCAGGAACTCTGTCATCCCAGCATCTGTCAGCTCAGTATGGCCCACGCAACCTCATTAGGGGCTTTTCATTAAGTGTGTATATGGCATGCCTATCACCCATGCCTTGTCAGCGTGTGAGTTTTGTGACTCAAGTTTGGTGGCACTGCAGTGAAAATTTGAGGAGCTGGCAACATGGCATATTTGTTTGTGTTTAAAGGCAAGATAAATCAGGCAAAAAAAATGGCTGAGATGTAAATAAAGGACTTAGGGTTCTGTCCCAAATGGTACCCCCTGTATTGCATTACATTTGACCAGCCCCCATGGACAAAAGTAGTTCACAATGTAGTGTCAAGAATTAGAGTGTCATTTGAGACGCAACTTTAGGTGACAGAGGATAAGCAGCTTTAGCTCGAGAGCAAAGTTCATGCCAGTTGTGTGACAGGCGCAGATTGTGGCAAATTGCTTTTCTGCTATTTATTTGTGGGTGTTTATGTATGTCCTTTAGGTCACTATGAAGGGACTCGTTCAACTGTATGGCTTTCTGAATACAGTAAGGGGTCGAAGAAACACATTGGTGACACGTAGGCTACATAAAACTGTCGTCGCTTATCGTATTAGAATCTCTATTAGCTGTTCCTTATGCGGCAGCTACTCTTCCTGGGATTCACTGTAGGTTCCTTCTGAATTTACATATTTAAAGGCTCATCTTGGATTGCCGAGGATTGAGAGAGAGAGAGAGAGAGAGAGAGAGATCACTATCCTCTGCCGTGCCTTGATTGCTTTACTGTTGATGATATCTGGAAATGGCCCATCTACAGTTGCTAGCCCCAATTCTGACTTGTGCTCTGATATCTGTTTCACTGATTTCTGCTCTCGTAAATGCCTGGGTTTTCGGCATTTTAACACAAGAAGCTTATTACCTAGAATGCATCAATTGATAGTGTCGGTTCACAGCTCCAATCCAGATGTGTTGGTCATTAATGAGACGTGGTTAAGAAAGAGTGTTTTGAATACTGATGTTAACCTTTCTGGTTATAACCTTTATCGGCAAGACATATCTTCCAAAGGTGGGGGAGTGGCAATCTTTACCAAGGATCACCTTCAGTGCTCGGTTGTCTCCACAAAGTCTGTCCTCAAACAATATGATTTGCTGGTTTTAAGCAATAAACTTTCAAATAGCTCTTCGTTGACTGTTGCTGGGTGTTATCGTCCTCCATCAGCACAGGCATGTACCCTACCTGCCCTAAAGCTCTCTTCTGGCCCCTTACACTTACAAGTCTGAATTTGACCTGCTAGGTGACCTAAACTGGGACATGCTTAAACCACCTGACCAAGTTCTAAGGCAATGGGACTCCCTAAATCTTTCTCAGATTATTACCAATCCCACAAGGTATGACCCCAAACACCCAGAAAAGGCTACTCTCCTCAATGTTATCCTCACAAATAATCCTGATAGGTATTAGTCTGGTGTATTCTGTATGACCTAATTGATCACTGTTTTACAGCCTGTGTTCGTAATGGCTGCTCAGTGAAACGACCTGCCCTGGTTTGACATAGACGCTTGCTAAAAAACTTTGCAAGCCTTCCTTCTTGACTTGGCCTTTGTAAATTGTTACATAATCAGCATGATCCCCTCTGTCAAAGACGCTTGGACCTTCTTTTTTTGATATTTTCAGTGGTATTTTTAAAACACAACCCCATAAGGAAAATGAGTTTCAGACCCTGGTTCGACCGTCAGCTTGCAGAGTTACTCCACCTCAAGAATTTGCATTTGGCGAAAGGCTCGGTACACGCATACTCACGCTGACTGGCTCTCATTCAGGCAAATTATAAATAAGTGCACTCAGGCTATCCATAAGGCCAAAGTTATGTGGGTCGAACCTCAATAAGTTCTGGAAAACGGTTAAAGACCTGGAGAATAAACCCTCCTCCTCACAGCTGCCCATGTCCCTTAAATTTGATGATGTGGTTGTTACTAGAAAGAAGCACATGGCTGAGCTTTTTCATCACCACTTCATTAAGTCAGGATTTCCCGTCCAACATTTCCTAATTTCCTACCTCCTCTAATGCAACTAGCCCTGATGCTCCTCCCTCTTTTCCCCCTGCCCCGCTACAAAGTATCTCCCTGCAGGCGGTCACTGAGTCTGAGGTGGTAAAGGAGCTCCTTAAACTTGACCCCCAAAAAACATCTGAGTCAGATGATTTAGACCCTTTCTTCTGTTGATGCCAGGGGATCCTCTAGAGGAACGCCACCCCCCCCCCCCCGTTCAGCTCAAACCGTGGCGCATGGAACGCAAAAATATTCTTAGAAATATTTAACCTCCACACATTAACAAGTCCAATAGCTCAAATGAAAGATAAACACCTTGTTCATCTACCCAGCATGTCAGATTTTTTTAAATGTTTTACGCCGAAAACACACCACATATTTATATTAGACCACCACCGAAACCAAGACAAGAGGCAGCCATTTTGTCCCAGAAAATATAAAATTATAAAAGCAGGATTAAAAAATAAATCATTCACTAACCTTTTGAAAATCTTCATCAGATGACAGTAATAGGACATTTTTTTTTTCAATAATATGCCATTTATATCCATAAATGTCCATTTACATTGAATTCATGTTCAGAAAATACTCAAAAATGTCCGCAGAAAATGTAGGTAGCGCCGCAAGATAACGTAAATAGACATCATAAACTTTGACTAAATATACATGTTCTACATATAGTTAGAAAGATACACTGCTTCTTTATGCAATCGCTTTGTTAAATTTATTTTTAACGTTACAGAAATCGCACACTATTCAATATTCTGAGACGGCACTCAGATATAAGCTACATTTCTCCGTAATGTTGGAGTCAACAGAAACACAGATTTCAGCATAAATATTCCCTTACCTTCGATGGTCTTCGTTCAGAATGTTCTGGAAAGGTTCATACTTACCCAATACATCGTTTGGTTTCAAGTCTTGCGTCTTTGTATTAGCTACTGCTAATAACATCAGCTGAAATGCACCCAAAATGTCCTCTGGTCCGGAAAAGTTGCGCATCAAAACTTCAAAATTACATATTATATGTCGACTAAACAGGTCAAACTAAGTACAAAACCAAGCTTTAGGATGTTATAGACATACAAAACAATTTTCAATTCAACCGGTCATTGCTTGTCCTTCTTCTGAGTACTGGAGCAAAGGAATGGCTGTGACCAATTCGCGCCCTAACGCACAGGTTTTTTCTCGCGGCACTTACTCAAATCACTCCCATAGGGCCAATTCTCGCGGGATTTGAACGATTAAACGCTCTACAGAATGAGGACATCTAGTGGAAGACATAGAAAGTGTCCCCAGATCCATAAGTGGTTGGGAAGGGTGGGGGCGATGACGTCAAAGTTGCTCCAACTTTCATGACCACAAAACTAGTTTGGAAGAATGCCTGCCCTGTGAGTTCTGCTATACTTACAGACATAATTCCAACGGTTTTAGAAGCTTTAGAGTGTTTTCTATCCAATAATAATTATTATATGCATATATTAGCAATTTTTGACAATTTTTTTTTCAGTTTACTAGGGGTACCCAATTCCTCCAAAGGGGGCATAAGTCAGCCATATCCTCAACAGGTTTTAAGGTTTCTGCCCCTATAATTGCCAAGCTTATCTCTGACTTTTTTAAACCTTTCCTCTCTGGGGAGGTTCCCATTGCTTCGAAGGCAGCCACAGTTCGTCTGTCACGCCTTGACCGTATATATGTCTCTATAATATGTCTCTATTTTGGTTTGGTCAGGGTGTGATTTGGGTGGGCATTCTATGTTCCTTGTTCTATGATTTGTATTTATGTGTGTTTGGCCTGGTGTGGTTCTCAATCAGAGGCAGCTGTCTATCGTTGTCTCTGATTGAGAACCATACTTAGGTAGCATTTTCCCACATGTATTGGTGGGTAGTTGTCCATGTATAGTTGCATGTGAGCACTACGTTGGCTTCATGTTTTCGTTTGATGTTTATTGTTTTGTTGGCAACAGCTTAAAATAAAGAAGTATGTACGCTCCCCACGCTGCACGTTGGTCCACTGTTTCCACCTTAGACGATTGTGACATCGTCCTTTATTTAAAGGGGGGATCAAACTGATCCTCACTGTTATAGGACCATTTCTATTTTGCCCTATTTATCAAAAGTGTTGGAAAAAGTTGTCTATAATCAATTGACTGACTTTCTTGACCATCTAGGAATGGCGTAACACTGTTGACAGTTGCGCAAGACTTGAAAAGTAGCTTGGTTTGTTGTCTTCCTGTATTGAACACAGATAGACCCGTCTTCAATTTGATCGATTATTAACGTTTAAAAATAAAGTTGTATTACAAATATTGAAATATTTTGTAGTGACGTTGCGCAGTTTGGAAGCTGTTTTTTTCTGGATCAAACGCGCCAAATAAATGGACATTTTGGAAAAATATGGACGGAATTAATCGAACAAAAGGACCAATTGTGATGTTTATGGGATATATGGGAGTGCCAACAAAAGAAGCTCGTCAAAGGTAAGTCATGTTTTATATTTTATTTCTGCGTTTTGTGTAGCGCCTGCAGGGTTGAAATATGCTACTCTCTTTGTTTACTGTTGTGCTATCATCAGATAATAGCTTCTTATGCTTTCACCGAAAAGCCTTTTTAAAATCTGACATGTTGGCTGGATTCACAACGAGTTTAGTATCTTACATGTGTGATTTAATGAAAGTTTGATTTTTATATCATTTTATTTGAATTTGCGCTGCATTTTCCCTAGCTTTTGGCCAAGTGGGACGCAAGCATCCCCTATACCACATATGTCAGAGTCAAGGCCCGCGGGCCACATCCGGCCCGCAAGAAGGTTTTTTACGGCCCCTGGGATGATCTTGATTTATTATTAGAACCGGCCCGCAGCAAGCCGGCAGCCCGCAGATCTTTTACACGCACCAATACTACATTTCCCACAATGCAAAGGTGACGCACCGAGCAGTAGGCTGCTTCATTTCAATATTTATTGGCACAGCAGTCGTCAGCATCACAGTAAAATTAACTTTCAGATACCCATCAAAAATGGCAAAACGGAAGGTGGATACTGAGAACCGGGGGTTTCAAACAAGGTGGGAGTCGGAGTATATGTTCACGAAGGTAGCTGGAAAACCTGTGTGTCTTCTGTGTGGAGAAAGTGTGGCGGTACTGAAAGAGTATAATCTGAGACGACATTATGAAACGAAACACGCGGACAAAAACAAGAATATGGACATGGAACAAAGGCTACAAAAGGCAGAGGAATTAAAACGAGGCCTCAAATCTCGACAGGCTCTGTTCAAAAAAGCCAAATCACAAGGCCAGGCTGCTGTCAAGGCCAGTTTTATTTTGGCAGAAGAGATCGCTAAATCAGCCCGGCCATTTACGGAGGGGGATTTCATCAAAAACTGCATGATTAAAGTTTGTGACGAAGTTTGCCCAGAAAAAAGGCAACTCTTTTTAAATGTGAGTCTGAGCAGAAACACCATTGCCGAGAGAGTAGACCAGTTGTCCATCAATCTAAAAGAGCAGCTTGTGAAAAAGGGAAAAGATTTTATTGCATATTCCTTGGCTGTGGATGAGAGCACCGACATTTCTGACATTGCCCAGTTGTCAATTTTCATCCGCGGAGTGGACTCCAACCTAAGCGTGACAGAGGAGTTTTTGGCTTTACGTCCTATGCATGGCACAACTACGGGGCATGATTTGTATGAAGAGGTGTCAAGATGTGTAAATGAGATGGAGCTGCCTTGGGAAAAACTCGTGGGTTTGACAACCGACGGAGCACCTGCGATGTGTGGACACAGGAGCGGACTGGTGGCGAAGATACGGGAAAAGATGCAAGAGGAAAACGCGACAGGTGAGCTGACAGCTTATCATTGTATCATACACCAGGAAGCGTTGTGCGGTAAAGCCTTGAAAATGGAGCATGTAATGAGCATCATCACGCGCACAGTTAACTTTATCAGAGCCAAAGGTTTGAATCACCGCCAGTTCAAGGCATTTCTGACGGAGTTAGAAACGGAGCATGGTGATTTGCCTTATCACACAGAGGTGCGATGGCTAAGCCAGGGAAAGGTGCTTCAAAGATGTTTCGAGCTTCGTGAGGAGATTTGTCTGTTCTTGGACAGCAAAGGGAAAGACACAACACAACTCCGAGACGAAATGTTTCTGTGTGAAATGGCTTTTCTGTGTGACATTACGAGTCATCTGAATGCAATAAACTTGCAGCTGCAGGGTCGGGATCGTGTCATCTCTGATATGTACAGTACAGTGAAGGCATTTAAAACCAAACTGACTCTGTGGGAGACGCAGATGCGGAAAGAAAATTTGAGCCACTTTCCCAGCTGCCAGACCATGAAAGAGAAGCTCTCTACCAGTGCGTTCCCGAGCACACAGTTGGCTGATAAAATAGGTATGCTTGCCGCTGACTTTCGACGCCGATTTGCTGACTTTGAAGCACAAAAAAGCAGGTTGGAACTGCTCGGTAACCCATTTGCTGTTGACGTGGAAAGCTCACCACCAAACCTCCAAATGGAGTTGATTGACCTCCAATGCAATGATGCACTGAGGGCAAAATATGCGGCAGTGGGTGCTGCGGAGTTCGCCCGTTTCCTCCCCGGCACAATGCCCCAGCTGCGCATCCAGGCTGCTCAAACGTTGTCTATGTTTGGCAGCACATACCTGTGTGAACAACTGTTTTCTTTGATGAACCTGAACAAAACATCACACAGAAGTCGACTTACTGCTGAACACCTCCACTCAATTCTGAGGATTTCTTCAGCTCAGAGCCTTACCCCGAACATTGATGAACTTGTGGAAAAGATGGGACACCACCAAGTATCACCCTCAACCTCAAACAAGTGAACATTACTGTGCAATCACATATTTAGAGTTTTTACTCAGTTCAAGTTTAAAAGTTAAAATTTAATATTTGTTTTCACTGCATGTTACTTCTCCTTAAACAAAGTGTTGTTTTTGATTAATAGATTTTTGCACTTTATTTTTTTGTATTTCAATCCAATTATATTTTAAAAATATTTCAGTTGAGTGGATGATAGAAAATTGCTATTATTGTTTTTTCTTTGAAGTAAATTTAGCCCACTTTTGCTAAAATAGAAAATATAGTCTACTGATGGTGCCTTGAATACCGGTTTCTTTCATTTAATGTTCATGTTATGGGGATATTTATATAAAGGAAATTTGTCTTTTGTGTCTGTTGAAAATTAAAGATTACTGACAGAGCCATAAGAAAATATTGCTTTATTTATCTGATCATATTGTAATATATTTGTTAGGTTTTCAGTAGGTTCAATTAGGTTCACTAGACTATATGCGTCATTTAAAAATTTTTCAATGAACATTCGAACAGTCCGGCCCTCGTCTTGTAGCTGATTTTTTTATTTGGCCCTCCGTCCATTTGACTTTGACACCCCTGCCCTATACCATAAGAAGTTAATGTCCAACAAGGTTTCTCTGCCCTTAACCTTGTTCTGAACACCTCCAAAACAAAGGTCATGTGGTTTGGTAAGAAGAATGCCCCTCTCCCCACAGTTGTAATTACTACCTCTGAGGGTTTAGAGCTTAAGGTAGTCACACTGTCCTTCTCTTAGCACATATCAAAGCTGCAGGCTAAATTTATATCTAGACTTGGTTTCCTCTATCGTAATCTCTCCTCTTTCACCCCAGCTGCCAAACTAACCCTGATTCAGATGACCATCCTACCATCCATGCTAGATTACGGCAGGTAAGGATGCTCTCGAGTGGCTAGATGTTCTTTACCATTCGGCCATCAGATTTGCCAATGTTCCTTATAGGACACATCACTGCACTCTATTCTATTCTGTAAACTGGTCATCTCTGTATTTCCAAGTACTGCGTAGCAGTCGGACGTGTGTTTTGTCTTGTCCCGTGTAAATAGTCATCTTCTTTATTTTTTCTGTATATATTTTGTATATATTGTAATCACTCTTTCCTGCAACCTACCTCACCCAATGTGGTACAGATCTGCTATTTTTATACTTTAGAACCGGAACCCCATCAGAAGCTAGCCAGCTAACTAGCTGCTAATTAGTAGGCAGTTAGCCACTCCTAGCGGTCTTCACCGTTAACTCGGATACCAGCCAGCTTCTGCTCCGTCAATACCTGCCAGTCTGCACAGCCCGATATCAACCCGGAGCATATCAGACTATCATTTCTCTACAACATGACCGGATTCCTACAGCAAGCTCTGGACCAGTACACCGTATCGCATCATCGCAGCTAGCTATCTGCAACCTGAGTGGCTTCTGCTGGCTAACGCCTCTGTCCCGAAGCAAGCACCAGTTAGTCTTGAGCTAGCCTCGAGTTAGGCCCATCTCCTGGCTAGCCGAAGAGGTCTACCAGTTAATTCTTGGGCTACAATAGCTCTTTTGCAAATTGGCCTGGACCCTTTTTGCCGAAACAGAGCCCCGCCGATCCAGCACTACTGCTTTGCCGACGTAATCGTCCGAGGAGGTTTCAACAGGCTTTTCCGTGGCGACGTTGCCGTAGACCCATCTGCTAGCCCCGGCCCGCTAGCTTTCTGAATTCCCGTATCTCCAGCTCGCCTATTGTAGTTGGACCCTATGATCACTCGGCTACACATGCCTCTCCCTAATGTCAATATGCCTTGTCTACTGCTGCTGTTTAGGTTAGTTATTATTGTTTTGTTTCACTGTAGAGACTCCAAACCCACCCTACATGCCTTGGATAGCTCTTTTGTCCTACCTCCCACACATGTGGAGACCTCACCTGGCTTAACTGGTGCCTCCAGAGACACTACCTACCGCTCTCATCGTCACTCAATGCCTAGGTTTACCTCCACTGTACTCACATCCTACCATACCATTGCCTGTACAATACACCCTGAAGCTATTCCACCACGCCCAGAAATCTGCTCTTTTTATTCTCTGTTCCCAACGCACTAGACGACCAGTTCTTATAGCCTTTAGCCGTACCCTTATCCTACTCCTCCCCTGTTCCCCTGATGATGTAGAGGTTAACCCAGGTCCTGTAGCCCCCAGCACCACACCTATTCCCAGGCCCCAGGCACTCTCATTTGTTGACTTCTGTAACCATAAAAGCCTTGGTTTCATGCATGTTAACATCAGAAGCCTCCTCTCTAAGTTTATTTTATTTACTGCTTAAGCACACTCCGCCAACCCTGATGTCCTAGCCGTGTCTGAATCCTGGTTTAGGAAGGCCACCAAAAATTCTGAAATTTCCATCCCAAACTACAACCGTCAAAGGGGGCTGTGTTGCAATCTACTGAGTTCATTTTCCAGCCAAGGAGAGCCCTCACAAAAGTCAGAAATTGTGATTAAATTAATCACTAACCTTTGATGATCTTCATCAGATGGCACTCACAATAAATGTGTTTTTTTTCTTCGATAAAGTTCATATTTATGTCCAAAAACCTCATTTGAAATTGGTGTGTTATGTTCAGAAATGCATTGTCTCAAACAAACATCCGGTGAAAGTGCAGAGCGCCACATCAAATTACAGAAATACTCATAATAAACATTGTAAAAGATTCAAAGTTTATGCATGGGATATAGATAAACTTCTCCTTAATGCAACCGCTGTGTCAGATTTCAAAAAGGCTTTACTGCGAAAGCACACCTTGCGATTATGTTAGGTCAGCACCTAGCCACAGAAAAACATACAGCCATTTTCCAAAGGAGAGGTGTCACAAAAGTCATAAATAGCATTATAAATATTAATATACACTTGGTGATCTTCATCAGAATGCACTCCCAGGAATCCCAGTTCCACAATAAACGTTTGCTTTGTTCGATAAAGTCCATCATTTGAGTCCAAATACCTTCAAGTCCAGGCGAAAGATCCGACGAAAAGTCCCAAAAGTTATATTACATTTCGTAGAAACATATCAAACGATGTATAGAATCAATCTTTATGATGTTTTTATCATAAATCTTCAATGATCTTTCAACCGGACAATTCCTTTGTCTTTAGAAATGGAATGGAATGCAGCTAACTCTCACGGGTGCACGCGAGACTGAGCTCATGGAACTCTGCCAGACACCTGGTTGAAACAGCTCTCATTCTCTCCCCCTTCACAGTAGAAGCCTCAAACAAGGTTCTAAAGACTGTTGACATCTAGTGGAAACCTTAGGAAGTGCAATATGACCCCATAGACACTGTATATTCGATAGGCGATGACTTGAAAAACTACAAACCACAGATTTTCCACTTCCTGGTTGGATTTTTTCTCAGGTTTTTGCCTGCCATATGAGTTATGTTATACTCACAGACAACATTCAAACAGTTTTAGAAACTTCTATCCAAATCTACTAATTATATGTGATGTCATTTACAAAATAGCTCCCAACACTCTACTCAGCACATTGGATGCAGTCTATCACAGTGCCAAGCGTTCCGCTAGCCGAACCCCACCTCAACATTCCGCTGAAAAGGCAGCATGCGAAATTCAATTTTTTTTTTTTAAATATGTAACTTTCACACATTAACAAGTCCAATACAGCAAATGAAAGATAAACATCTTGTTAATCTACCCATGGTGTCTGATTTAAAAAATGATTTACAGTGAAAACACCACATATGATTGTGTTAGGTCATAGTCAAGTCACAAAAACAAACACAGCCATTTTCCAGCCAAAGAGAGGAGTCACAAAAAGCAGAAATATAGATACAATTAATAACTAACCTTTGATGATGACACTCATAGGACATCATGTTATACAATACATGCATATTTATATCCAAAAATCTCAGTTTACATTGGCGCGTTACGTGCAGTAATATTTTGATTCCAAAACATCTGGTGATTTTCCCAGAAATACTCATAATAAACATTGATAAAAGATGCAAGTGTTATTCACAGAATTAAAGAACTTTATGGAAAAAGCATAATCTGAGATCGGCGCTCAGTACCTGCTTATAAACAATTAGATAATTCCGCCATCTTGTAGTCAATATGAGTTAGAAAAAACACTATAAATATTCACTTACCTTTCTTTGATGATCTTCAGCAGAAGGCACTCCCAGGAATCTCAGTTCAACAATAAATGAGTGATTTGTTCCGTAAAGTTCCCTAAAGGCCATCATTTAGCCACCGGTTGTTAGCGTGTTCAGCCCAGTAATCCATCTTTATGGAGGCACGACTATTTCCTCCATGACAAAACTCAAAAAGTTCCATTACAGGTCGTAGAAACAAGTCAAAACATGTCTGCAATTAATCTTGAGGATGTTTTTAACATATATCATCAATAAGGTTCCAACCTGGAGAATTTCATTGTCTGAATAAAAGCCCTGGAATGAGAGGATACTCTCTCGGGAGCGCGCTTCATGAGACTGAGGCGCTCTGCCAGACCACTCACTAAAAGGGGTCTCATGAGCCCCTCCTTAAGAGTATAATCTTAAAACTAGGATCTAAAGACGGTGACATCTAGTGGAAGCCCTGGGAAGTGCATGCACATCCATAACTATCAGGGATTTAAATGGGCTCTGTTTTGAAATTCGACTTCTCACTTCCTGTTTGGATTTCTTCTCAAGTTTTTGCTTGCCATATGAGTTCTGTTATACTCAGACATCATTCAAACAGTTTTAGAAACTTCAGAGTGATTTCTATCCAATACTAATGATAATATGCATATATTAGCATCTGGGACAGAGTAGGAGGCAGTTTAGTTTGGGCACGCAATTCATCAAAAAGTGAGATGTGCTGCCCCCTAACCTAACAGGATATACTACCCACCACTGCGACCTGTATGCTCTCGTTGGCTGGCCCTCACTACATTTTCGATGCCAAACCCACTCCGGTTCATCTATAAGGCTTTGCTAGATAAAGCCCAACCTTATCTCACTGGTCACCATAGCAACACCCACCCGTAGCACGCGCTCCAGCAGATATATTTCACTGGTCATCCCCAAAGCCAACACCTTGTTTGGCCGCCTTTCCTTCCAGTTCTCTGCTGCCAATGACTGGAACAAATAGCAAAAATCACTGAAGCTGTAGACATATCTCCCTCGCTAACTTTAAGCATCAGGAGTCAGAGCAGCTTACCGATCACTGTACCTGTACACAGCTCATCTGTAAATAGCACACCCAACTACCTCATCCCCATATTGTTATTTATTTACTTTTTGCTATTTTGCACCCCAGTATCTCTACTTGCACATCATCATCTGCACATCTATGACTCCAGTGTTAATGCTAAATTGTAATTATTTATCCTCTTTGGCCTATTTATTGCCTTACCTCCCTAATCTTATTACATTTGCACACACTGTACATAGATTTTTCTATTGTGTTATTGACTGTACGATTGTTTATCCCATGTGTAACTCTGTGTTGTTGTTTTTGTCGCACGCACTTCTTCATCTTGGCCAGGTCGCAGTTGTAAATGATAACTTGTTCTCAACTGGCCTACCTGGTTAAATAAAGGTGAAATAAAATAAAATAAACATTTTCTAAATACCTGTCGCAAGACCCACAGGTTGATGCTTATTTACAAAACCCTCTTAGGCCTCACTCCCCCCTATCTGAGATATCTACTGCAGTGCTCATCCTCCACATACAATACCCATTCTGACAGTCACATTCTGTTAAAGGTCCCCAAAGCACACACATCCCTGGGTCGCTCATCTTTTCAGTTTGCTGCAGCTAGTGACTGGAACAAGCTGCAACAAACACTCAAACTGCATAGTTGTTTTTCTCAATCTCTTCATTCAAAGACTCAATCATGGACACTTTTACTGACACTTGTGGCTGCTTTTTGTAATGTATTGTTGTCTCTATCTTCTTGCTCTTTGTGTTATTGTCTGTGCCCAATAATGTTTGTACCCTGTGCTGCTGCCATGTTGTGTTGCTACCATGTTCTTGTCATCTTGTGTTGCTGCCATGCTGTGTTGTCATGTGTTGCTGCCATGCTATGTTGTTGTCTTGGGTCTCTCTTTATGTAGTGTTGTGTTGTCTCCCTTGTCTTGATGTGTTTTTTGTCCTATATTTTTATTTAATTTATTTTTATTTTTAATCCCAGCCCCTGTCCCCACAGAAGGCCTTTTGCCTTTTGGTAGGCCGTCATTGTAAATAAGAATTTGTTCTTAACTGACTTGCCTAGTTAAATAAAAATCAATAAATACAATTTCTCTCATAGCTGAGATGTGCTGGTTGACTTGCTTATTCAAAATGATTTAAGATCGTGAGAAGGCATCCAAAGCTTTTGTTGCAATTTCCGGTACCATCTTTACTATAGGTAATGATGAGACGCGACAAGTTGAATCATTCAAACCGTTATACAGCCTCCTTGTTCTGTAAGTCCTCCACATTCCACCCCCTCAACATCTGTGTCTTTCCATTTTTGAACCAACCCCCAAATCTGGCACATTCTCCTTGTCTGCCCTTTTCGGATTGACACGTTAAACAAGTCTCAGGCCTGTGTCGATTCCCCTCATCGACCCTGTGGCATTTTCCAGACTAGATGCAAATAGACAGATATCATATAGTGCTGTGTGTGCAGGAAAAGGCGGGGCGGAGAAGCAAATACTGAGTAAGGCCCCGGGTAGAGGTGCCTGTCAACTCAACATAGCCTTCTCAAAGCCCAGCTAGTGGGTCAGTGTGACAGATCACCAGGGCTCAATTCTCCCCTGGGACAGTACAAGTGAGATGAATAATGTGAGGTCCCTCTGAAACACACACACTGGCACATGTGTGCTCACATTGCCACATGCACACACATGGGGGCTCATGATCACAAAAACATGCTCAAATCCGCAATCACATCGACTCGCACAGACAGAAGCATGTGCACAGTCACATACATACAGATACACACGCACACATATATATGCACACATACAGATCCCCCCCCCCCCACACACAGCATGCAAATAGACAATATGACAAGCAGACAGGCAGATTTGCAACATTATTTAATGTGTTGCATCCGAGATTGACTGAATCATTTTCTAACTCACTAAAATGACATTCAACCATTTTTTTGCTGATTAACATGCACATATAACCTGAAAGACACATACACTGTCTTGATTTAACAACCCTCCACAATTTTCCAACAATTTTTCTCGGACAATGAGTCATTTTACAAGTATTCACTTAAATAATGTTTTATTTCATTCTAACCTACCCCTAATGATTGTGAACCCCTTTGCAACGATTTGAGGTTCATGTATCTTATCTTGACACGGCTGAACTTCAGTCTCCCCTCTTAAAATCTCCCTGGTTGCCCACTGAAGTGGCAGATTACCTTCACAAATGGGAAAGCAAGACACATTCTCTGGACCTTTACCCTGTACCCTGGCCCCAGGGTATATATGCTAGTTTTGGAAAAATCGATCCCTCGTGCTTTCCAAGGGTGTTTCAGATGTAAAGGGTCAGATGGGGTACTGTTAGATAGAAATCTAATTAGGTGATTGTGCTTGTGCTTGAGGGAGCTGCTCAATAAACACTCTCTCTCATTCAATATGCTTTAATTGAATGAATAAAAAGGTTAATGTTGCCAAAGCAAAGTGATACATACAATTCTAAAAACAACAGTGACAGTAATACAAAATAGTAGCTATAATACAAAAAAGTATAGAAAATAGTATGTTTTTTTACACCAGCTTCAAACAGCTGAAACAACAATATTTTGGGTTATGGAAAATTCTCTACATTACTAAAGGTATGTGGACACCTGATCGTCGAACATCTCATTCCACACTCATGGGTATTAATATGGAGTTGGTCCCCCATTTGCTGCTATAACAGCCTCCACTCTTCTTGGAAGGCTTTCCACTAGATGCTGGGACTTGTTTCCATTCAGCCACAAGAGCAATAGTGAGGTTGGGTACTGGCGTTGGGAGATGAGGCCTGGCTCGCAATCGGCGTTCCAATGTATCCCAAAGGTGTTCAATGGGGTTGAGGTCAGGCTCTATGCGGGTCAGTCAAGTTCTTTCACACTGATTTCGATAAACCATTTCTGTATGCACCTCCCTTTGTGCACGGGGGCATTTTCATGCTGAAACAGGAATGGGCCTTCCCCAAACTGTTGACACCAAGTTGGAAACACAGTATGGTCTTGAATGTAATTGTATGCTGTTGTGTTAAGATTTCCCTTCATCAAAAACTAAGGGGCCTAGCCCAAACCATAAAAAACATTCCCAGACCATTATTCCTCATCCACCAAACTTTACAGTTGGAACTATCCATTGGGGTAGGTAATGTTCTCCTGGCATCCGCCAAACTCAGATTTGTCCGTCGGATTGTCAAATGGTGAAACGTGATTCATCACTCCAGAGAATGCATTTCCACTGCTCCAGAGTCCAATGGCAGGGAGCTTTACACCGCTCCAGCCAATGCTTGGCATTGCTCATGGTGATCTTAGGCTTGTGTGCGGCTATGGAAACCCATTTCATGAAGCTCCTGACGAACAGTTCTTCTGCTGACATTGCTTCTAGAGGCAGTTTGGAACTCGGCAGTGAGTGTTGCAACCGAGAACAGAAGATTTTTACACGCTACGCGCTTCAGCACTCGGTGGTCCCATTCTGTGAGCTTGTGTGACCTACCACTTACGGCTGAGGCGTTGTTGCTCCTAGACGTTTCCACTTCACAATAACAGCACTTATAACAGCGAGGGCAAGACTGAGAGTGTACAGATCGCAGTGGTGGGTAGTATATGGGGCTTTGGTGACAAAAAGGATGGCACTGTGATAGACGGCATCCAATTTGTTGAGTAGAGTGTTGGGGGCTATTTTGTAAATGACATCGCTGAAGTCAAGGATCGGTAGGATGGTCAGTTTTACGAGGGTATGTTTGGCAGCATGAGTGAAGGAGGCTTTGTTTGCGAAATAGGAAGCCGATTCTAGATTTAATGTTAGATTGGAGATGCTTGATGTGAATCTGGAAGGAGAGTTTCCAGTCTAACCAGACACCCTAGGTATTTGTAGTTGTCCACATATTCTAAGTCAGAACCATGCAGAGTAGTGATGCTGGGCAGGCGGGCAGGTGTGGGCAGCGATCTGTTGAAGAGCATGCATTTAGTTTTACTTGCATTTAAGAGCAGTTGGAGGCCGCGGAAGGAGAGTTGTATAGCATTGAAGCTTGTCTGGAGGTTAGTTAACACCGTGTCCAATGAAGGGCCAGAAGTATACAGAATGGTGTGTCGTCTGTGTAGAGGTGGATCAAAGAATCACCAGCAGCAATGTTCAGGCGCTGAAGCAAGGATATGCATGTTATTGGTACCATTTGAAAGGAAACACTGAGGTTTATAGAAATGTGAAATTAATGTAGTAGAATATAACACAATAGATCTAGTAAAAGATAATACAAAAACAAAATGAATTGTTAATTTGTAAAAAAATAAAATGAAAAAATAAAATCATCTTTGAAATGCAAGAGGAAGGCCATAATGTATTATTCCAGCCCAGGTGCAATTTAGATGTTGGCCAATAGATGGCAGCAGTGTATGTGCAAAGTTTTAGACTGATCCAATGAACCATTGTATTTCTGTTCAAAATGTTGTATCAAGACTGCCCAAATGTGCCTAATTTGTTTATTAATAACTTTTCATGTTCAAAATGTGCACTCCCCTCAAGCAATAGCGCAGTATTATTTCACTGTAATAGCTACTGTAAATTGGACAGTACAGTTAGATTACTAAGAATTTAAGCTTTCTGCTAATATCAGATATGTCTATGTCCTGGGAAATGTTCTTGTTACTTACAACCTCATGGTAATCTCATTAGCCTACATTAGCTCAACCATCCCGTGGAAGGGACACCGATCCCGAAGATGTTTTAAAACAAGTTGTATCTTCTTGATTTATTCCCACAAGACTTATCTTATAGAGCATCTTTCCATGTCCAGAAAAGGGAATCATGTCCTCACATACGGCTCTCCAAATCGTTAGCTTTAATCATCTTTAAAAGTGTTACTGTTAGGAACAATTTGTCTGTGTGTGAACATCGAGAGATGCATGCATATGTGTGTGGAACCCCTTTACTCTCTCTCTCTGTGTGTGTGTGTGTGTGTGTGTGTGTGAGTGTGTGTGTGTGTGTGTGTGTGTGTGTGTGTGTGTGTGTGTGTGTGTGTGTGTGTGTGTGTGTGTGTGTGTGTGTGTGTGTGTGTGTGTGTGTGTGTGTGTGTGTGTGTGTGTAATAAATCCAGAACTGTACGAGCCTGTTGACAAGCGTATAATGAGAACTGAACGTTGGATTTTAGGAGGATTGCCTGATGTGTCCCCTTTTATTTCAATCCCCCCTTCCCCTCTATAAAGATACCCATCTGTTGTTTTAGATAGTCACTTAATTGAATATCTGCAGCTAATTTGGTTAACCATAAAGTTCCCCATATTTCCTTCCATGTGCTACTCTACTCATCAGTCTGTGGCACACTGATTAAATGTGAAAACGTAATTTATCAACTAGCGCTTCAATGCTGGCTTCAATGAAATAGAATGAGGAGGTGTGAATTTTCATTGCGGGGCTGTCTTGAGGTTAAGCGATGGCTGGGGTAGGAATTGTGGCTTGTGTAAAGTCATCCTCGTGTCTTGATTTCCTTCCTCTCTGGCAGCTCATTCACTCTATCAGCGTGGTGGATAGGGACGAGCCGCAGTTGGGCCACCGCTACTACTTCACCCTGGCACCGGAGGCCACCAACAACCGCCACTTCACCCTGTGGGATGTCAAAGGTAAGAATGTCAAAAGTTATAGGTCAGAGGTCATACAGTTCTTACAGAGCGACTCTGAAGGTCATTTTAAGGGATGATACTGGACATCCCTGTGCAATGCCTCAGAGGATCTTTAAGCTGCCCGTGTGTGAGTGGAAGCTGTTAGAGTATACTGTGTCATATGTGATATGAATGAGTCAAACTGTGTAGCATGAAAGGTTATTGAATATACTGTGAAATATGTGTAGCTGGAAAAGTACTGTATGTGTCATATGGGCATATGATGCAGTATATGGACATACTGCTCTGCTTAATTAATATAAGTGCCCCTACATTATGAAACACAATGTAAGGACATCCATTTTCTAGTGGCGACTTTGCAGTGGACCCAAACCTTTTTCTTTTTGTTGTTGTTGCAAAACGCTGACTCCATGGAGCCAAGCGGGATGACATGTTAGCAAGCAAATCCCTCTTTGGAAATGGGTACCTAAGTGGATGTGACGCGTGGCCTAATCAAGATTGATCTGACATGGTGAAAATGTCAGAGGAGCGAGCCAGGCAAATGTCAGAGGAGGCTGTGGCGTGGCCTGGTGTAGCGCAGTCACATGCCTGGACAGGGGGGCCTGGGTACTGGGAAACACGGGCTCAGCGTCTGCATGAGTCGACTCACCCCTCCGCCCACATACACACACAGACTCATGCATATACGCAGAGACACAGGCAAGCACACAAATGCACATGCATTGACACAGGCTATTTGAACTAATCACACAGGTATACACACACAGACAAACCTATATGCTGGCATCACACACACACACACACACATAAATACACACACACACACATACACTATGTGCTCAGCAGTATGCATGCTCTCACACAGAGACACAGTGGCTCAGACCTTTTATCCTCCCACCTATTTTTTCCACTGTTCTTCAGTTTTCATGGACACATTTGTCAACCTGTCAGATTGGATCTGTCACTTTCTCTTTTCACCATCACGGCTTCACATTCCATTCTGTTTTCGTGCTTTGACACATGAAGACAAACAGGCACTTATTTTCATTCCTCAAAACTTTTTAGTGATTATTTTTGGAAGTCTGCAAAGCTAATCTTCGCCACTGAAGGATCAAAGGTCTACAGTTGTCGCAAAAGTGACTTCTTGCTTTACTTATTTGACTTTATAGTCGTGGTGGGGAAAATTTGTTATAAAGCTTGTAAAATAAGTGTGTTTTGTTTTGTCAGATCAGTTTTTGTTACTGTTAATAAGTCATTTTTAATTTACTAATCTGATTCATGTAATTTAACATGACATTCAATAAAAAAAACGACTCCAATAAAACACGCATGATTAGCTTATACATTCCCCTGTCACCTCATAAAATATCTAAAAAATACACTGTTTAGAACGCACTTGTCAACGCACCTATTAGTGCAATGAAATGTCCCTTTATTTTCAATGGGTTTAAGATGGTATGGATACTTTCTGGTACTTACCTCAAGTAATTTAACCAGTTGCGACGAGCAAACCCGGATCCGGGATCCTATTTATAGCCTCAAGCTCATTACCATAACGCAACGTTAACTATTCATGAAAATCGCAAATGAAATGAAATAAATATGCTAGCTCTCAAGCTTAGCCTTTTGTTAACAACACTGTCATCTCAGATTTTCAAAATATGCTTTTCAACCATAGCAAAACAAGCATTTGTGTAAGAGTATTGATACCTAGCGTAGCATTTAGCATAGCATTTAGCATAGCATTCAGCGTGCAACATTTTCACAAAAACAAGAAAAGCATTCAAATAAAATCATTTACCTTTGAAGAACTTCAGATGTTTTCAATGAGGAGACTCTCAGTTAGTTAGCAAATGTTCAGTTTTTCCAAAAATATTATTTGTGTAGGACAAATCGGTCCGTTTTGTTCTTCACGTTTGGCTGAGAAAAAAACCCGAAAATTCAGTCATAACAATGCGAACTTTTTTCCAAATTAACTCCATAATATCGACAGAAACATGGCAAACGTTGTTTAGAATCAATCCTCAAGGTGTTTTTCACATATCTATTCGATGATAAGTCACTCCTGGCAGTTTGGTTTCTCCTCTGTTCAAAATGGAAAAAATGCGCGTACCTGGAGATTGCGCAATAGTTTCGACGGAGGACACCCAGCGGACACCTGGTAAATGTAGTCTCTTATGGTCAATTTTCCAATGATATGCCTACAAATACGTCACAATGCTGCAAACACCTTGGGGAAACGACAGAAAGTGTAGGCTCTCTCCTTGCGCAATTCACAGCCATATAAGGAGACATTGGTACACAGCGCCTCAAAAATCTGGCTCCCTTGCTGTATGAAATTTCATCTTGGTTTCGCCTGTAGCATTAGTTCTGTGGCACTCACAGACAATATCTTTGCAGTTTTGGAAACGTCAGAGTGTTTTCTTTCCAAAGCTGTCAATTATATGCATAGTCGAGCATCTTTTCGTGACAAAATATCTTGTTTAAAACGGGAACGTTTTTCATCCAAAAATGAAATACTGCCCTCAGAGGTTAACACCATTGGTAATTTCTTAACGCTTTTGTCAATGAATCTCAAAGTGAAATGAATATTGAAATTATTAGGGAACTACCATTTTAGCCATTTCAAGGTGATTATCAAAATGTCTTTCGGAAAGTTACAATTCAACGACGAGAGAGCCTAAGATTACTGCATCCCTCTTCTGTCCGTTCAGAAAGGCATACTTATGAAATAGGATGCAGAGTCAAAGTCAGAGGGTCAATGTCACAGACATTATACTCAGCAAAGTTCCCGTACACAAACAGCCATGGTGATAGGAAGAGTGCACTGCCTGCCTGTGACAGAGCAGTGGTCTAGCTGCATCGATGACAGTGATATACAGTATGCCTCCAGTGATGAATTGTCTAGCGTCTTATATACAAATCCATCCACACTAGATATTCTGACTATATTTGTCAACGCCTGATGCTGTATGTATTGTATATGTCTCTCTGAGAGGCCGTGCACCAGTTAGGTTTTATTTCAAATTTGGCATCCTCCAATTTTCTCCCCTTGGTTACATTTGACTAAAAAGAATGTGTGATGAATAGACAGTTACAGTTCTTGATTAGCTAACTAGCGAATTTTAGCCATATTATCATAGACAGGACATCATTCAAAACAATGTGTGGTATTAAGAACAAGAGAAAACTAGATGAATCGAGCCACGTACGATTCCCCACATGGCAGCTTCTTGTCAAGTACCTATCTGCGCAGAGGCAAATCTATTTCTCAGGTAGCACCACATTTCTTTACAGAATTATCTTGTTCTCTGACTTGTCTGCCTGTGTGGGACTATAAAATTGGAACACTATAATGGACATTGGCATATTGGCAACATGACTATGCAGGACGGCAATTCAACCGCCACGTTATGAAGGTCTATGGCATAGGCCACTCTAGTATTATCTCATAAACAGTATTATGTCTCTATGTTACAGATAACCCTGCAGGGATTTGAACCCAGCGCTTGGGCTTCAACCGCCAACAGCAGATAGTTATGAAGGTATGACAGGCCACTGGTATAATATTGTATCTCTTTGTTCCAGACAATACTGCGGGAATCCGGACACAGCGCTCAGGCTTCAACCGCCACGAGCAGAACGTCTACCTTCTGCCTATCCTGGTAGTGGATAGCGGGCCTCCCGCCCTGAGCTCCACGGGCACCTTGACCATCCACGTGTGTGGCTGTGACCCGGAGGGCACCATCCAGTCCTGCAATGCCACCGCCTACGCCATTAGCACCTCACTCAGTCCCGGGGCCCTCATAGCCCTACTGGTCTGCATGCTCATACTCATTGGTAAGTATGGAACAATTGAAGCAAGTGAAAATTGAACTGAGTTCCTTCAAATTTAGCTGCGCTTGATTGAGCCTGTCTGGCATAAAATAACCAACAGCATAGTCCTAAAAGTGCAACCCCGTCCATTTGGCACTGTAGGAAATCAAATGCTCAAAGGAAGAAAAGGAAAAAAAAATGTTATTTTAATCTAGGTCTGCAATCATCTGTTTTAGCTCCAAAATAAGTGAGCACTTGGGTAAAGAAACTATTTAAAACAAACAACACGTTGACCTGTTAGTCTGCTTGTACGGTTTTTGGACAAAATAAATTGCACACTTGTTGGGATATTTTTTAAATATTTACTGAGTCACAAATTAATGAAACCGCCCTTCTGGTGGAATAAGTCAACTGTAAAGACACAATCTGGAGATAGGATCAAATTGAAGGATACAGATTTTTTGGTAAACATAGGATTAACTATGTTTACAACTGCCATTAATAAAGGAAAGACATCTGCTCTGCATGATCTGATGGGGGTCTATCAGGACACAGAACAATGTTTTTGTTTTAAAACAGGAGAGAAGTATACAAATATATACAGTATAGGGAATACAGGTATAAGTACGTGGCATATATGAGTAAATGGGAATAATTCAAAACAATGTGAATAATACAGTATAGGGACTGTACAACCAAAGTACAGTCTACATCTAGAGATGTATCCTTCATTCATGAATGTCATGTATCTATGATTTGTTTTCTATTTTCAATTTTCCATATTTGTGACATTGCAGTTGGGCAACTCTCAATCCCCTTTCATTATCTTTTTTACCCCAAGTGGATAGTACATACAATAGTTGGACTTAGTTGGACAATAGTTGGATACAATAGTTGGGGAGGGGGAGCTGAATGGTGAGAGTGGGAGGCCTAGTAGAAAGAAGGTGGGAGGGTGGAGCTGCCCCAGCACTCACATCTCCCTGGAACAACGCTCTTTAAATAGACAAGGCGTTCCAGACGTTCTCAGATACAAGCATTCACACACACACACTCTCAGCAGGAGTGCTAGGCGAGAGAAGATTTTGTGTTGTCATCTTTGAAAGTTTAATGAGTCGCTTTAAATTCTTGCCTCGTCAATACTGGCAAAATGTTCCTTATTTGGCTGCGGTAGAAACGAAAGCAGTGCACGTCGTCGTCAGTTTATTTTTTTCTTACTTTGCTAATATGTGTTTCACATCTCGTTTGTTTTGAATGACTGATGAACAGGCTGGGGTTTCAACCCAAATGGCACCCTATTCCAGGGCCCAGAGTGCTCTGGTCAAGTAGTGCACTAGAGAATAGGGTGCCATTTGGGATTTACCTTGGGTCATCCAGTATCTCTGAATCAGGGAGGTAGTATTGTTTTTAGGGTAGTTTTGATGTCATTTCTTTATTAACTTAAGCGTAGTAAGCTTCAAAAGGAACCTATATTTTATGAATTGGGGTTTTTACATCACTGCCTGGTATGGCAACTGCTCAGCCTCTGACCGCAAGGCACTACAGAGGGTAGTGCAAACGGCTTAGTTCATCACTGGGGCCAAGCTTCCAGCCATCCAGGACCTCTGTACCAGGCGGTGCCAGAGGAAGGCCCTAAATATTGTCAAAGACTCCAGCCACCCAAGTCATAGACTGTTCTCTCTGCTACTGCACGGCAAGCGGTACTGGAGTGCCAAGTCTAGGCTTCTTAACAGCTTCTACCCCCAAGCCATAAGTCTCCTGAACATCTAATCAAATGTCTACCCAGACTATTTGCATTACCCCCCCCCCCCCCTATTTTACAGTGCTGCACCTCTCTGTTGTTATCATCTATGCATAGTCACTTTAATAACTCTACCTACATGTACATATTACCTCAATTACCTCGACTAACCAGTGTCCCCGCACATTGACTCTGTACCGGTACCCCCCTGTATATTGTCTCGCTATTATTGTTTTACTGCTGCTCCTTAATCACTTGTTACTTTTATTTTTTATTCTTAGTCGTATTTATATATATTTTTTAAACTGCATTGTTGGTTAGGGGCTCGTAAGTAAGAATTTCACTGTAAGGTTTACACATGTTGTATTCGGTGCATGTGACTAATATAATTTGATTTGATTCGATTTCAAATGCCTTTTGGCCCTCAACCAAAACGTAAAGATGATGTACAAACCTGAAGCAGGCAAGCTTAACTATAAAAAGCAGTGGTTAAAAAGTACTGTGTTTTGTGGTACTATAGCTGTACCACCTCAAAGGGTAATTTAAAGTCAGGAATTAAAACAGACCTTTTAATTCCAGTTTTCCCCAATGCATTTAAATGTCGAATTGGAATATCAGTGTACTTCCTAAATAAACTCAATTGAAATGCCACTTACCCTAAGCCTGCTATCTCAGTAAAGTTCCTGTCTTCAAAAACTAGCTGTCCATAAAATTTCCCATTGTTTAAAGGGAAATTAGATATAAAATATGATGTGGCGTATGTGTTGGTGATTAGCCTAAGCTGAAATTGAAAAAACATTGATATCTGTCATCATTAAACTCCCATTTACTGTTTGCAGTGTAATTCTGCCAATACCTTGGCTGATTTTCACCCATTTGAAAAGATCGCAGTTCAAGTGATGTCAGATACACACAAATTAATATTGACTGATTGATATTCATTGGTAGAAAATGGAAACAACACCTATATTAAGTGGCTAGTGCTCTAAGCAGCTCTAAGACCACTGAGGTATTGCCAATTATAGTGGAGGTCCTGGGCTGGGAGAGAGCTGAGCTGGGCTCAAGGGAATGAGAACGGACAGCGTGTGTTTAACAGCCACCTTGTGATAGGGATTGGAGCAAAACGACTGACTTACTTGTGTGTCAGCCTTGACTTCCCAACGATCCACC
Source organism: Oncorhynchus clarkii lewisi (assembly GCF_045791955.1). Taxonomy (NCBI): domain Eukaryota; kingdom Metazoa; phylum Chordata; class Actinopteri; order Salmoniformes; family Salmonidae; genus Oncorhynchus; species Oncorhynchus clarkii. The sequence continues at coordinate 27,836,288 of NC_092163.1, read as the reverse complement.
CACAGAACACACACAAAGAGCGCAAACACACACACACACACACACACACACAGCCTATATAACCACGCAGAGAGCCTAGACACACACACAGAACTCACAAACAAAATGACTCCCACCAACTCGCCTGTTGATCTGTACGTGTTTGTGAGTGTGGTTGGGGGGATAACCCAGCTCTCCGGAGGTACCCAAGCACTGTATTAGATTGTGGCATGATGAGCGAAATGAAAACACATTTCTGCCTAATTAGCAACAAACAAACAATCCCTCCATCAGTTAATTTAGTGGGTGACGTGAGGAATCCATTTTGGCGCGGCGAGGAATCTGCGCACATCCGTACCAATTACGCCCCATCTGCTGTGATGAACTCCTTGGCTCATGTGGCTTGGCGCAGCCCAAGAGTAAATTGCCCGTCTTGTCTGGACCGCTTATCGGAGCACTCTGTACACAGAGGAGCAGCCACATGTTAAGAGGGCAGGTACAACATGTACGCAGGACATATCATAGGCTGTGCATTATGCCATGCATAACATACAAAATGTGACTTTGGAGATGATGTGTTATGTTACCGTCACTGTAACACTGCACATAACAGTAACATTGAAAGATTAAATTCATATCTCTTTAACAAGAATGAAGCAGCCAATGTATTCCCTCTGATTTCCATTTCCACTAAGATAAAACATAATACTATACAACACACTGTAGTATCCCCCTCGATCGTGTAGTGCTTACTATAGGATGTTGTAGTATACTGTAGAATACTATACTACAAACTGTAGTATTCCTTGATCATGTAGTGTTTACTTTAGAACATTGTTGTATAATGTGTAGAATACTATAGTACACACTGTACTAACTCTCAAACACGTAGTGCTTACTTTAGAAGTTTTAGATCGATTGGGACTCCTAGCTAGCTTTACTGCTACCTGCTAGCTTTGTCGATGTTGTTTTGATTTCAACGGGATGTCCTTGGGGAGCTCATGCCAGGAATTTCCTCTAAGGTTCCCCCTCGATCGTGTATTGCTTACTATAGAATTGTGTAGTATACTGTAGAATAATATACTCCACACTGTAGTATCCCTTGAGTGATTGATTTTATTTGACTATATAAAAACACAATACAACCACAAATTTGGATACGATGAATTTAGAAATTTGTTGAGAATAACTAAAAACGTTTAATGTATTTTTATTGTGGTCCTAGTTCAAACATGTTACACATTTACAACTAACTCACATGAAAAAATACTATAGTATACTATGGTCTAAATACTGTATTATTACTATATTTATATACTATAGTATTCAATGTAGTGTTGTTGCAGACTTTACTGTAGTATTTACTGTAGTGATTTTGCTGGCATTACTGTAATCTCCCAAGTCTTTGCCGAAGACAAGCATACCCATAACATGATACAGCCACCACCATGCTTGAAAATATAAAGAGGGGTACCACAGTGATGTGTTGTGTTGGATTTGTCCCAAACATAACACTCTAGTTTCAGGTCATTTATTTGACATTTATTTGTAGTTTCACTTCATTGCTTAGGTGTATTGATACTCCATCCAAAATTGTATTAATAACTTCATCATGCTCAAAGGGATATTCAATTAATACTTATTGACTCAAGACATTTCAGCTTTTTGTTTTTAATTATTTTTTCAAACTTTCTAAAAACATAATTCCACTTTGACAATATGGGGTATTTATTGTAGGCCAGTGACACAAAATCTAAAATTAACAATTTAAAATTCACACTGTAATACAACAAAATGTGGAAAAAGTCAAGGGGTGTGAATACTTTCTGAATGCACTGTTAATGAAAGTCATTAGTGAGCTGACCCCCTGATGGCCATCATCACATGCTAGATTAGTCAATGTTCAACGATGGAGGTGATAGCATATCAACCTCATGCCGCGTGGAACGATAATGGCTTCAATCCCAACAATAATAGTAATGGTAATAGCAGTGATATACATATTAATCGTCATATTACTCCAAAATAGTCATGATCTACATTGTTTGAATATTCATATCATCATTATATTTTTATTTCCACATTTGATGAAGACTAGATTAGTGAAGATTGGTGTTGTTGTCATAGCGCTGACATTTAGTTTGGTAAGTGGTAGACAGGAAGTTTTAATGAATTAATCAATCGGAGCCCCTCCGGAATAACCATATGTCTGGAGAAGGGTGGCTACAGCTAAGTGGTAGTTTTCTAATCAGGCAGTAATTAAAATAAGTAAGCTTGGATTAAAGCCCTGATTGATTTATTGGGATGGATACAGCTTTTGTTTTTCCTCCGCCTCATTAGACTATTAAGTGATCCATCTCAGTTGTTTTCCTTTTTAATTCAGACTTAATTTTTCTGTCATTAAACCCTCTGTTGGTGGACGCCAAAACAGTAGAGCTCTGCTCTAAATTTCTGTCTGGTTCTAATGCAGCATGTCTCACTTGAATAAGTATTGATGAACAGATCAGCCTCTATTAAGGATTTGAAAACATATTTCTGGGCGAGCAATTAGGAATTTTGCTTTGTGCACTGGTGGAGAATCAATGCCCATGCATTGGAAATGTTACCCATCATCATTTAAGCTTCAATTTGCTGTCTTTTTTGGGGTGAAATCAAAATTGGAAAACCAGAGATGGAAAAGGAAAGGGCAAACTTTTTGCTAATAAATACAAAAAAGGCTGTTGTAATTTCATTAGCCACCCACCATTTGCACAATCCAATATTCTTCATTCGTCTTGTGTTATTCCCCTTTGTGCTTGAGAGAATCTTTACAAAAGGGCAGATGTTTTTGTTCATTCGTATAATTCATTAGCCTTCGCTTCATGACGTGAAATTACTCTCTACCAGATACTCTCTGAGAGTTTCTCCAAATGTTCACTGGCAACTCCAGATAATAATCCAGAGCTTTGGCTCACAACTTCTGCACAGCACAGACACACTTCCTAGGCTCTGACTTCCCCACTGTCGATGTGGCTAATCCCTAAACCCCTTAATCCCTAATCCCATGCTCTTTCTCCACCTCTGCAGTCCTGGTGCTGCTAATCCTAACCCTGAAGCGTCACCGCAAGGGCCAGAGCATGTCGGAGGATGAGGAGGACATGCGCGACAATGTCATCAAGTACAACGACGAGGGTGGCGGCGAGCAGGACACGCAGGCCTACGACATGAGTACCCTGCGCAACCTCTTTGACTTTCCAGAGGCCAAGGGTGGCTCGTCCGAGTCAGGCCCTGAACTACGCACGCTGCCCCAGTGGATTCAGGGGCAGATGAGTGGTGACGGCGAGGCGGCCGACTTTTCCCTCTTCAAGGGCTACATCCGCAAGAAGGTGGAGCAGACAGATGGCGACCTGTCGGTGCCGCCCTACGACTCATTCCAGACGTACGCCTTCGAGGGAAACAGCTCGCCAGCCCTCTCTCTCAGCTCCATCCACACCCTGTCCACCACATCTGATCAGGATTTCTCCTACCTCAGCGACTGGGGGCCGCGCTTCAGGCAACTGGCGGGATACTATGCCCCGGGACATCCTGAGGAAGACGGCTCCTAGCGGTGTCCTCGGCCCAGACCCTTTCTCCTTTTCCATCCCCAGCACTGTATCAAGAGCCCAGTGTCAAAACTGTCCTAAAAAGCACTCCTCCAACTTCTTCAGAGCAACAGAACTGAATCCCAGTCAGTGTGAGTCGGAAATCAATTTGGTCAACAACAAAAAATCTTATTTCGAAACTTCAAGTTTGACTTTTTTTCAAAGAGAAACATTGTGTTTTCACATGGTTTGAAACGTCATGGTGAAAGGTGGGCTGATTAAATGAGGGATTAAAGGAGGTGTTATCCATTCACTATTCCCTTTACAGTAAAGAAAAAAGGAGTAAGACGTAATACAATATAAGTGGTGCGCCACAGGTTACAATACAATTACATTTTACATTTGTTTCTGGGTATTTTCTGTCTGGAGTCAAAGACTGGTCTATTTTTAGCTTTGTGAGTGTGGAGGCTCTGAGGACATTCAGAGAAATGAACGTTATGAAACTCAGCAGGGGGTTAATATGTATGTGTGATAAATATGCATTTATTTATGAACAAATATTAATGTATTTATTCCTTTTGTATTTATGTATTTATTTTGTCCATAATCACCGCACCACTTGTAACAATGGACATCAATGAAGAATGATAGAGAAATATTTATTATGGTGAAAAAAACCTGAGGAGAGAAGAGCTTCTGTATAAGCACGTAGCAGAGGACTTCACAAACATGATATTTGGGTCACAAACAACTACAGTCTTGGAAATATTTGTATTAATTTTTTAGGAACACTTTTGTAAAAATAGACAACAAGACTGGAAGACGGAGCGCGACTAAAAAGAAAAGGGTCAGAGAACAAAAGGATGAGTCGATTCAGTGCAAAGATTGGTTTTGGTTTGATATGCTTTCAATGTATTGTAAAGATTTCTAAGGTGTTATGAAGGATGCGGGACATTAGGTGTTAACTGGGTTTTTGCTTGGCTTTTTCACCGCCATTTAAAAGGCAATAAGGCACAATCCGCACAAGTGATTCAAGACTATACTGTATGAAATGACTGTGTTTTTTTCATGGAGTTGGGTATTTGTTCATTCCAGAATTTGTATGTGTGTGTCCAACTTGTTTTCTATTCCAGAAGATTTGATTACTTTTATTTCACAGGGTGGATGAATATGTGGGGTGACAGGTACAGAAATAAGGGATGAGTAGATGGAATTCCTCCACCCAGTATCCAAAACCTATTTAATGTTGATCTTAAACTTGCAAATGTATGGAAAATAAAATCAATAAAAAATGTAATGATTTGTTTTGTAAAAAGACTGATGGCTTTTTCTCCACATTGTAAAAACGGAGATCTTTATGATCTAATAGATTTATTACATCTTATCTTACCAAGTCAATGTTTGAGAGTCACTACAGCATTGCCAGGATACAGTTTTATCTTATCGTAGTTGATCCAATACATTAAAACTACCCTCATAATTACGGTATGATGACACTTGTTTACTGAAGACTTGTTTCTTTTCAGGGAGCAATAATCCTGCATCCAGGAAGTGAATTGTGTAGCTTGGTTCCACTACAGTACAGTCAGAATGTGTAGGTATAATTACTGCCGACGATGGCTAGATGCAGATTAAGGGAGTTCAGAGTATCTCCCTACTCCCAAACCCATTATTTGACATGGTCACCTGAGGATACTGTCGCATATGGAGTTGAGTCTCATCTTTGTGGTCTGTGGTGGTGGTCAAGGTGGCCCACTCATAACATTTGTGGTTATGCTTCAAAGGAGTTGGAGGTTCATGGTGAGCTCAAAGTTCACTTTTCTTATTCGAGTGTTGAGACAGGACATTGGAAAGCGTTGGACAGTGTACATTCAGCTGACAGATCCCTATCCCTAATCTTATAAATGTAACACTTATCCTAACACCACACTTAACACTTATTGTAAACATGATCCTAATATTAACCCTGAACTTAACCAATTCCTATTTTACCTTAAACTAATCACAATCTCTGGCTGAATATCCACTTCCAAAACATAATATATGTCTTCATTTCAAGGTCCTATTGATCAGTAAAAATAATTCTGATAATCAAATCTTCAGCTTGACTGTGGGCCAGAAGTATACTGAACAACAATATAAACCAACATGGTAAGTGTTGGTCTCATGTGTTACAGGTTTTGTTTTTTCTATTTATGTTTAGAGTTTGAGCACGTAGGGCGCACCAATTGGTGTCACCTTGTTAGTCGGTATGTCTTACATCTGTGCCGGTTGCTATCTCATTAGTGGGAAGGGCTTTCACCTGTGCTGGCCCAGGTGCTATTTAATAATGGCTGGTCCAGTGCTCCAGTTGTTTTGAGAGATGTGGAGTGTTAACACCTTTAGTCAGCGTGCCCCATTTGATATCTAAAAGTACAATCCTTGATCTGATCTTCCCTGTTTTTGGTTTCCTCCACTTTTTGGTTTGCTTGCTGTCTAAGTTTGGTGTGGGTTTTTCTTTTGTTTGCCTCCTTAGTGGGTAAATTTAGTAGGAGCTCATGGTGGGTGTCATAGGTCCCAGTTGTTGCTGTGCAACTTTCAGTGGAGACCCCTATATGAGTCTTTCAGAACTCCTAAAACCCTACCTTTTTTGTTTTGGTTGTCAGTAACTCTTTGTTTGTTCCCCCTTCTGTTTGAGTGACATTATTGGGTTTTCTTGCTGGGAAACAAAACACGTATTTCATGAGCAGAAATAAAAGATCCCAGAAATGTTCTATTTGCACAAAATATTTCTCAATTGTGTGCACAAATTTGTTCACATCCATGTTAGTGAGCCTTTCTCATTTGCCAAGAGAATCCATCCACCTGACAGGTGTGGCATATCAAGAAGCTGATTTAAACAATATGATCATTACACAGGTCCAGCTTGTGCTGGGGACAATAAAAGGTCACTCTAAAACATGCAGTTTTGTCAACACAATGCCACAGATGCTTTGAGGGAGCGTGCAATTGGCATGCTGACTGCAGGAATGTTCACCAGAGCTGTTGCCAGATAATTGAATGTTCATTTCTCTACAATAAGCCACCTCCAGCGTTGTTTTAGAGAATTTGGCAGTACAACTGCAGACCACGTGTAACCATGCCTGCCCAGGACCTCCACATCGGGCTTCTTAATCTGCGGGATCGTCTGAGATCAGCCACCCGGACAACTGATGAACCTGCGAGTTTGAACAACCAAAGAATTTCTGCACAAACTGCCAGAAAGTTTCTCAGGGAAGCTCATCTGCGTGCTTGTCATCCTCACTAGGGTCTTGACCTGACTGCAGTTCAGTGTCGTAACCGCCTTCAGTGGGCAAATGCTCATCTTCGATGGCTGCTGGAGAAGTGTGTTCTTCATGGATTAATCTCGGTTTCAACTGTACTGGGAAGATGGCATTGTGTGGGCGAGCGGTTTGCTGATGTCAGAGTGGGGTTATGGTGAGGGCAGGCAAGAGCTACAGAAAAAGCACACAATTGCATTTTAACGATTGCAATTTGAATGCACAGCAATACCGTGATGAGATCCTGAGGCCCATTCTTGTGCCATTCATCTGCCGCCGTCACCTCATGTTTCAGCATGATAATGCACGGCCCCATGTCGCAAAGATCTGTATACAATTCCTGGAAGCTAACAATGTCACAGTTCTTCCATGGCCTGTGTACTCACCAGACAAGTCACCCATTGAGCATGTTTGGAATGCTATGGATCATGTATGACAGCGTGTTTCAGATCCCGCCAATATCCAGCAACTTTGCACAGCCATTGAAGAGTGGGACAACATTCCACAGGTCACAATCAACAGCCTGATCAACTCTATTTGAAGGAGCTGCATGAGGCAAATGGTGGTCGCACCAGATACTGACTGGTTTTCTGATCCACACCCCTACTTTTTTTTTTAAAGGTATCTGTGACCTACCAATGTATATCTGTATTCCCAGTCATGTAAAATCCATAGATTAGGGCCTAATTAATTTATTTCAATTGACTGAGTTCCATTTTAAACTGTATTTCAATAAAATCGTTAGTTGTTGCATTTATATTTTTGTTCTGTGTATATGTGACTTGAAATATGCATAAGAACAGATAAATGGAACCATATGTGGTCAGGCGAGATTGGATGTGGTCAGGTCTAATCGTGATGTAGGGAGATGGTCCATCCATTGTTAATCATTGCGCCAAGATGACAGCACCAGATGATGTGATGTCAAGAGCCTAGAATCCTCTAGACTCTTGCCTATGAACACCGGCCATTAGTCATAGGAGAGGAGACGGGGTTGTTCTGGGCTCTTAATGAATTCCTCATCAGTGAAATGTCAGAAGTATACCACCGTATGACCAATCCAATGGAGAAGGTTAAAGAGTAAGCACTGTCAAAGGGAGAATCTCCGTTTCCCCCAGGACTCCTGGTCAGTCCACTCTCCACACGTAAATGAGCATCTTCACTGAGGTAGCAGCGGCCATTTTTCAGTAATGGGATGTACATTCAAACATATTCATGTGTTGTAATAAATCACACGTTTCCCCTAGTCCAAGTGCAACATGAGGACCTTCATTTGTTATGAGCATGGATGACAGGTGATTGACAGTGCTCTGGGGGATTTCTGTGGTGACATTAAAGTCCCCCTCTTTTCTCATTGGAATTGATAATGACAATTGATAAAGCATTCTGCAAATATGAATGTACCGCAGAACATATTCATCAAAAATAGGCCTAAAGTCTGGGCAGCACTATTTACTTTTTGAAGGCACATGAAAAATAAAGCTGATTTGAAAGAGTAATAACAAACCACCTATTTCTTTACTTGTGTTATGAAATGCAAGACTTGGCAAAACCTAATGCCAGGTTGCAGGCATGTAGGCAGTTAGAGTTATGCACAACACAGTTCATTCAGATGATTTAGAATTGGGAATAGAACTTTACTTAATTTCAGAGGTTTCGGTTTAAATAATTTTGACATCTTGTTTTATCACTTAAACTTGATTATTTCTTGATTGAAAAACCATGACACTGTCATGACTTTCCCTCCTGAGTGAGGATCAAAGCGAGCCCCCCTCTCTCCCACCAAAGAGGGGGAGTGGTGCCGGTTCTAGGAATTTAACGTCTGGTCGTGAACTTTCTTTCTCTTGCATTTGCAGTATCCAAGAATGGAATGTCTGAGTGGTATAGAGAGACTCTTGCCCAAAGAACTTCTTCATCCAAAAGTAGATAATGAAACCATATTTCTAAACATATAAAGAATGTGGGAAATTGTCGATGGGGATACAAACAATGATTGTCGTATCATTTGATTTTGTGATTAAAGACGGTATAACGGAAACACGGTAACTTCAAATCCAATCCATTTGTCACATACACATGGTTAGCAGATGTTAAAGCGAGTGTAGCGAAATGCTTGTGCTTCTAGTTCCGACAATGCAGTAATAACCAAAAAGTAATCTAACCTAACAATTCCAAAACTACTACCTTATACACAGAAGTGTAAAGGGATAAAGAATATGTACATAAAGATATATGAATGAGTGATGGTACAGAGCGGCATAGGCAAGATGCAGTAGATGGTATCGAGAACAGTATATACATATGAGATGAGTATGTAAACAAAGTGGCATAGTTTAAAGTGGCTAGTGACACATGTATTACATAAAGATGCAGTAGATGATATAGGGTACAGTATATACATATACATATGAGATGATTAATGTAGGGTATGTAAACATTATATTAAGTAGCATTGTTTAAAGTGGCTAGGGATATATTTTACATCAATGTCCATCAATTCCCATTATTAAAGTGGCTGGAGGTGAGTCAGTGTGTTGGCAGCAGCCACTCAATGTTAGTGGTGGCTGTTTAACAGTCTGCTGGCCTTGAGATAGAAGCTGTTTTTCAGTCTCTCGGTCCCTGCTTTGATGCACCTGTACTGACCTCACCTTCTGGATGATAGCGGGGTGAACAGGCAGTGGCTCGAGTGGCCTTATGGTCTTCCTGTGAAATCGGGTGGTGTAGGTGTCCTGGAGGGCAGGTAGTTTGCCCCCGGTGATGCGTTGTGCAGACCTCACTACCCTCTGGAGAGCCTTACGGTTGTGGCGGAGCAGTTGCCGTACCAGGCGGTGATACAGCCCGACAGGATGCTCTCGATTGTGCATCTGTAGAAGTTTGTGAGTGCTTTCGGTGACAAGACAAATTTCTTCAGCCTCCTGAGGTTGAAGAGGTGCTGCTGCGCCTTCTTCACGACGCTGTCTGTGTGGGTGGACCAATTCAGCTTGTCCGTGATGTGTACGCCGAGGAACTTAAAACTTACTACCCTCTCCACTACTGTCCCGTCGATGTGGATAGGGGGGTGCTCCCTCTGCTGTTTCCTGAAGTCCACAATCATCTCCTTTGTTTTGTTGACGTTGAGTGTGAGGTTATTTTCCTGACACAACACTTCGAAGGCCCTCACCTCCTCCCTGTCGTTGTTGGTAATCAAGCCTACCACTGTAGTGTCGTCCGCAAACTTGATTGAGTTGGAGGCGTGCATGGCCACGCAGTCATTGGTGAACAGGGAGTACAGGAGAGGGCTCAGAACGTACCCTTGTGGGGCCCCAGTGTTGATGATCAGCGGGGTGGAGATGTTGTTACCTACCCTCACCTCCTGGGGGCGGCCCCTCAGGAAATCCAGTACCCAGTTGCACAGGGTGGGGTCTCGAGCTTGATGACGAGTTTGGAGGGTACTATGGTGTTAAATGCTGAGCTGTAGTCGATGAACAGCATTCTCACATAGGTATTCCTCTTGTCCAGATGGGTTAGGGCAGTGTGCAGTGTGGTTGAGATTGCATCGTCTGTGGACCTATTTGGGCGGTAAGCAAATTGGAGTGGGTCTAGGGTGTCAGGTAGGGTGGAAGTGATATGGTCTTTGACTAGTCTCTCAAAGCACTTCATGATGACGGAAGTGAGTGCTACAGGGTGGTAGTCGTTTAGCTCAGTTACCTTAGCTTTCTTGGGAACAGGGACAATGGTGGCCCTCTTGAAGCATGTGGGAACAGCAGACTGGGATAAGGATTGATTGAATATGTCCGTAAACACACAAGCCAGCTGGTCTGCGCATGTTCTGAGGACGCGGCTGGGGATGCCGTCTGGGCCTGCAGCCTTGCGAGGGTTAACACGTTTAAATGTTTTTCTCACGTCGGCTGCAGTGAAGGAGGGTCTGCAGGTTTTGGTTGTGGGCCGTGTCAGTGGCACTGTATTGTCCTCAAAGCGGGCAAAAAAAGTTATTTAGTCTGCCTGGGAGCAAGACATCCTGGTCCGTGACGGGGCTTGTTTTCTTTTTGTAATCCTTGATTGACTGTAGACCCTGCCACATACCTCTTGTGTCTGAGCCGTTGAATTGTGACTCTACTTTGTCTCTATACTGACGCTTAGCTTGTTTGATTGCCTTGCGGAGGGAATAGCTACATTGTTTGTATTCGGTCATGTTTCCGCCACCTTTCCCTGGTTAACCAGTTGAAGCTAGGGGGGCGCTATTTCATTATTGGATAAAAAAACGTGCCCGTTTTAAGCGCAATATTTTGTCACAAAAAGATGCTCGACTATGCATGGAATTGCCAGCTTTGGAAAGAAAACACTCTGACGTTTTCAAAGCTGCAAAGATATTATCTTTGAGTGCCCCAGAACTGATCTTACAGGCGAAACCAAGATGCAACTTCAACCAGGAAATGAGCAGGATTTTTGAGGCTCCGTTTCCCGTTGTCTCCTTATATGGCTGTGAATATGCTGTGAACGAGCTTATGCGCTCTGCCGTTCCTCCAAGATGTCTGCAGCATTGTGATGTATTTGTAGGCATATCATTGGAAGATTGGCCATAAGAGACTACATTTGCCAGGGGCCCGTCCGGTGTCCTTTGTCTACGTTGGTGCGTAACTCTCAGCGGCAAAAATTTTACCATGCGATACAGACAGCGAAGTATCGTTCCTGGAAGTGTGCATCATTGAAGAGATATGTGTGAAAAACACCTTGAGGATTGGTTCTAAACAACGTTTGCCATGTTTCAGTCGATATTATGGAGTTAATTTGGAAAAAAGTTTGGCGTTTGGATAACTGAATTTTCGTTTTTTTTTGGTAGCCAAACGTGACGCCCCAAACGAAGCGATTTCTCCTGCACAAAACATCTTTCAGGAAAACCTGAACATTGATATCTAACTGAGAGTCTCCTCATTGAAAACATCCAAAGTTCTTCAAAGGTAAAAGATTTATTTGAATGTTTTTGCTGGTTTTTGTGAAAATGTTTCCTGCTGATGCTAATGCTAAATGTTACGCTAGTTATCAGTACTGTTACACAAATGCTAGTTTGCTATGCTTGAGAAGCATATTTTTTAAAATATGAGATGACAGTGTTGTTAACAAAAGGCTAAGCTTGAGAGTTAGTATATTAATTTCATTTCATTTGCGATTTTCATGAATAGTTAACTTTGCGTTATGGTATTGAGCTTGAGGCTATCATTACGCTACCGGATCCGGCATGGCTAAGCTCAAGAGGTTAACAGCAGTGGTCCGCGCTTTCAGTTTCACACGAATGCTGCCATCAATCTACGGTTTCTGGTTTGGGAATCAGCATATTCGTCAATGTTGTTGTTGGACGCAATGCGGAACATATCCCAGTCCGTGTGATCGAAGCAGTCTTGAAGCATGGAATCAGATTGGTCGGACCAGCGTTGAACAGACCTGAGCGCGGGAGCTTCTTATTTCTGTCTGTAGGCAGGAATCAACAAAATGTAGTCGTGGTCAGCTTTTCCGAAAGGAGGGTGGGGGAGGGCCTTATATGCATCATGGAAGTTAGAATAGCAATGATCCAAGGTTTTACCAGCCCTGGTTGCGCAATCGATATGCTGATACAATTTAGGGAGTCTTGTTTTTAGATTAGCCTTGTTAAAATCCCCAGCTACAATGAATGCAGCCTCAGGATATGTGGTTTCCAGTTTGCAAAGAGTCAAATAAAGTTTGTTCAGGGCCATTGATGTGTCTGCTTGGGGGGGAATATATACGGCTGTGATTATAATCGAAGAGAATTCCCTTGGTAGATAATGAGGACGACATTTGATTGTGAGGAATTCTAAGTCAGGTGAACAGAAGGACTTGAGTTCCTGTATGTTGTTGTGACCACACCACGTCTCGTTAATCATAAGGCATACGCCCCCGCCCCTCTTCTCACCAGAAAGCTGTTTGTTTGTCGGCGCGATGCGTGAAGAAACCAGCTGGCTGCACCGATTCCGTTAGCGTCTCTCGAGTGAGCCATGTTTCCGTGAAGCAAAGAACGTTAGTCTCTGATATCCCTCTGGAATGCTACCATTGCTCGGATTTCATCAACCTTGTTGTCAAGAGACTGGACATTGGCGAGTAGTGTGCTAGGGAGTGGTGCACGATGTGCCCGTCTCCGGAGCCTGACCAGAAACCGCTACGTTTCCCTCTTTTACGACGTCTTTGTTTTGGGTCGCAGGCTGGGATTCATTCCGTTGTCCTGGGTGGAAGGCAGAACACAGGATCTGCTTCGGGAAAGTCATATTCCTGGTCGTACTGGTGGTGAGTTGACGTTGCTCTTATATTCAGTAGTTCTTCCCGACTGTATGTAATGAAACCTGAGATTACCTGGGGTACCAATGTAAGTAATAACATGTAAAAAAAACTGCATAGTTTCCTAGGAACGCGACGGCGGAAATACTATAAGAGCTTTCACAATGTATATGTCAGAGTTACATCTAAATGTTGTCGAACTTATATGATTAAATGTGATTTTTATCCTACTAGTTCATTTTTTCCAGTTAGTAACCACGTCCACGTGAGCGAAGACATTATGGCAAAAGGATGGAATACCCCTTTTGCCAGAGTGCTTATAAAAGGACTCAACGAAATTTACATTAGACCAGAAAACGTGTAGCGGTGGCTACATGTTGAAATGGTTGCCATTTTAAATAGGGTCAAAGACCCTACTGGCGTGTAAAATGGTTTAAAACTACTAGACCAGTGTACATGCGGCGTGAGCTGAATTACGTGACAAATGGTCTAAAACTACAAGACCCTCTGAAATTCGACAAGTGAAGACTAAGACATGCACCACATGCAGCTCTGCATGGCCCTGTCCAGGGGTATCGTCAGACGGAGCCACAGTGTCTCTTGACCCCTCCTGTCTCAGCCCCCAGTATTTTTGCTGCAATGTGTCGGGGGGGGGGGGGGGGGGGGCTAGGGTCAGTCTGTTTTGTCTGGAGCATTTCTCCTTTCTTATCCGGTGTCTTGTGTAAACTTAAGTATGCTCCCTCTAATTCTCTCTCTCCCTCCCGGAGGACCTGAGCCCTGGGACCGTGCCTCAAGACTACCTGGCCTGATGACTCCTTGTCCCCAGTCCACCTGGTCATGCTGCTGCTCCAGTTTCAACTGTTCTGCCTGCCGCTATGGAAACCTGACCTGTTCACCGGACGTGCTACCTTGTCCAGGACCTGCTGTTTTCGACTCTCTCTCTACCGCACCTGCTGTTTCTAACTCTGAATGCTCGGCTATGAAAAGCCAACTGACATTTACTCCTGAGGTGCTGACCTGTTTCACCCTCTACAACCACTGTGATTATTATTATTATTTGACCCTGCTGGTCATCTATGAACGTTTGAACATCTTGACCATGTACTGTTATAATCTCAACCCAGCACAGCCAGAGGAGGACTGGCCAACCCTCATGGCCTGGCTCCTCTCTATGTTTCTTCCTAGGTTTTCACCTTTCTTGTGAGTTTTTCCTAGCCACCGTGCTTCTACATTTGCATTGCTTGCTGTTTGGGGTTTTAGGCTGGGTTTCTGTATAGCACTTTGTGACATCGGCTGATGTAAAAAGGGCTTTATAGATGCATTTGATTGATTGAAAGTAGTCTAGAACTTTGACCAGACACGAGGAAGATCTTATCAAATGACCATTGGAACGTCTGATGTATCCAGCCTAACAAACACTTCCAGAACAAAGGAAACCTACAACTACATAGGACATTGTGACCTCTAGTGGACAACCATAGACTTACACAACCAGAGACTCTGTCTAACTATTAGTCACAGACGGATCGGGCGATTTCAACAGAGAGACGACAAAGACATGCAAGCGTAAATATGTACATTGCATATCTAAATACGAATGAGCGGTTGTTGGGGTGCTAAATATCTATATTTACAATGAGCGTATATTCAACTGTATGTACGGTAGTTGAATTCCTATATCTCCTTCTCCCGCTCTTTTTTTTCCCCCATCCCTTTCATTGTGTAACCAGCCGTCATCGAGTTAGTCCACTAAGGACTGTTCATTGCATTATGTTAGTAATCAATTCAACCTATACTGTGTATTTCTGTGTGATTTTTTCGCTTACATAAATTTGATTATTTATTTACTAAGGCATGTAGACTAGGGTTTGTGCAGATTTTAAGTCAACGATGTTCAGAATGAGACTGAGGTAAAAATACATTAAGTGACATATGTATATCTTATAAGAGGTTAATTCGAGAGAAAGTAACTTGGTAAATAAGTTCCCATGGTGCCCCAAGTTACTGAGTTAATTGTTACATGATTAATTGAATCAGTTAAACATAGTTCATTGATTTGATAAGATAAGTCATCGCATTAATGACTGTCACGTCACAACCTTTGCCATTTCAAAACTGTTTTATTTATATGATTGACAATAATTAAACTTGAGTTTATTAAACAAATCCTGTCTCGTTTATCATTAACTTCCAGATAGTTAAATTTCTTGCTTGAAGACTTTTGAAAGAATAGAGCCCTACCAGCTGTATGATATTTGCAATAATGGACTTTTGAAGACCCTGGGACCTATAGCTGTGTTCACACTGCCCTGGGCTAAGAAAGATTTTAGCCTGGGGCTAAGTGACTTAACATTTGCACATTCTAAAGTAAAATAGCGCCAACCTAAAACCAGGGCTAGATGGACCAGCTCAGAAGCAATCTTAGCACCAATTTATGTTCTGTTGTCACGTAATTTTGAATATTCTACTCCAGAAAAGTGAAAGTTTTCAGATAGCCCTGTGTAAACAACTGCTTGTCTGAAAGTAGGGTAAACTAGCCCTGGGCAGTTTACCAGGTTTAAGGATAGCCCTGAGCTAAGAAAAATGCCTTGTGTATTAGCTAATACTTCCATTACCACTGAAAACGTCACCAAATGAACATCTAGAAAACAAATCAATTAGCGCATACAGTTTAATATTTTATTAGGTCGGCTTTTGCAGAGCAGCTCACAGATTACTGCACCTGTACATAACCCACCTATAATTTAGCCCAAACAACTACCTCTTTTCCTACTGTATTTAATTTAATTTATTTATTTATTTTGCTCCTTTGCACCCCATTATTTGTATTTCTACTTTGCACATTCTTCCACTGCAAATCTACCATTCCAATGTTTTACTTGCTATATTGTATTTACTTTGCCACCATGGCCTTTTTTTGCCTTTACCTCCCTTATCGCACCTCATTTGCTCACATCGTATATAGACTTGTTTATACTGTATTATTGACTGTATGTTTGTTTTACTCCATGTGTAAGTCTGTGTCGTTGTATGTGTCGAAGTGCTTTGCTTTATCTTGACCAGGTCGCAATTGTAAATGAGAACTTGTTCTCAACTTGCCTACCTGATTAAATAAAGGTGAAATAAAAAAATATAAAAAAATATCACAACATAGAACTGATGTGGCTATTTGAAGACGTCACCATTCTTTAAGAACAATAGACATTGACTCCGTAGCTAAAGAACTGATTCAATACTGACTCCATGTTAGTGCTGAGACTATACCTCTACTGCACCTCTGTCACTTTGAATAAAAAAGAACATAAGCACTATGGATGCTGTAATCTGTCTGCTATGGAGAAAAGGCTGGTATTGTCTCTCTCTCTCTCTTCCCGTGGCTTGTGTGTAAATTGTATTATTTTACAGTTCATCATGTTGTATAATGTCAGCAATCTTGCCAGTCGGAGAAAGATAAAAGGCTGGTTATCTGTGCTTTCAGGATGCCTCCCAGAACCCACAATGCACAAAAGCCTGCATAGAGAGCCTGTGAGGATTACATTTTGAAAATGCAATATGTTTTTGTTCTGAATCTTTTATGCATTGGGTAAATATGCTTTTTCTAATGTAAATAAGCACTCAAATACTTTTCATTATTCAGGAGCAAAAACATATTAAATACATTTACTCATTGGTTATTAATATTACATATTATAATGTTGCTAGCAATATCTTAAGGTTAATACAATAATTAGATACCTCTGTAGTACAGTGGTGCTGTACTCTTTACTTGAATTCTGATAGCTATATTGGTTCAAGGTTTTTATAGAAGTATATCCCTTCCCAGATGTCTGCTGCTGTTTTAGCTCTAAGCTTTATGGGGCTTGCCGTGCTATCTCTCCATCCTTTTTTTCCCCCTCATTTCAGAACTGGCAAAATCCCTGTTCTGCTCCAGAAAAAAAGCTGACAATCTTAACTAGTTTACACAGTTGAAAGATAGCTTGATCCTCTCACACGTCTCATTGTAGATGCCCTTGAGCCCCTATTTCTCTAGGCTTACTCTATCATGGGCCTCACCAATGCCGTTAGATGATACTTCCCTCCAGGCCATTGGTTCACCTAGGTTGACATCAACTGTCATAAGTAATATTTTGAAATGTTTTTCGGAAATTCAGCTGCCACAATGCAGGAACTCCCTCAGGGTTTTTTTTTTCAAAAGCAGCGTTCAGAAAGCCAAAGACGATCCTTTTTGATGTCATCATATGCACACAGAAGAGACACCAGAATTTGTTCGATATGCCCTCGAATTGGCATTTCAGGGGATGGTGCCAATTCTAATTAGAGTAACCATGTGAGCCCAGGCTGACATTAACTTACAGACCACCCAGACGTCAAAATTATTAATCGCCCTAAATCTGACCCACATCTCCATTTTTACCATTTATCATATATTAGTTACCATACCTAAACCAAATCTTCGCCATGAAAAGGTCAGTGTGAGGTGGCGCTGTTGGCAGTGACATAGCCCGGCAAACACATCCCAAGCCATATCAAATACCCACAGGACTATTTGCATTGTCACTCCCCCTCCATTTGTTTTGTACATTGCTGCTACTCACTGTTTATTATCTATGCATAGTCACTTCACCCCTACCTACATGTACAAATTACCTTGACTAACCTGTACCCCCACACATTGACTCGGTACCGCCTCCCCCTGTGAATAGCCTCGTTATTTTGTTACTTTTTATAATTTTTTACTTTTAGTTCATTTGGTAATGAACTCATCTTGAACTGCACTGTTGGTTAAGGGCTTGTAAGTAAGCATTTCACGGTGAGGTCTACACTTGTTGTATTCGGCACGTGACAAAATTTGATTCGAAATGTGGCCCATCAACTACGGGAACTTGTTAAGGCTATATATCTCAAACCTGAGCTGAGCCATAAGAAACATTTCAAACCTACTCCAGGTTGTATCTTCCACATTTGGACCAGATCTAGCCGATATGACACGTTGCAGTGGCAGCATTGAGCTATATGTGCTGCCAAACAACCAGATCTGGACCATAGTCGTCTGCTGACTATGTAATCTGCCCTATCCAGCATATTCCCAATACATGTTTTGAGATTAGTCATCCTGCCTGGGAAGAAAAGTTGTCCAGCCAGCACTGTGGAAATGTAGCCACTTCATCAGTGATGTCCATCCTGAAGATGCATGGTCAAATTAATGGGCGCCCTAGCACCTGATATTGGCATTTAACCCACTGTTCCTAGGCCGTCATTGTAAATAAGAATTTGTTCTTAACCTTTTATTTAACTAGGCAAGTCAATAAAATATCCTATGGGATGTGTTCTAATGCTGTATAGCTTTTCTATAGTTGGGGAGCTATTCCCGCCTGCAACTATTACCTCATACAGTACCAGTCAACAGTTTGGACACCTACTCATTCAAGGGTTTCTTTATTTTTACTATCTTCTACATTGTAGAATAATAGTGAAGACATTGCAACTATGAAATTACACATATGGAATCATGTAGAGAATGACAAGAGTGTGCAAAGCATGGCTACTTTGAAGAATCTAAAATATAACATATTTAGATTTGTTTAACACTTTTTTTTTTGTTACATGATTCCAAGTTATTTCACCGTTTTGATGTCTTCACTATTATTCTACAATGTAGAAAACAGTCAAAATAAAGAATTAGGTGTGTTTGAATTCCACTGAGAAACCGTGATGAGACACTGAGGCAATTCTCGTGCCATTTATTTATCAGCCGCAAACACCTCACGGTTCAGCATGATAATGCACGGCCCATGTCGCAAGGATCTGTACACAATACCTGGAAGCTAAAAATGTCCCCGTTCTTCCATGGCCTGCATACTCACCAGATATGTCACAATTGACTATGTTTGGGATGCTCATGTTCCAGTTCCCACCAATATCGAGCAACTTCGCACAGCCATTGAAGAGGAGTGGGACAACAATCAACAGCCTGATCAACAGCCACAATCAACAGCCTGATCAACTCTATACTAAGGAGATGTCGCGCTGCATCCACATATCTGTACTCCAAGTCATGTGAAATCCATAGATTAGGGCCTTGTGAATTTATTTCAATCTTTGAAATTGTTGCATGCTTTGATCTTATTTTTCTATAGTTCAGTGTAGACGTATGCACTCTCACTATGGCTTGCCTTGCTACGATAAAATGGATAGCGCATTTAAGTTTCACATTGATTTGCCAATCCTGCCGAGGATGTTAGTTCCCTTTTTCATATCGTGCACGTGTCCTCTCCTCTGTAATGCAAAACACTCATTTGGTATTTGTTCTTCACTGTTTTATGTGGCATACATTCAAACCTGTTTTGATACTTGTTTGTCCAAAATTATTCACACTTTTAGTGGCCATTCATGGCTAAACTATTAAACAAAAATGTGTCACATCCAATGACATGACAGTGCCAGAAGGATTGCTAAATAATGTCAGATAAACAGGTTGCCAAGGCCTGGAAATTTACATGCCAACTTCCATTTATGCACGCTCATGCCTTGGCGTGAATGGCCCCAAAATTGCAATTGGCAAAACGGCAGCTTCAAGGTGGATTCAGTTTACAAGACACATCATATTATTTTAATTTCAGCCACCAAATACCAATTTCTTTCTATTCAGGACCACACCGTGTACCATGCACCACCAAAGAACATATCCTGAGGCTCACTTGAGAGGCTCCTTGAAAGTCGGTGACTCTGAGACGTGGTTTAACATACCACTCTCAATAGATGAGAATTCGCATGTGCTTACATTAATGCGAAGCTTCTTAATCCGAGCTTCTGCACTTGAAAGCAAAACCATGGACAAGTCCAATAATTGGAAAAGGAGAATACCGCTCCCTAGTTTTAATTAAAATAAACACTGTATAATAGACTTTGTCCAATTTTGAAGCATGGAATGATATAGCTTCGTTCATCATTATAATGGGCACCCAAATTGAGTGAGAGTGGAGGCAGATAGAATTATGGCGTGGGCAGCGGAGCCATGACTATAGGGTGTGGGGGTTCATCCGCATGCTTATCAATTTACCTGGGAGGCAATTAAGGGTTATTTTCCTTTCTCGCTTGAAGCGGCGTGACGTATAAGGAAGTGCTCTGTTCAACCTTCCTCACCGTTCACCTCTGACATTTTTCAAGAGGAGAGACAGGTAGCACCGACTCGGTCTTCATGCATTATTAAAAACATGGCAATGGAGAAGAGGCCAGTCTGTGGTGGGAACCAGTTGGTGGTGAGTTGCTCATTGTGTTGTGTCAATGAAATGGTTACAGTAAATGTCTCATCCCTGAGTTGTGGATGAAGGTGTTTCTTACAGTAAATTTGCCAGTGTTAATGTGTTGATTTTCTTGGTGTTACAGTTTTAGTGTTAAGACGTGTTGATTTAAGACTTGTTTTTACACGCTCTGTGCTAATATAACTCACAGGTGAGTTACTGTACAGTGGTTGGGTCGTGGCACTGAGCAGTGTTGATTGAGCTTCCGGTTTTAACTTAACTTCCTTTTCATCTAATTGCCGACATTGCGCAGCAGTGAAAGGTAAGCAATAAGTAAAAAAATGTATAAGTTAGCTGGTGGCCAAACTTGTTATATCGGCTAAGTGAATGGTTGAGATCTTTGTTTGTAGATATAGCTACATCTGCAAAGTTTAGATTTAGGTTGCTAGTTAGCTAATGTGGCTAGTTAACGCTAGCACTAGATTAATTAGCTATCTAGCTAAATGTTAGTGGGAACTTTGTCTCCACTTCATTGGATCGCTAAAATTAGGAAACTATTAGATTTGAGAAAATGAATCGAAATCCAAAAGGATCAGTCCGGCTGTACCGTTAGGTGATTTCAACCATGTGCGTGTTGAGTTCTTGAGGCCAACTAACACTAGTGGTGCATGGTGTTAATTGGGGTGTGATCAATTTGAGCCTTGTTTGGTGCAGTTGGTAGCTAACCAGAAAGTAAGGGTAACAACATGGCTAATATTGTAACTTAGCGCTAACGTTAGCTATTTAGTGCACATGGCCAAACGTGATAGGGTTGTCCTTGGTCACCATGTCTGGTGTGTGCTTGTTGTTAATCACAGATCAGACATTGTGTCCAAGCCAATACTGTTTGAAATGCATTGGGCAGTTTCTTTCCTATAGAGTTGAGTTTTGGTAACTGAAGCTAGTTTTGTTGGTTGATTTCACTGGAATATTGCCTTGCCAAGCCCCAGATCCGCAGGCAGGCCTGTTACATCATTAAAGTGGTATTTGGAACAAATGGTTGATCCACTGCATGGAACACAAAGGGCAGAGGGTATAAGGGGGAATTTTGTGTGGTTGTTTCTATATGTACAGCTACACCATACAATGTTTGCAACCAAATTGAACTTAAATATGACATTGTGTGTGGATTTGCATTTTGCAGGAATGCAGTGTAACATGTTGGTGAAGGTCCAATACCAAAAATGCACGACGTTTATGAAGTTGCTGCAACTTGGGTTCTCTAATGTGGATTTCATCAATCAAGGTGAATATATGAGCAGTCTGTATATTCTTAATTGAACCCTTGTGCTTGATTTGGGTCAGACCCATTCTGTTGCCCCCTAGGTGGTTTATCTTCCTGTATTCTGATTAGTCTCTCTTTTTTTTGTAGTCCAAAATAGGTTTGGACTGCCCTCTGCAGCACAAATACAAAGTTTTGATGATTCACAAACTGAAGTGAAGTATGATGTCCTGCTGGAATTGAGGCCAATCCAGACCTCTGCCTCACAATCAAAGATCTTGAAGGTATCTTTCTACAGTCTCACATAATAACAGAAATGTATGGATTGATTGCTTTGATCCATTGTGCTCTGACTTTTCTCCTGCAGGCTGTTCGACACCTAGTTCGTGCACAGACACAGACCTGAGATCTCCAGAAAGACTCTAAAAAGGCTAACACAACCTTAGGAGATGAGGCCATCGACTCCACAGCAGTAAAAGAGATAATGATAACTGATATTGGATGTTGATGATCACATTGCTGTGTTTGCTCTTCATGGAGATTCCGACTGCATAAAACAACCCTAAATTGTTTCACTTTTCTCTTGATTTAATAGATGGTCCAAGATGCCCTGACTAGTATACATGGTGGCAAGACAACCAAAACATTGGACCACAGAACCAGGAGAGAGCTGATTGCCATCTTAGTCAGCCACATAAAAGAGATGCATGGGTAAGCTTCTCATTAACCAATCCGACCACAAACAATCGATCAAAACAATCAAACTATACATTGTTATTTGGCATTATTATGAAGCTGTTAAAAGACTCCGTACCTTCATCAACAAAAATTTGGCTAAACATATTTGGAGTGTGTATGCTTTACTGTTTTTGAGCATGAGGCTTCCCACTCGTCAACAGAGAGAACGTTATGCTCTTGGAGCATGCTTGCTTTAATATTTTGACACTTGTTCTGAAAGGGGCATCAAACTATCATAGAATCAAGTCTAAAAATAACAATGATTTGAATACCATGTTGGTCACCTTTTCTGACATCTTAGGAACACTTCTATAATCCTGACATGGGCCATATCTGAATTATTGAGTGAAGATGGTATCAAGGAAGACCACACTTCGACCCATCGAGTATTTCCCCCCAGTCAGAAGGCCGACCTGGTCTACCAGCTTGTTGGTGATGCTTGCAAGTAGGCCATATCATTCCTTGTCCACTCGGCCTATGAAAAACAAATCTATCAGAAGATGGAGGAGTTCCAGTGTCGCCAAGTGCTAGTTTATAGTCAAGACAGAAGCATAGATGTCCTCGCAGTATTAACTAGGTTTCTGGAATGATTTAGTATGTCTTGGATCAAGGAGATGGCGTCAGAGAAGAAGGCAGACATTTTATGTGTCCCCAGCTGATTTGTGTATTTTAAATTTTATTTGCAACTTATTTCTTTACTTATTTTGTACATAATGTTGCCGCTACCATCTCTTATGACCGAAAATAACTTCTAGACATCAGGACTGCGATTTCTCACCATGGACTAGCAGAATCCTTTTTCCTTTCACGACTCTGATGAGCCAGACGCAAAGGATATACTGCTTCCTTGGGAACAGGCCCTGATCCCCGTGATCTGCGTGAAGAGGCGGAGAAAGAGGGGCCGAAGGGTGGGCTGCCATCTGAGAATTCATAGGCGATCGAATAAACCCCCACTCCCCTCCATCCTGCTAGCAAACGTGCAATCCTTGGAGAATAAAATCAATGAGTTAAGCGGAAGATTAAACTACCAATGGGACAATAAAAACTAACGTCTTATGCGTCAGAGTCGTGGCTGAACGACGACAATATCAACATACAGCTGGCTGGTTATACGATGTACCGGCAGGATGGAACAGCGGCGTCTGGTAAGATGAGGAGCGGCGGATATCCTAATATCCTAAGGAAGTCTCGAGCTATTGCTCGCCTGAGGTAGAGTATCTCATGATAAGCTGTAGACCACACTACCGACCAAGAGTTTATCTGTATTCTTTGTAGCTGTTTACACACCATCACAGTTAGAGGCTGGCACTAAGAAAGCATTGGATGAGCTGTATTCCTCCATAAGCAAACAAGAAAACGCTCATCCAGAGACGGTGCTCCTAGCAGCCGGTGACTTTAATGCAGGTAACTTAAATCCGTTTTAGCAAATTTCTATCAGCAAGTGCAACCAGAGGAAAAAGAACTCTGGACCACATATACTCCACACACAGTGACGCATACAAAGCTCTCCCTCGCCCTCCATATGGAAAATCCAAGAACACTAAGGTAACCTACCTAAATGACTACCAACCCGTAGCACTCACGTCTGTAGCCATGATGTGCTTTGAAAGGCTGGTCATGGCTCGCATCAACACCATCATCCAAGAAACCCAAGACCCACTCTAATTTGCATACCTCCCCAACAGATCCAGTCTCTATTGCACTCCATACTGCCCTTTCCCACCTGGACAAAAGGAACACCTATGTGAGAATGCTATTCATTAACTACAGCTCAGCATTCAACATCATAGTGCCCTAAAAACTCATCAATAAGCTAAGGACCCTGGGACTAAACACCTCCCTCTGCAACTGTATCATGGAGTTCCTGACGTGCCGCCCCTAGGTGGTGAGGGTAGGTAATAACACATCCGCCACACTGATCCTCCCTCAGGGATGCGTGCTCAGTCCCTTCCTGTACTCCCTGTTCACTCATGACTGCACGACTCCAACACCATCATTAAATTAGCTGATGACACAACAGTCGTAGGCCTGATCACAGACAACGATGAGACAGCCTATAGGGAGATGCCAGGACAACAACCTCTCCCTCAACGTGATCAAGACAAAGGAGATGATTGTGGACTGCAGGAAAAAGAGTACTGAGCAGGCCCCCATTCTCATCGACGGGGCTGCAGTGGAGCAGGTTGAGAGCTTCAACTTCCTTCGTGTCCACATCACCAACAAACTAAAATGGTCCAAGACAGTCATGAAGAGGGCACGACA
This sequence comes from Oncorhynchus clarkii lewisi, assembly GCF_045791955.1. Classification (NCBI taxonomy): domain Eukaryota; kingdom Metazoa; phylum Chordata; class Actinopteri; order Salmoniformes; family Salmonidae; genus Oncorhynchus; species Oncorhynchus clarkii. The sequence goes on along the minus strand of NC_092163.1, from coordinate 27,811,684 downwards.
AAACCTATTCCCCCTCAGGAGATTGAAAAGATTTGGCATGGGTCCTCAGATCCTCAAAAGGTCCTACTCCTGCACCATTGTGAGCATCTTGAGTGGTTGCTTCACTACCTCGTATGGCAACTGCTCGGCCTCCGACCGCAAGGCACTACAGAGGGTAGTGTGTTCGGCCCAGTACATCACTGGGGCCAAGCTTCCTGCCATCCAGGATCTCTATACCAGGCAGTGTCAGAGGAAGGCCCTAAAAATTGCCAAAGTCTCCAGCCACCCAAGTTATAGACTGTTCTCTCTGCTGCCGCACGGCAAACGGTACTGTAGCGCCAAATCTAGGTCCAAGGGAATTCACATGATTTTGTGTTGGTCATGAAGTTGTTGATCCACTTTGTTGTAGGTGAATCAGGACTTTTTTCTGATGTTCGACTATGAAATATCCTCTAAGCTCCTTGAAAAATGGAACACTGTATTAAAGCCTAATGTCATCAAACTGGCAAAATCCCTGACTACTACAACCACTGATTTGCGTCGCCTCCTGAAGTCTGCAGAAATACTGACAGAGAATGACAGTGAAATCGGTAAGGGGATTCTCTGTTTCATTGCCCTCAGACTGGGACAATATGTCCTCGCTGCTGCTTCGTCTCCTCTCACCACCAGCAGGAGGGAAGAGGACCAAGATCAGTGCCAGTTAGGCTGTGGGCAGACTAGTGCACTTTCGTAAGGGCATATGATACAGTAATTGTTATGTAATTTCTTTTTTTGGATTCTCTTCCTTGCCTTAACATCTGGAGAGTGACTTAAAAATACCATTTGTGTTTTGCAGTCATGTTGCAGCATTGAAGACCATCTTGATGGGAGCCATGGTCGACAGCCATACCTCCTTGCTATCGGAAGAAGACAGAGCAAGATTGACAGCTAAGCAACTAGTGGCCTGTGATGAACTGTTAAAAGCCCACTTTATCTTTAAGCTGACGTGTGATTTTGGCAACTTCTACACATTTGTGCTGACAACCATCTACAACATTAATGTAGGCTTAACAATGAGGCCCCAGGCGTGAGGACAAAACGTCTTAACTATATACATGTACAGTATGTTACAGGCTTTTGTTGTCAAGCGTTGCACAGAAACAGCCAGTCATTGATATCTCATTTGAGAATTGAGCATAGCTTCTATCCCTCCAAGTTTAGATTGGTCTGTGCTCAAGATGGTGGTAGACGGAAGTTTTCAACATACTCAGGTTTCAGAAAACATTTGAATAGTATTCATATGGATATTGGTCAAGTAGTTGATGCATTAAACTGTGCCCTCTCAGGCTGCTGATTCTCCAGTCCATTCAGAAGCGCCACAAATTGGTGTCCCACATGATAACACTCAAAGTGATTGTTTTGAGAAGAATGGACAGAGTCTTGCTAAAGATATGTGCCTTCATCCTTGCCAAGTTGCAAGCAAGTGGTGTTGCAAATAGTGTTGTGTCAACAGTAGTGTGTGATTTAGAAGAGCTTACTACTGGGCTGCACTCCAAAATTAAACAAGATGCTTTGTCAGTTATGCCTATGGATAACCCCTCTACATCTGCTGTAAAATATCGTTTTGAGAACTTTGAAAACCCATTTGCCAGTTTTAACACAAACCAAGAGAACAACATACTTAATCCAAGCCCAGATGTACAATATCTAATATTTTTCCCTCACTCCCTGACATGATTCCCCTAACAGAGATATACCTGTAACAGAACGATAAGATTCTACGTTGAGACTTGGCATTAGCATGATAATAGAAATGTAATTAGCAATACCAGCGAAAGGAAGGAGCTGTCCACAGGGCTGCCTACATTGTCCTTTTACTTTTGACGCATTGGCGATTAGAGGAATTGTTGTGTTGTAAGACTCATTGCGGCTTTGAATGAGCCTTTGTGGCGTTGTGGAATGAAAAATAATGTGAGCCTCCGATCTTGGTATTGGTACGTGGAGGAATTATGTTTATTGGCGCTGTGTAATTGCGTCGTTCACTTCTCTTTTTGTGGTTTATACCCTATTCTCCATGTCTAATTTCTGTACAGTAAATGTAATCTCCTTTTCATTATGCAAAACAATTTCATTTCAGCTAAAGACTGGAGCGCAAGAGAACTGAAAAGGATGAAAATGACACAACACAAAATGAATTTGGAATGAAGAATGAGAGTCTCCTTGGCCCTCTTTCAATTGATCGAACCCCACAATTTTGTGTGCTTATTGTCACATCCATAAAACATTGATTTGATTTAAGTTGACACCTGTTTTGCCTTAAAACAATTATGCTCCTTGAACAATTTCGGGTGAGAGACAGGGCTTTACGATATCGCTTTAGAGTGAAGGTCATTTAAACTCAGCAAGAAAGTACAATTTGCCAAAGCAAATAACTTTTAAGTAAGTAAACTACTTAAACTACTTACTTAAGTAAACTAAATGTGCTTCTCTGCAAACAAACTGGGTAAAAGATTGAAATGAATGTGAGTCTTACTCAGTACACTAAGCAAATGCTTGCTTTTCAAAGGCTAGCACTTTGTAAGCAGGCATGCCAGCTAAGCTAGTTAGACAAGCTACTCTAACTTGATTGGTAGCTTGAAAAGGTAGCTAGTTAGGAGGTTGGGAGATTAGCTAGCTAAAGCCAACTTCATACAGTTGCAAGGTGGCTAGTATTACAGAAGAAGAACAAAATAAATGTATTAAAATATGTATTAATCAAGAAGGAATCAATCTGCTACATACTGTAGCTTGATCAAATTGATTTACAAACATATATTAACTCCTGTGAGTCCTACCCATCACCGGCAGCTAATCAAATGCTGTGTGTCACTCTACACTCCTCCACCCACAATACTGCACAAAAGGTATTGTCGTCAAAAAGTTAGTAATTCATTTAACATCAGATTATTTTTAAACTGTAGAAATCTAAAGGGGCAGTTGACTTTGTGCCCTCTATGAGCATGATATCACTGACTGTCACTGCATTTCATCTTCAATCACCATCAAGCATTACAAAAGCACTAGGACAGGCCACTTTGATTAATAAAGTCCCTTTAATTTGGGAGTCAACTGCACTACACACACTGCACTCACCCCCTTTGACAAAGAAGAAACTTTGGGTGAGCTCTCTTCCCCCTTAGCCCCTGATCAAATTAACAACTTGAGTCTACAGCCAAATGGCTCCGTGACCGATATGAATGGATCGCGCTCGGCCCCCAGGGTGGTGGGTTGCAGCCTGTCTCCACATGGGGCTCCGACAGACGCTGTGCTGTGTACAAGCAGTCTCAGCAGGGCCAACTACGACGATGCCCGCCACACAAGACAAATGGTTTCACTCAGCCTCTCAGGTCCTCTCGTTTTGCTTTTGTTATTAAATAAAATAACGAGGGACGTCATTGCATGCTATTGCTGCTCCAACTGGGTATTCCAGCTGGGCGATAGTTGGCGTTCGATTTATCCATTCAGCGGCATTACAGAGGAAGATGTTGGATGTTATTAAAGTCTATCAAGGCCTGTTTGTATGAGGTCTTTCAAGCTAAAAGTGTCTCTGGGGATGACAACTGCTGTCCTCCAGACAAGCTAATAGTGTTGAAGGTTTTTGGATTGGGTAAATAGTATAAGGGCCCTTGTCTTAGCTTTAGCTCTCTATATGGGGACTGTCTTAAATATAACACTTTATAATATCTGCCATTGAAAATAAAGAAAACAAACTATCTTGCTGTTAGCTACTTTACTGACTAGACATGGCTTGGCTGGGATTACGGTCAAACTTTTGGAAGAACAGTAGTCTGTTCCTGTGAGATTGTTGCAGACCTAAAACTTTGCTACTGAGCCAGGCTGTTAAGAGCCTGGCACTGCTTCAAGCTAGTTTAGAGTTTTATATTAACAAAATTATATATATATATGTGTACCAGTCACAAGTTTGGACAGACCTTCTTATTCAAGGGTTCTTTATTTTTTTTCTATTCTTTACGTTGTAGAATAATAGTAATAATAATCAAAACTATGAAATAACACACATGGAATCATGTAGTATCCAAAAAAGTGTTTAATTAATAACAAATCAAAATATCTTATTTGAGATTCTTCAAATTAGCACACGCTTGGCATTCCCTCAACCAGCTTCATGAGTTAGTCACTTGGAATGCATTTCAATTAAGAGATCTGCCTTGTTTATGTAATGAATACTCAGGGAGAATGTGTAGATTCACGCGCAGAGCATGGCTGATGTTTCTTAAGCTTTTGTAGAAGGCAGGAATTGTGGTCGCAGGCAATCAAAAACAAACAATACCTCACAACCATACAAACAGAAAGAACTGAACTAAATCAGGAGCTTATGAGACCAGGTGAGAAAGGAACACAGGTGAAATCAATGAACAAAAAATAAAGACAGGGCTACGTTCCAGAACACAAAGAAAAGCAGACAAAGTTGACTAAGAAAAGAAAAGCAGAACCTTACAGTTAAAAATGAATTTGTTGTATTTCTTTCCTTGTTAATGCGTTTGAGCCAATCAGTTGTGTTGTGACAAGGTAGAGTTGGTATAGAGAAGATAATATGGACTTGGTCTTTTACCAAATCGGGCTATGGCAAGTACAGCTCAAATAAACAAAGATAAATGTCTGTCAATGAAGACAATTTTAAGAACTTTTAAAGTTTCTTCAAGTGCAGTCACAAAAACCATCAAGCGCTGTGGGAAGACCCAGAGTTACCTCTGCAGAGGATAAGTTCATTAGAGTTAACTGCACCTCAGATTGCTGGGCAGAGTTCAAGTAACAGACACATCTCAAAATAAACTGTTTTGAGAGAGACTGCGTGTATCAGGCTTTCATCGTCGAATTGCTGCAAAGAAATTACTACTAAAGGACACCAATGAGAAGAAGAGACTTCCTTGGTCCAAGAAACACAAGCAATGGACAGTAGACCGGTGGAAATCTGTCCTTTGTTCTGACGAGTCCCATTTTGAGATTTTTGGTTCCATCCGCCATGTCATTGTGAGACGCAGAGTAGGTGAACGGATGATCTCTGCACGTTTGGTTTCCACCATGAAGCATGGAGGTGTGATGGTGCTTTTCTGGTGACACTGTGATTTATTTATAATTCAAGGCACATTTAACCAGCATGGTTACTACAGCATTCTGCAGCGATACACCATCCCATCTGGTTTGCGCTTAGTGGGACTGTCATTTGATTTTCAACAGGACAATGACCCAACACACCTCCAAGCTGTGTAAGGGTTATTTGAACAAGAAGGAAAGTGACTAGTGACGAGTGCTGCATCAGATGACCTGGCCTCCACAATCACCCGACCTCAGAGTGAAGGAAAAGCAGCCAACAAGAGCTCAGCATATGTGGGAACTCCTTCATTATATCTTACACTGTTACCCCAGGAAATGTTAAGTCTTATTACATACAGCCGGGAAGAACTATTGGATATAAGAGCAATGTCAACTTACCAACATTACGACTGGTAATACAACTTTCCCGAAGCGGATCCTCTGTTTGGACCACCACCCAGGACAATGATCCCAGTAGGCGACCCAAAACAACGGCGCCGCAGAAGGGGCAGATGGAGCGGTCTTCTGGTCAGGCTCGGTAGACGGGCACATCGCTCACCACTCCCAAGTATACTTCTTGCCAATGTCCAGTTTCTTGACAACAAGGTAGATGAAATTCGAACAAGGGTTGCCTTCCAGAGAGACATGGCTCGCTCTGTATATTTTCAGAGTCAGTACAGCCACCCGGTTTCTTCACACATCACGCCGACAGAAACAAACATCTCTATGGTAAGAAGAAGGGCGAGGGTGTATGCCTTATTATTATCGAGTCAGGGTGTGATCATAACAACATACAGGAACTCAAGTCCTTTGTTCACCTGACCTAGAATTCCTTACAATCAAATGCCGACCATCACAGCCGTGTACACCCCCCCCCCCTCCCCTCCCCCCAAGCAGACACCTCGACGGCCCTGAAAGAACTTCATTGGACTATGAACACTGGAAACCACATATCCTGAGGCTGCATTTATTGTAGCTGGGGATTTTAACAAAGCCAATCTGACAACAAGGCTCCCTAAATTTTAGCAGCATTTCGAATGCATGACCCGGGCTGGCAGCATTCTGGATCATTTCTACTCTAACTTTCGTGACACATAAAAAGCCCTCCCTCACCCTCCTTTCGGTATATCTGACCACGACCATTTTGTTGCTCTCAGCCTATAGACAGAAACTAAAACAGGAAATGTCCATGCCCAGGTCTGTTCAACCATGGTCCGATCTGATTCCACGCTTCAATATTTTTAGATTTAGTTTAACACTTTTTTGGTTCCTACATGATTCCATATGTGCCAAAAGCATTCCACGGGGATGATGGCCCATTTTGATGCCAATGCTCCCACAGTTGTGTCAAGTTGGCTGGATGTTCTTTGTGTGGTGGACCATTCTTGATACACAACAGAAACTGGTGAGTGTGATAAACCCAGCAGCATTGCAGTTCTTGACACACTCCAACTGGTGCACCTGGCAGCTTTTACCATACCCAGTTCAAAGGCACAATATTTTGTCTTTCTCATTAACCCTCTGAATGGCACAAATACACAATCCATGTCTCAACGCTTAAAAATACTTATTTTTAATTAACCTCTACAGGAGCGGTGGGTCCCCCGGGACGCTTGAGCTAACATAGGCTAATGCGATTAGCATGAGGTTGTAAGTAACAGGAACATTTCCCAGTACATAGACATATCTGATATTGGCAGAAAGCTTAAATTATTGTTAATATCACCTCCACCCTACCTGACACCCTAGACCCACTCCAATTTGCTTACCGCCCAAACAGGTCCACAGACGATGCAATCTCAACCACACTGCACACTGCCCTAACCCATCTGAACACCTATGTGAGAATGCTGTTCATTGACTACAGCTCGGCATTCAACACCATAGTACCCTCCAAGCTCGTCATCAAGCTCGAGACCCTGGGTCTCGACCCCGCCCTGTGCAACTGGGTACTGGACTTCCTGACGGGCCGCCCCCAGGTGGTGAGGGTAGGCAACAACATCTCCTCCCCGCTGATCCTCAACACTGGGGCCCCACAAGGGTGCGTTCTGAGCCCTCTCCTGTACTCCCTGTTCACCCACGACTGCGTGGCCACGCACGCCTCCAACTCAATCATCAAGTTTGCGGACGACACAACAGTGGTAGGCTTGATTACCAACAACGACGAGACGGCCTACAGGGAGGAGGTGAGGGCCCTCGGAGTGTGGTGTCAGGAAAATAACCTCACACTCAACATCAACAAAACTAAGGAGATGATTGTGGACTTCAGGAAACAGCAGAGGGAACACCCCCCTATCCACATCGATGGAACAGTAGTGGAGAGGGTAGCAAGTTTTAAGTTCCTCGGCATACACATCACAGACAAACTGAATTGGTCCACTCACACAGACAGCATTGTGAAGAAGGCGCAGCAGCGCCTCTTCAACCTCAGGAGGCTGAAGAAATTCGGCTTGTCACCAAAAGCACTCACAAACTTCTACAGATGCACAATCGAGAGCATCCTGGCGGGCTGTATCACCGCCTGGTACGGCAACTGCTCCGCCCTCAACCGTAAGGCTCTCCAGAGGGTAGTGAGGTCTGCACAACACATCACCGGGGGCAAACTACCTGCCCTCCAGGACACCTACACCACCCGATGTCACAGGAAGGCCATAAAGATCATCAAGGACATCAACCACCCGAGCCACTGCCTGTTCACCCCGCTATCATCCAGAAGGCGAGGTCAGTACAGGTGCATCAAAGCTGGGACCGAGAGACTGAAAAACAGCTTCTATCTCAAGGCCATCAGACTGTTAAACAGCCACCACTAACATTGAGTGGCTGCTGCCAACACACTGACACTGACTCAACTCCAGCCACTTTAATAATGGGAATTGATGGGAAATGATGTAAATATATCACTAGCCACTTTAAACAATGCTACCTTATATAATGTTACTTACCCTACATTATTCATCTCATATGCATACGTATATACTGTACTCTATATCATCGACTGTATCCTTATGTAATACGTGTATCACTATCCACTTTAACTATGCCACTTTGTTTACATACTCATCTCATATGTATATACTGTACTCGATACCATCTACTGTATCTGCCTATGCTGCTCTGTACCATCACTCATTCATACATCCTTATGTACATATTCTTTATCCCCTCACACTGTGTACAAGACAGTAGTTTTGGAATTGTTAGTTAGATTACTTGTTGGTTATTACTGCATTGTCGGAACTAGAAGCACAAGCATTTCGCTACACTCGCATTAACATCTGCTAACCATGTGTATGTGACAAATAAATTTGATTTGATTTGATCTAACTGCACTGTCCATTTTACAGTAGCTATTAGTATACCAGCCAAAGTATACCATGCTATTGTTTGAGGAGAGTGCACAGTTCTGAACTTGAAAATGTATTAATAAACCAATTAGGCACATTTGGGCAGTCTTGATGCGAAGTTTATTGGATCAGTCTAAAACTTTGCCCATACACTGCCGTCTAGTGGACAAAATCTAAATTGTGCCTGGGCTGGAATAATACATTATGGCCTTTCTCTTGCATTTCAAAGATGTTTTTTTCTTTGTATTATCTGTTACCAGATCTAATGTGTTATATTCTCCTACACTAATTTAACATTTCCACAAACTTCAAATGGTACTAAGAATATACATATCCTTGCTACAGGCCGTTAGATTTGGGTATGTCATTTCAGGCGAAAATTAATTTAAAAAAAGGGGCGGCTCAACTACACTGATTTGAAGTGGATTTAACAAGTGATGTCAATGAATGATCGTGGATTCACCTGATCAGTCTGTGTCATGTAAAAAAAAACAACAGGTGTTGCTAATGTTTTGTACAGTCAGTGTATATCAAAGGCACACTAATGCATTGGGAAGACCATGATCAATAGTATACATTTTCACACACTATCAACTGAAATGTTCAGTGATAGGTACATTTGTGACTGCATGTTACTTTTCAGTGTAACAAGCTGCAATTGGTCCAGTGCTAAAAATGGCTTCGACCTGTCCATAAAACATCTCCTACACGAATTGGCTAAAGAGAAATCACACTTACATGGGAGATACCCCAAAAGTGGTACGCAGTGTCAATGATTTTTTTCAATTGCATGTTTTCCACACTATTGAAACACGACTAACACGATTGGTATAATTATGGAATTACCAGCATACATTTTTGTCCCATCAATTCTCGATAGAAATCATAGCTGTTCTATTTCCCCGCCTTGGCTCATAAACACATCAGCCTCTCTGCGCATATTTGATTTAGTCCCCTTAATCTAATGTGTAATAAATAGGCATGCTCATTATACACACACCTATGTTTGCCTTTTGCTGAGTAAGCCCGGCAGAGTCTAGCAGAGGGGGAAAGAAGAGATGGAAAGATTTGCCACACAATTAACTATCAGTGTTTGTACATCATGCATTTTTATTAAAGCCAGATGCAAATGAGTGAGATGATTATGTTCTGCTCTGACAGAAAGGGTAAACAGGTCATTACACTTGCGAGGCCCAGAAAAAACATATTTTGAAAACCCAATACATCCAAAGCCCCATCGCAGTGCTCAATTAGGAAATTGAGGTAAGCCATCATTTATATAATCTTTATTGATCTGGATCATTTCTGAATGCGGTCTTAGATTCTTATTTTATTTAACCTTTATTTAACTAGGCAAGTCAGTTAAAAATAAATGATTAATTCTTATTTTCTATGACAGCCTAACCCGGACAACGCTGGGCCAATTGTGAGCTGCTCTATGGGACTCTCGATCACGGCCGGTTGTGATACAGCCCGGGATCAAGCCCGGGTCTGTAGTGACACCTCTAGCACTGCGATGCAGTGCCTTAGAATGCTGTGCCTCTCTGTCCCCCCCACACTGGACATCATAGATTTAACCTGAGGAATAGACAACATGCTTGTCAGGAGTGGGGCTCTCGTAATTACAGACATGTAGAACCATAACGATAAAATGTATGCCCCATTAGGTAGTATTTCTTCAACATTGTCCTATTATAACCTGTAATGGGGAATGCTTTGTGAGCCAATTGTGCCAAGCAATGTTACTATGACATGTATCGCGTGTACATTATGTCTTCTAAACCCATTATCTGTGCTTTCATAACATGCCAGCACTGGGTCACTAACCTTCGCTTTGGTATGTAGATCTGTCATATTTTCAATGGATGAGATGTGTCCCAGCCTGCTATGGCTGTGGTTTACTGATGCATACCCTAAGGAATGAGAGCTCATTCCACCATCAATTATCGGCCAGATTCAATCCAATTAATAATTCCATTACATTCTCTGAGTTATAAAACATGCTAAACATCCGCTACTATCTTCTCCTCTTCGACAACACACACAAGTATTATGTCTACCATCTAGTAACACGGTTGTTGATCCTATTTCAATTTGCCAAGACTCTTAATTTACATGATATGAGCAATTAACAAGACAGGCTAATTACCCCTCTCCCTCCTAATGACATTCTCTTTTTGACTCCATGGTAGACAGATCAGCCTGAGATTAATATCTCGGAAGGAGAGGACAGCTAAAATAAATAAGTCATTACGCGAGCTGCGGTGTTCTAACCAAAGTAGCACTAGAAGTAACTTGCTCGTTTCAGTCGTTTTCTGCCGCTCCATGGATTCATCCGGCATTTTTTTCTCAAATTAGATTTATCGATGAGTTAAAATAGGCAGTGAATCTGAATTATAACAACAAAGCCGTTGCCCAGATCTCACAACCGAGCTGGGCCCATGGATTGAAGAGGTTTGTAAAGCCACCACATCCCATCCCTTCATTTTCGTGGTTCTTCAGGACAGAGCTATTCTGTGTAAATATTTGCATGCATTCCTCTGATAAACTGGGTAAACCGGTCACAACTTGCAGACTTGTTTTCGAGTTGCTGTGCGTTTTGTTGCCAACCTGTTTTTCTACCTGACAAATTTACGGTTTTTACTTTTTAATTATCGTTTATATTTATTTATTTTTTTTCCTCAACTTTTTCACTCCGGACGCTTTATCTGGACACGATTCGTCAGGACCTCCAACAGCCGAAGCTAAGTAGTAACATTAACATGATGCCTTCTAATTGCAGTCGCTGTACTCGCCTTACGGCGAGGATAGCTGTGCTACAAGCCCAGCTTCAGACGCAATCGCTAGGCAAGTGAAATTTCAGTGTAGGAAAGGATGAAACAGCGTCTGTGCCACCAGTAAGTACAGATAGTAAAGCAGCGGGTCGGAGTCAGAGGCCGAGTCTTCTCTGGTCTCTACTCCTCCCATTACGGGGTCTGAGACGCCGAAGCTTCCCACCATTAGCTCTGACAAATTGAAAACTCTAGTCATTGGCGACTCCATTACCCGCAGTATTAGACTTAAAACGAATCATCCAGCGATCATACACTGTTTACCGGGGGGCAGGGCTACCGACGTTAAGGCTAAGCTGAAGATGGTGCTGGCTAAAGCTAAAACTGGCGAGTGTAGAGAGTATAGAGATATTGTTATCCACGTCGGCACCAACGATGTTAGGATGAAACAGTCAGAGATCACCAAGCGCAACATAGCTTCTGCGTGTAAATCCGCTAGAAAGATGTGTCGGCATCGAGTAATTGTCTCTGGCCCCCTCCCAGTTAGGGGGAGTGATGAGCTCTACAGCAGAGTCTCACAACTCAATCGCTGGTTGAAAACTGTTTTCTGCCCCTCCCAAAAGATAGAATTTGTAGATAATTGGCCCTCTTTCTGGGACTCACCCACAAACAGGACCAAGCCTGACCTGCTGAGGAGTAACGGACTCCTTCCTAGCTGGAGGGGTGCTCTCATTTTATCTACCAACATAGACAGGGCTCTAACTCCTCTAGCTCCCTAATGAAATAGGGTGCAGGCCAGGCAGCAGGCTGTTAGCCAGCCTGCCAGCATAGTGGAGTCTGCCACTAGCACAGTCAGTGTAGTCAGCTCAGCTATCACCATTGAGACCGTGTCTGTGCCTCGACCTAGGTTGGGCAAAACTAAACATGGCGGTGTTCGCCTTAGCAATCTCACTAGGATAAAGACCACCTCCATTCCTGTCATTATTGAAAGAGATCATGATACCTCACATCTCAAAATAGGGCTACTTAATGTTAGATCCCTTACTTCAAAGGCAATTATAGTCAATGAACTAATCACTGATCATAATCTTGATGTGATTGGCCTGACTGAAACATGGCTTAAGCCTGATGAATTTACTGTGTTAAATGAGGCCTCACCTCCTGGCTACACTAGTGACCATATCCCCCGTGCATCCCGCAAAGGCGGAGGTGTTGCTAACATTTACGATAGCAAATTTCAATTTACAAAAAAATAAATGATGACGTTTTTGTCTTTTGAGCTTCTAGTCATGAAATCTATGCAGCCTACTCAATCACTTTTTATAGCTACTGTTTACAGGCCTCCTGGGCCATATACAGCGTTCCTCACTGAGTTCCCTGAATTCCTATCGGACCTTGTAGTCATAGCAGATAATATTCTAATCTTTGGTGACTTTAATATTCACATGGAAAAGTCCACAGACCCACTCCAAAAGGCTTTCGGAGACATCATCGACTCAGTGGGTTTTGTCCAACATGTCTCTGGACCCACTCAATGGCACAGTCATACGCTGGACCTAGTTTTGTCCCATGGAATAAATGTTGTGGATCTTAATGTTTTTCCTCATAATCCTGGACTATCGGACCACCATTTTTTTACGTTTGCAATTGCAACAAATAATCTGCCCCAACCAAGGATCATCAAAAGTTGTGCTATAAATTCACAGACAACACAAAGATTCCTTGATGTCCTTCCAGATTCCCTCTGTCTACCCAAGGACGCCAGAGGACAACAATCAGTTAACCACCTAACTGAGGAACTCAATTTAACCTTGCGCAATACCCTAGATGCAGTTGCACCCCTAAAAACTACAAACATTTCTCATAAGAAACTAGCTCCCTGGTACACAGAAAATACCCGAGCTCTGAAGCAAGCTTCCAGAAAATTGGAACGGAAATGGCGCCACACCAAACTGGAAGTCTTCCGACTAGCTTGGAAAGACAGTACTGTGCAGTACCGAAGAGCCCTTACTGCTGCTCGATCATCCTATTTTTCTAACTTAATTGAGGAAAATAAGAACAATCCGAAATTCCTTTTTGATACTGTCGCAAAGCTAAGTAAAAAGCAGCATTCCCCAAGAGAGGATGACTTTCACTTTAGCAGTGATAAATTCATGAACTTCTTTGAGGAAAAGATTATGATTATTAGAAAGCAAATTACGGACTCCTCCTTAAATCTGCGTATTCCTTCAAAGCTCAGTTGTCCTGAGTCTGCACAACTCTGCCAGGACCTAGGATCAAGAGAGACGCTCAAGTGTTTTAGTACTATATCTCTTGACACAATGATGAAAATAATCATGGCCTCTAAACCTTCAAGCTGCATACTGGACCCTATTCCAACTAAACTACTGAAAGAGCTGCTTCCTGTGCTTGGCCCTCCTATGTTGAACATAATAAACGGCTCTCTATCCACTGGATGTGTACCAAACTCACTAAAAGTGGCAGTAATAAAGCCTCTTGAAAAAGCCAAACATTGACCCAGAAAATATAAAAAACCATTCGCCTATATCGAATCTTCCATTCCTCTCAAACATTTTTGAAAAGGCTGTTGCGCAACAACTCACTGCCTTCCTGAAGACAAACAATGTATACGAAATGCTTCAGTCTGGTTTTAGACCCCATCATAACACTGAGACGGCACTTGTGAAGGTGGTAAATTACATTTTAATGGCATCGGACCGAGGCTCTGCATCTCTCCTCCTGCTCAGGCAGGGCTTTCTCCTATAGAGCTCCATTTTTATGGAACGGTCTGCCTACCCATGTCAGAGACGCAAACTCGGTCTCAACCTTTTAAGTCTCTACTGAAGACTCATCTCTTCAGTGGGTCATATGATTGAGTGTAGTCTGGCCCAGGAGTGGGAAGGTGAACGGAAAGGCTCTGGAGCAACCTCTTTCCACTGGGATTCTCTGCCTCTAACCCTATTACAGGGGCTGAGTCACTGGCTTACTGGGGCTCTCTCATGCCGTCCCTGGAGGGGGTGCATCACCTGAGTGGGTTGATTCACTGATGTGGTCATCCTGCCCCCCAAACCCCCCCCCCCCTTGGGTTGTGCCGTGGCGGAGGTCTTTGTGGGCTATACTCAGCCTTGTCTCAGGATGGTAAGTTGGTGGTTGAAGATATCCCTCTAGTGGTGTGGGGGCTGTGCTTTGGCAAAGTGGGTGGGGTTATATCCTTCCTGTTTGGCCCTGTCCGGGGGTGTCCTCGGATGGGACCACAGTGTCTCCTGACCCATCCTGTCTCAGCCTCCAGTATTTGTGCTGCAGTAGTTTGTGTCGGGGGGCTAGGGTCAGTTTGTTATATCTGGAGTACTTCTCCTGTCCTATTCGGTGTCCTGTGTGAATCTAAGTGTGCATTCTCTAATTCTCTCCTTCTCTCTTTCTTTCTCTCTCTCGGAGGACCTGAGCCCTAGGACCATGCCCCAGGACTACCTGACATGATGACTCCTTGCTGTCCCCAGTCCACCTGGCCGTGCTGCTGCTCCAGTTTCAACTGTTCTGCCTTATTATTATTCGACCATGCTGGTCATTTATGAACATTTGAACATCTTGGCCATGTTCTGTTATAATCTCCACCCGGCACAGCCAGAAGAGGACTGGCCACCCCACATAGCCTGGTTCCTCTCTAGGTTTCTTCCTAGGTTTTGGCCTTTCTAGTGAGTTTTTCCTAGCCACCGTGCTTCTACACCTGCATTGCTTGCTGTTTGTGGTTTTAGGCTGGGTTTCTGTACAGCACTTTGAGATATCAGCTGATGTACGAAGGGCTATATAAATAAATTTGATTTGATTTGATATGAGCCTCTGGGGGGCATTGAAGAAGTTTCTGGTGAAAGAGGTGGCCATGGTGTTGCCAGCAGAATTCAAAATGTTTACTTTACCTCAGAATGTTCAGGTAGGCTAGAGTCCACCATAAACAGAGCATAGTATTGTGTCAAGCAAGTGAGATGTGTAAAAAAAAGTAGCAGATGTAATTGGAATTCACATGGTGAATTTTTAGATATCAGCATATCTATTTTTTTCATTATGGCATTCAAGACTTGCACTAACTTAAAATAGAATAAAAATAATTTGTGGTTTCGAGGCAAATTCAACATTGATTTTCAGCCACCCACTAGGCGAGAGAGGCCATCTTCCTGCCCATGAACAGAGTAAAGAGACAGTTTTGTTAATCTGATCAAAATGAGGTTTCATTATGGAATATGACAAATTGTTGTAAAAGAGTCAGAGCTTGTCATATGTTAAATCTACTGTCTATAGATTGATCAAGGCATAAATCGAGGCATTTCACTTTGAGATAGTTGTGCCGCTAGCGCCCCACCTCGAAAACATCCGGTGAAATTGCAGAGCGCCAAATTCAAAATAAGTCATATTAAACATTCATGAGTGTCTTACATCGTTTAAAAGCTTAACTTCTTGTTAATCCAGACACTTTGTCAGATTTCAAAACGGCTTTACGGCGAAAGCATACCATGCGATTATCTGAGGACAGAGCCCCGCATACAAAAGCATTTATCATTTTCCAAACAAGCAAAGGCGTCACGAAAGTCAGCGATGAATTAAATCACTTACCTTTGAAGATCTTCCTCTATTTGCAATCCCAGGGGTCCCAGCTACATAACAAATGGTCCTTTTGTTCGATAAAGTCCTTCTTTATATCCCAAAAAAGTCAGTATAGTTGGCGTGCTTCAATCAGTAATCCACCGGTTTCCCTCGTTCAAAATGCATACAAATGAATCTCAAAAGTTACCAATAAACTTCATCCAAACAAGTCAAACAACATTTCTAATCAATCCTCAGGTACCCTAATATGTAAATAAACAATAACATTTAAGACGGAGAATAGTATGTTCATTACAGGAGGTAAATAACGAAGTGTGTGCCCTCACCGACGCGCGCCACAATACTACAGCCAAAATGGGAGCCACCTAGAAAAACTACAAATTCTAGCTAATTTTTCAAAAAACAAGCCTGAAACTCTTTCTAAAGACTGACATCTACTGGAAGCCCTAGGAACTACAATCTGGGAAGTATTCCATTGATATTTCCAAAGACAGCCATTTCAATGAGTGGTGAGCTGAAAAAAATCTGGATGGATTCTCCTCAGGTTTTCGCCTGCCATGACAATTCTGGAAACTTTAGAGTGTTTTCTATCCAATACTACCAATTGTATGCATATCCTAGGTTCTGGGCCTGAGTAAAATCAGTTTACTTTGGGCACCTCAGTCATCCAAACTTCCGAATACTGCCCCCTGTCCTGAAGAAGTTTTAAGGTGCAACCTGTTGTATTCGGAGCATGTGACAAATAAAATGTTATGTAAATGACTAACAATATTTGTTTTATTCATGTACTACTGTATGTGTTAACTGGCAAATAAAATCAATCCTTGCACAATAACATCTGTGTATTGACAGAGCTCAGAATATAAAACATGTATTATCAATGTACATCAATGCACCCTTATAAACATTTAATATGCCAATAAATGCAATGAGTTTTGTCACTTGTTTACTCCATGTCAAGCTTTGGCTGTTGACATATACTTTCAAAGGTATTCAAGATATATGTACAGTCAGATCCAGAATTATAGGCACCGTTGATATAGCAAAAAAGACTATGAAATAAATAAATAAAACACTGAGCATTTTTTATACTAATACAATTGCTCAGAGAAAAATTTAGTTTAACAAGTAATAAAAACCAAATCTAAAAAATGATTTGGCTCCCCTGTTTTCAAAACTCGTGCACCCTCCCTTTGTGAGGATAATGGCACTGAGCCTTTTTCTAACATGTTTTATTTGATAACACATTGGGAGGGATGTTAGACCATTCCTCCATACAGAATATTTTCAAATATTTGATGTCATTCGCCTGCGCTTATGGAATGCACTCTTTAATTCAAACCACAGGTTTTCAATGGGGTTCAAGTCCAGAGACTGAGATGGCCATAGTAAATTAACAATTCTTTGGCGATTTTAATGTGAGCATGGGGTTATTGTCTTGTTGGAAGATCTATTTGCCAGAAGGCTGAAACTTGACCTCATAGGCAACCAGATTTTGGGAAAACATTTCCTGGCAATTGGTAGAGCTCATGATGCCGTTGATTTCATCTGCCACCTAACAATAAATCTTCCCAGAACAGGCTAAATATTCACTTCCGTTTTTAGAATTTGAAAAAAATAAATGTTTTACCGGTCAGGTAACGAACTTCCAAGGAACAAAATGTGCTAGGTGGGTGTTTACCAAATATGAAAATAAAAATCCCACACGAGTTATACATTATTGCCACATAATATGTGTGGGATTTTTGGCGTATGTGCACAACTTTTATGTTGACATGAGGTAAACAGAGAGGAATTGGGTCTACAGACATAAGTTTGGAAATTCTGTTTGATAATAAAGATCCTTTAGTTAGATATTTTGTGTCAAATTCCCCCCGTCATAATGAACACCATTCCTGCCCATCGGCAAAGTAAAATTAATTATATTAAAACCAAATACTATTTGAAAGTAACGCTAATGTATGTAAATAGACCCGCATTGCTAAAAACACCTAGATGACTCGGTGTTACTGTCTTTCTCTGAAGCGATTAGCACTAAAAGTTTGAATGAGTGTCTCTGAGATTGGACTGGAAAAAATGTATTCTCCTTGTCAGACAAAAAAAGCTTTTCAGGGTATACTGTGATCAGCAAGCTGGCAACATTAAACAGTTGAGTATAACAATAGGTGGTCGTGTATTGTGTTGCATTGACATTTTGGAAAGCTATCCATATATAGAATTCACAACACATCAGGAGAAGATAATTACTGTGAATTTTAAGTAATTTCTCTTTTGTTTTCGTTTTGTGTTTCTTGAGGATGGACATTTCAGGCTTGTTCAAAACTGCTATGTTTACAAGGCACCAGCACCAAGTACGCAACACCCTTACTACTTTTACAATCAACCGACCATTTGAATTTACCTCGCCGAATGCAGACAGGGGTCTATATTATTGCAATTTCTGTATCAATTGGTTAGATTGAAACATTAGTCGAATTAGCTGTCCCTTTGCACTCATTGCGGTTTTGAAGAGGCAGGGCCTCTCTCATTATCCACAGGTAGGATTAGGGCTTCTGGCAGAGACTATTTCCAACAACATGATAGTGCATTGTAATGAGCCTTTACCGTGCTGCACAAATACATTCAATCTCCCTCTCTAATCACAGCCAAGGAAGAGGCTCATCCTCTCTTCCTCAAGATGGAAAGGGGGATTTGCACGTATTCCCTATCCTCTGACATCCCAGCTAGCACATTTGGTTCCTTGGAAGTTGTGGGAACATACAGTAGCAGTCAAAAGTTTGGACACACCTACTCATTTCAGGGTTTTTCTTTATTTGTACTAATTTCTACATTGTAGAATAATAGTGAAGACATCAAAACTATGAAATAACACATATGGAATCATGTAGTAACCAAACAAGTGTTGAACAAAATCTAAATATATTTGAGATTTTTCAAAGTAGCCACCCTTTGTCATGCCAGCTTTGCACACTTGGCATAAGCTCAACCAGCTTCATGAAGTAGTCACCTAGAATGCATTTCATTTAATAGGTGTGCCTATTGGGGAATTTATATCCTTTTTAGTGCGTTTGAGCCAATCAGTTGTGTAGTGACAAGGTAAGGTTGGTATACAGAAGACAGCCCTATTTGGTTAAATAACAAGTCCATATTATGGCAAGAACAGCTCAAATCAGCAAAGAGAAATGACAGTCCATCATTACTTTGAGACATTGTCAGTCAATCCGGAAAATTTCTCACTTTGCAGTCGCAAAAGCCATAAAGCGCTATGATGGAACTGGCTCTCATGAGGACCGCACAGGAAAGGAAGACCCAGAGGATACGTTCATTAGAGTTACCAGCCTCAGAAATGGCAGAAATAAATGCTTCACAGAGTTCAAGTAACAGACACATCTCAACATCAACTGTTTAGAGGAGACTAAGTGAATCAGGCTTTCATGGTAGAATTGCTGCAAAGGAACCACTACTAAAGGACACCAATAAGAAGAAGAGACTTGCTTGGGCCAAGAAACATAAGCAATGGACATTAGACTGGTGGGAATCTGTCCTTTGGTCTGAGTCCAAATTTGAGATTTTTGGTTCCAACCGCCATGTCTTTGTGAGACGCAGAGTAGGTAAACGGATGATCTCCACGTTTGTGGTTCCCACCGTGAAGGAGGTGTGATGGTGTGGGGGTGCTTTGCTGGTAACACTGTCTGTGATTTATTTAGAATTCAAGGCACACTTAACCAGTATGGCTACCACAGCATTCTGCAGCGATATGCCATCCCATTTGCTTCGCGGGACTTTCGTTTGCTTTTCGACAGGAAAATGACCCAACACACCTCGAGGCTGTGTACTGGCTATTTGACCAAGAAGAAGAGTGATGGAGTGCTGCATCAGATGACAATCACCCGACCTCAACCCAGCTGAGATGGTTTGGGATGAGTTGGACCACAGATTGAAGGAAAAGTAGGCAACAAGTGCTAAGCATATGTGGGAACTCCTTCAAGACTGTTGGAAAAGCATTCCAGGTGAAGCTAGTTGAGAGAATGCCAAGAGTGTGCAAAGCTGTCATCAATGCAAATGGTGGCTACTTGGAATAATATACATATTTTTGTGTTACTACACTTAGAAAAACCCTTTAATGAGTAGCTGTGTCCAAACTTTTGACTGGTACTGTATGTTTTATTTTTCACATTGGTTGTGGGAACGAAGCCATATGTTTTTTAAATGTTCTGAGAACAGAAGTGAACATTTACCCTGTTCTGGGAACTAGATTTTTTTCAGTTGTAGGGAGGTCCTGCAAAGGTTTACTCTGCTTCCTTAAGTTTTCATAGAAGGTTTTATTAAAGGGAAATTATTGGCTATTTGGAGGTTTTTGAATAGCTTCCTTAAAACTTTCACTGAATGTTTCAGGAAGACTTTTAACACTGCAAGCTTATTTTGGGTTAACTTTTTTAAACACCAAGCACAGGTGGGACACATGCAAATGAACTTATTTAGGCATTAATCATGCAAATACATTTTATTGTGACATGGCTTCAGTGAGATTCTAACCTATAATTTTTTTTCTAAATCCAAGGAATTATTTATACTGTGCAAACAGGATTGAGCTGGCATGACATGTTTTTTACGCATACAAAGCTGTTCATTTTAGTCTATTCAAATAGACCCCATTTCAAAGGAAACAAGCACTCATTATTAAGATAAGGTGTGGCCGCAGCCAACACACTTATTAACAAGATAGAGGATAGAGAGAGTTTTGTTGACTCAGATCGAAATGTATGTTTTTATGGAGTACATTATTTTATGTTCTTGGAACAATTTGAGAACATGACTTTAAATAGAATCATGAGGAACCTGTAGCAAGCGTCATGCTGAAGTACTGAAATTCCCACAGAAGACCGTTGTTAACGGTCTCAGAAGTATGTAAAAACATTCCCGATGTCAAACCAGTTGGAGAATGTTCCTAGAGCTTTACCAAAATGTTAATTAAATGCAAAGAAAATAACTTATTTTATCAAGTTTCGAAAAATGTGCCGAGAATATTCCAAAGCCAATCAAATATCCTGCACCATTCCCAGAAAATTGTGGGAAAGTTGAAAGCAAAATAACCATAGGTCAACCACTCTCTCACCAAACACTAAGAAACATATGGTTCTCAGAACATTATGTGCTAGATGGGATATAAATAGTTCGTATGAACTCTGATTGGAATGTATACTGAACAAAAAATAAACGCAACATGTAAAGTGTTGATCCCATGTTTCATGAGCTGAAATAAAGGATCCTAGAAATGTTCCATATGCACAAAAAAATGTATTTCTCAAAAATATTGTGCACAAATTTGTTTACATCCCTGAGAAATTCTCATTTGCCAATATAACCTATCCACCTAGCAGGTGTGGCATATCAAGAAGCTGATTTAAACAACATTATCATTGCACAGGTGCACCTTGTGCTGGGGACAATAAAAGGCCACAGTTTTGTCAAACAACACAATGTCACAGATATCTCAAGTTTTGAGGGAGCTTGCAATTGGCATGCTGTCTGCAGAAACGTCTATCAGAACTGTTGCCAGAGAATTTAATGTTAATTTCTCTACCATAAGCCACTTCCAACATCGTTTTTGAAAGTTTGGCAGTACGTCCAACAGACCTCACAACCGCAGACAACATGTACGGCGTCATGTGGGCGAGCAGTTTGCTGATGTCAACATTGTGAACAGAGTGCCCCATGGTGGCGATGATGTTATGGTATGAGCAGGCATAAGCTACAGACAACAATTTATTTTAAGGTATCTGTATTCCCAGTCATGTCAAATCCATAGATTAGCCCTAATGAATGCATTTCAGTTGACTGATTGTCCTCATACGATCTGTAACCCAGTGAAATATTTGAAATTGTTGCGTTTTATATTTTTGTTCAGTATAGATGAAACGTTGGTTGGAATGCTGCCTGGCCAAAAAGAAAGTGACTGCAGAGATCCAAACATTCAAAACATCCACCAGGCGTGTTTCATGGAGGTGTAACAGCAGCTCATCTACATGTTGAACAGCTTATCGACAATCAGAGTGAATGTGCCATCAGGATTTCGGTTCCACGGGGCACCTACCTCCAGAGGGCCCCCAACAATATACAGTATAGGCTTTGCAGTTTTATGACTGAACAAGAAAGATATTGCTCTGAAACTCCTTTTACAAAGTGAGCTATTCTTCAGGGAATTCTGTTGTCCAGATATTTGACGGTGACTTAAATCGGAAACAAACGGTTCTGCTTGACTTGCTTTGACTCAAAGGCATGGGCCAGAGACCAAACTCAAAAAGTACACATTTGACTTAAAAGCAAATGTCTGAATACCTGCTATTGGCATTTATTGTGATTGAAGACCTGTTTCTCCGTTCCGGAAAAGTCTTCTATGGCTGAATATGAAACGTATGGCCATAAGCAAAAAGGATCTTCCTGCTCTCCCGTGCTCTGTCAGCCCCCGGATACTTAATCGGCCCTTCTTGTGAGGTCATATTTCATTGTACTGATACATCTCTGGTGATGTCCCCATAACTCCTGGCTCACTGGGATAATGTTTGTTGGCATAATTCACAGCTCCATAAATACAACAGAGGGGGTTAGAAATGCAGCAGTTTTATTAAAACAGTAAATCCAAACTCCTCGGGCATAAGAAAAAAAAGACGGGCCCTTGCCCCGCTGGCCTCCCTGATGCCAGCATTAGGCCAGTTCATTTATGGTTAGTGATGATGGCGCTATGGGGGAAGGGGGGGGGGGGGTGGCAATATAATCTGTCTTTCAAACAGGGGATGACAATGGGAGAAGGAAGTGGGCAGACTGTATTATATTCAACATAGGGAGTGCATTGATGGATTACTGCCAACTCTGCAGAAGCAGTCCTGAATCAATTAAGGTACTTTCATGAGACAAAGCGGCCACAGTGGTTTTTAGGGTAATTTCATTCAACTTGTTGACCCAAAACCCTGAACCTGTTGTTGGATACTGCTATATAATTATCTTACTCTGCACGGACACAATGTACCGGAGGTGCCCTACTCTCTCAGTATTCAGCCCGCACTTGTGAAAACCCTAGGAGACTCCTACAAAACGTATGGAATTAATAATCGTTCATAGAGAATAACAGCAGACTAGTACATTTTCCCTTCCATTTGCAGGTGGAAGGATTTACCCATTTTCCCTTCCATTTGCCCAATCTGCCTCTGATTTTGGAGATAACCTATTGATTGACATTTAGCAAGGCCGTCTGTTTAATTAACTGTATCTTCACCCTTAATTAAGTAACTGTATTATTATGCAAACTTCTTTACCCAAGACCCAAATAGTTTCGGCTACAACAATTCTCATGCAAATCGAACAATGATTATTGTTCCCCATCATCAGCATGAGGCACTGGTCTTGTTTGTACTTAATGACATTGGTTGTGATATTAAGCGTGTCATTAAGTCCTATGCCGACAAGGTTAGCCAGGCTGAGAACATCCTCCATAGCCTCTCACCTTCTGCCAAGTCCTTGTGTGTGCATGTCACCAGCTTGCAAGGTCCATTAAAAAAATGACTGACTGCTTGTTCATGTGGTATAGTAAAAAGGAAATAGCCTATTATATGTGACAATAAAACAGTGGGGCAAAAAAGTATTAGTCAGCCACCAATTGTGCAAGTTCTCCTACTTAAAAAGATGAGAGGCCTGTAATTTTCATCATAGGTACACTTCAACTATGACAGACAAAATGAGAAGAAAAAATCCAGAAAATCACGTTTTTTGTCCATTTTAATATAACAACGTTGATCAGAAATACAGTGTAGACATTTTTTATTGTAGCTGGAAACGGCACATTTTTAGAATATCTACATAGGCGTACAGAGGCACGTTATCAGCAACCATCACTCCTGAGTTCCAATGGCACGTTGTGTTAGCTAATCCAAGTTTAGCATTTCAAAAAATGCTAATTGATCATTAGAAAACCCTTTTTAAGTTATGTCAGCACAGCTGAAAACTGTTGTTCTGATTAAAGAAGCAATAAAACTGGCCTTCTTTAGACTAGTTGAGTATCTGGAGCATCAGCATTTGTGGGTTCGAAACAACATTAACAAGGTCTACACTGTATTTCTGATCAATTTGATGTTATTTGAATGGACAAAAAAAGTGAAAGAAAAGCAAAAACAATGACATTTCTAAGTGACCCCAAACTTTCGAACTGTAGTGTATATTTATTTCTCAGTACTTTAGAATTAGTTGATTACTAGGCTATACACTACATGACCAAAAGTACGTGGACACATGCACGTCAAATACCTCATTCCAAAATCATGGGCAATAATATGGAGTTGGTCCCCCCCTTTGCGGCCTCCACTCTTCTGGGAAGGCTTTCCACTAGATGTTAGATCATTGCTACAGGGACTTGCTTCCATTCAGCCACTGATGTTGGGCAATTAGACCCAGCTCGCAGTCGGCGTTACAATTTATCCCAAAGGTGCATGTCAGGTTCTGTGCAGGCCAGTCAGGTTCTTCTTCACTGATCTCGACAAACCATTTCTGTATGGACCAGGCTTCGTGTACGGGGGCATTGTCATGCTGAAATAGCCTTCCCCAAACTGTTGTCACAAAGTTGGAAGCACAGAATCATCTAGAATGTCATTGTACGCTGTAGCGTTAAGATTTCCCTTCAATGAAACAAAGGGACCTAGCCCCGAACCATGGAACAACAGCACCAGACCCTTATTCCTCATCCACCAATTTTTACAGTTGGCACTATGGATTGTGGCAGGTAGCGTTTTCCTGGCATCCGCCAAGCCCAGATTCGTCCGTTGGACTGCCAGATGGTGAAGCGTGACTCAGAGAACGCGTTTCCACTGCGCCAGAGTGGCGGGGAGCTTTACATCACTCGAGCCGACACTTGATATTAGGCTTGTGTGAGGCTGCTCGGCCATAAAACCCAATTTCATGAATCTCCAGACAAAGTTATTGTGATGTCATTGCTTCCAGAGGCAGTTTGGAACTCAGTAGGGAGTGTTGCAAATGAGGACAGACCATTTTTACGCGCTACTTGGTTTAGAATAATCAATTCCCGTTCTGTGAGGTTGTGTGGCCTACCGCTTCTGTGAGGTTGTGTGGCCGTTGTTGCTCCTAGACGTTTCCACTATACAATAACAGCACTTACAGTTGACCGGGGCAGCTCTAGCAGGGCAGAAATTTGACAAAATTACTTGTTGGAAAGGTCACATCCTATGACAGTGCCACGTTGATAGTCACTGAGCTTTTCAGTAAGGCCATTATAATGCCAATGTTTGTCTGGAGATTGCATGGCTGTGAACTCGATTTGATGCAACGGGTGTAGCTGAAGTAGCCAAATCTACTAATTTGAAGTGATGTCCACAAACTATTGTGTATATATAGTGTATATCGATGTGTGCCCGATGCCGTCCCTCATCTCGGAATCTCCGCTGGGCGGGCAATATCAATTGTGCCTACAGGCTATTTAATGTGATCTCAATCAAATATAGGCTATGAAGTGCATAGTCAGAGAAACACAGAGCAAATGAATATTTCTAAGATAGCAGGTGGGATGGTGTAAATAAAACTAGGCTGCATTACACACTGCATTGGATATTCCAGCTCTGCTCTTGCTGATCAAAAAGCACTTTTGTGTGCAGCTTAACCAATGGCTGTGCTGTGTAGGGCTACAAGACAGCAAGAGAGTCAAAGGTTTTTTCCAAATATTACACTGTTGTGCGCGGACCAGTTTATAGCCTATGTTCTGTTCAGTTTAAGAAGGAGAGTACGAAGATAAGGAGGACCGGAGGTCAACTATGTTAGCTTGCTAATACTATAATTTAATTTATAAAAAATATTTTTCCTGCCCATGATGTAATTATCAGAGTTATTGACCTCACAATAATCCAGATTTGAGTAATTTACATTGTGGTGCTGAAGGGAGGGTCATCCATTTTCATTTGATTTTCTTATAACGTTCCCTAACTAAGCGCACTGCACTGTCAGCATAGCAACTTAAAAAGGGCAATTTCCCTGAAGTTCATGGTAAACGCTGCAGATGTTGATTCCAGCATAAATTAGTTTACAAAGACGCATTGATTCAATCTTGGACGATGTAAAAGGCTATGAGAAAATCTGACAGCATGTCCAAACTTGGGAGCTTTGTAGAATAAAATGAAATATGAAAAGCAAAATATTGCTTTTCAGGTAGTCTAATGGTTAGAGCTTTGGACTAGTAACCGGAAGTTTGCAAAATTGAATCCCTGAGCTGACAAGGTAAAAATCTGTTGTTCTGCCCCTGAACAAGGCAGTTACCCCAGGCCGTCCTAGGCCGTCATTGAAAATAAGACTTTGTTCTTAACTGACTTGCCTAGTTAAATAAAGGTAAAATAAGGATAAGGGAATCTCACCCATTTTCTCTCTGTGTTTGTAGTTGATCCCCCAAAATGTTTTTTTTTTTTGGTACAGAGAAAATTGAATGTCACATAGTCAACACTTTCAATTTACTATAATGAAATATGCAAATATGTCTAAAGCATATTATAAAACACTCCACACTACCTCATTACATTAGAATCCCATTCTGAGTGATGTCTTTACACTATATTTTTTTGATGTTGTAATGTTCGTCGTTGGGAGAAAGAGAGGAGGACCAAGGTGTAGCGTGGTAAGTGTCCATAGTGATAATTTATTATCACAAGAACACTAAACAAACTAACAAAGGCGATTGACCGAAACAGTCCTGTCTGGCGTGGACACAAAACAGAAAACAAGCACCCACAACTCAAAAGTGAAATCAGGCTACCTAAGTATGGTTCTCAATCAGGGACAACGATTGACAGCTGCCTCTGATTGAGAACCATACCAGGCCAAACACAGAAATCCCAAAACATAGAAAAAGGAACATAGACAACCCACCCAACTCACGCCCTGACCATACTTAAAACAAAGACATGACAAAAGAACTAAGGTCAGAACGTGACAGATGTTCCACTGTGCCATAAATCCATGTTTGAACAATACAACAAAAGGATGCAAATATGGATTAGTGGGACAGCGATTTTTTTTTTTTAACAGACCTGTATAGACACTGGAACAGTGATAAATTTAACACTCTGTCAGTGTTGATTCAAAACTGGAGAATTTGCTGTTTGTAGTCGGGGGTGAAAGTATAATTTATTTCTTCCTGGTTTGGGCCTAATAGAATTACATATAGAATCCCTATTAATTCAAAATTATCTCTGTGTCACGTCTACTCCCGCTCCTCCCCTCTGGCGTTTGACGTCGCTGGTTTACTAACCACCGATCCTGGCAACCATCATTACGTGCACCTGGCATCAATCAATACGCACACCTGCGCTTCATCATGAGGCACACCTGGACTATCATTGCCTCCCCTCTGGCGCTCTCTTAGGTTCATTCCCCAGGCAATATTGTTTCATGTCAATACGCTACTCCTATGTTATATCATTCTTTGTAGTATTAAACTTACCACCTGCTTCTCGACTCCCATCGTCTACGTTACACTCTGGGAGCCTAGTCGTAAAGATGTCACCTTTTGTGGCATAAACACATAAACAAGTCATGATATTTTCATCTGTCAAACAATCACTTCCAAGTGCTCCTTTACTAGGATACCTGCACCCATTTATCTACTCTCAACATATTTCCAGGAAAGAGGCATTGTTACACAGAATTGTAATGATATTTGGCGATTGTCATTAGGCCGGAATTTATGTGTACACAGCTGTCCACATGTCTCTGGTCGGCCACTCATCTCCGCCTTGGCAAAATTTCAGTGTTCTCATTACAGCATAGGCTATACCACCCTTTTTCATATCCATTAGCAAATGTATCATGCCTTTGTCAGGAGGCAATAGCCTACAGTTTTCTTAATGTTTTGTGATATGCTCATGTTTTACCAGTACGGTGTACCTCCACTATTTTGTCAGGGCACCATAACGCCTTACTGTTACCCCTGAGGTTTGTATTCACTCACCATAATTCAACTTTTTCTCTGATGCATTGTCATTTCAGTTACTTACTTAGGCCCATTGCTATTCAGGGAACATAGGCCATTGACTTCTCTCCATTGCACTTGGTTCAGAACCGTCTTCTCCAGCTTGTTCCATCCTGCCTGCCCTCCAGGAGTCAAAGGCCAAGAAGATCAGTAAGAATGTCAGTCACCCAAGCCACAGACTGTTCACTCGGCTACTGACCGACAGATGGATACAGTAAAGGTGCATCAGAGTCAAGACTGAGAATAAAAAGACAGCCATTACCAAATCAAATGTATTTATATAGCCCTTCTAGCATCAGCTGATATATCAAAGTGCTGCACAGAAACCCAGCCTAAAACCCCAAACAGCAAGAAATGAAATGAAATGCAGAGATGCAGGTATAGAAGCACGGTGGCTAGGAAAAACTCCCTGGAAAGGCCAAAACCTAGGAAGAAACCTAGAGAGGAACCCATGAGGGGTGGCCAGTCCTCTTCTGGCTGTGCTGGGTGGAGATTATAACAGGACATGGCCAAGATGTTCAAATGTTCATAAATGACCAGCATGGTCAAATAATAATAATCACAGTAGTTGTCGAGGGTGCAACATGTCAGCACCTCAGGCGTAAATGTTAGTTGGCTTTTCATAGCCGATCATTGAGAGTATCTCTACAGCTCCTGCTGTCTCTAGAGAGTTGAAAACAGCAGGTCTGGGACAGGTAGCTGGTAAGGGTTCCATAGCTGCAGGCAGAACAGTTAAAACTGGAGCAGCAGCCCAGCCAGGTGGACTGGGAACAGCAAGGAGTCATCATGAGAGAGAGAAATAAAGAGAATTAGAGAGAGCATACTTAAATTCACACAGGACACCGGATAAGACAGGAGAAATACTCCAGATATAACAGACTGACCCTAGCCCCCTGACACAAACTACTGCAGCATAAATACTGGAGGCTGAGACAGGAGGGGTCAGGAGACACTGTGGCGAACACCGACCATGTTTAGTTTTGCCCAACCTAGGTCGAGGCACAGACAGTCTCAATGGGGATAGCTGAGCTGACTACACTGACTGTGCTAGTGGCATACTCCACTAAGCTGGCAGGCTGGCTAACAGCCTGCTGCCTGGCCTGCACCCTATTTCATTGTGGAACTAGGGGAGTTGTCTAGGTAGGTAAGATGAGAGCACCCCTCCAGCTAGGATGGAGTCCATCACTCCTCAGCAGGCCAGGCTTGGTCGTGAGTCCCAGAAAGAGGGCCAATTATCTACAAATTCTATCTTTTGGGAGGGGCAGAAAACAGTTTTCAACCATTGATTGAGTTGTGAGACTCTGCTGTAGAGCTCATCACTCCCCATAACTGGGAGGGGGCCAGAGACAATTTCTCGATGCCGACACATTTCTAGCTGACTTACACGCTGAAGCTATGTTGCGCTTGGTGACCTCTGACTGTTTCTTCCTATAATCGTTGGTGCCGACGTGGATAACAATATCTCTATACTCTCGCCAGTTTTAGCCTTAGCCAGCACCATCTTCAGATTAGCCTTAACGTCGGTAGCCTTGCCCCCTGGTAAACAGTGAATGATCACTGGATGATTCGTTTTAAGTCTAATACTGCGGTTAATGGAGTCGCCAATGACTAGGGTTTTCAATTTGTCAGAGCTAATGGTGGGAGGCTTCGGCGTCTCGGACCCCGTAAGGAGAGGATTAGAGACCAGAAAAGGCTCGGCCTCCGACTCGCTGCTTAATGGGGAGAAAGTTGAAAGTTGCTGTCGGCTGAATGAGCAACACCGTTTGAGCATTCCCACAGCATTTCCCTCCAGAAGCCATGAGAAAGTTGTCTGGCTGCGGGGACCGTGCAAGGGGATTTATACTGACGTTACTATCTGTACTTACTGGTGGCACAGACGCTGTTTCATCCTTTCCTACACTGAAAATACCCTTGCCTAACGATTGCGTCTGAAGCTGGGCTTGCAGCACAGCTATCCTCGCCGTAAGGCGATCGTTCTCCTGTATATTATGAGTACAGCGACCGCAATAAGAAGGCATCATGTTAATGTTACTACTTAGCTTCGGCTGTTGGAAGTCCTGACGAACCATGTCCAGATAAAACGTCCGGAGTGAAAAAGTTGAATGAAAAAAAATTGAGTGAGGGGAAAAACAAAATATATAAACGGTAATTAAAAAGTAAAAACCGTAAAGTTGTCAAGTAGCAAAGTAATGTTGGCAACAAAACGCACAGCATCACGTAAACAAGTCTGTAAGTTGTGACCGGACCAGGCAATCAGAATGTTCAATGGCCATCACTAACCATCTACCAGGTGATGCTTACTCGCTCACACCACTGCTGTCCTTTGCAATAGAGACATTAAATCCCCTTAACTTCCCGTTTCACACTGTGTATTTAAATACTGTTTCTTGACATGGCTTATTCTAAAACTTCTCCTGCTGTACATTGCATTTTAGTTGCACTGCATATTTTCAGTTCAAGTCGGAGGTTGGAGTCATTAAAACTCGTTTTTCAACCACTCCACAAATTTCTTGTTACAAACTATAGTTTTGGCAAGTCGGTTAGGACATCTACATTGCGCATGACACAAGTCATTTTTCCAACAATTGTTTACAGACAGATTATTTCACTTATAATTCACTGTAATTCAATGCACCTGAGCTCAATTTTGAGTCTCTCATAGCAAAGGGTCTGAATACTGATGTCAATTGTTTTATTTTATTTAACCTTTATTTAACTAGGCAAGTCAGTTAAGAACCAATTCTTATTTTGAAATGACGGCCTAACCTGGCCAAACCCTCCACTAAGCCGAACAACGCTGAGCCAATTGTGCGCCCCCCTATGGGACTCCCAATCATTGTGATACAGCCCAGGATCGAACCAGGGTCTGTAGTGACGCCTTAGACCGTTGAGCCACTCGAGAGCCCAAATAAGGTATCGGTTTTAAAATTTCTAAAAACCTTTTTATGCTTTTTCATTATGGCGTATTGTATGTAGATTGCATAATGTACTTTATTTAATCCATTTTAGAATAAGGCTGTAACGTAACAAAATGTGGAAAAAGTCAAGGGGTCAATACTTTCCGAAGGCTACTTTTCAGTGCCTTCAGAAAGTATTCATACCCCTTGACTTTTTCCACATCTTGTTTTGTTACAATATGCATTTAAAATGGATTACATTTAATGTAGTGTCAGTGGAATTACATTTTAGAATGTTTTATAAAAGCTGAAATGTCTTGTGTCAATAAGTATTCAACCCCTTTGTTATGGCGAGGCTAATTAAGTCCAGAAGTAAATGTTGCTGAAAAAGTCTGGACTCACTCTTTGTGCAATCATAGTGCTTAATTTTTTTTTTAGGACTACATCATCTCTGTACAACACAGTCAAGCAGTGAATTTCAAACACCGGGGAGGTTTTCCAATAAAAAAAGACATTGAATATCCCCTTGAGCATGGTCAAGTTATTAATTACACTTTGGACGTCACTACAAAGATACAGGTGTCCTTCCTAACATGAGGCCAATGGTGACTTTAAAACAGTTAATTGCTGTGATGGGAGAAAACTGAGGATGGACTATTGTAGTTACTCCACAATACTAACATAAATGACAGACCGAAAAGAAGGAAGCCTGTACAGATAATTAATCCTGTTCTCAACAAGTCACAAAAGTAAAACTGCAAAAAATGTGACTCACTCGTTTTCAGGAATCTATGCATATAGATTTATAAAATAAAAAAACACCATGTAAAACACCTCGAAGAGGTCAAGTGATTTAATAAGCTTATTTTTTACATGTTTTAATATGTATATCCTACTTTCACAGGAGAGTGAACTTTCATGTGCCCAAATAACAAACTTGTATGCCAAATTGTTAAATTAGAAGCCTAGTTGGTTTAGCAATGGGAAAAGACAGGAACTTTCCCCGCTAGTTATGATTGGCTGAGATTATGTGTGGGCTGGACATGCCGGTTGGTCTGCATTGCTCAGCTTTTTTTTTAAGATATCACGTAGTAGAACCGCAAAAGTGTTTCTCTCTATTTCCTGGAAGACCGAGTTTTATTACTTCTTATGGCTACAGGGGCAGTATTGAGTAGCTTGGATGAAAGGTACCAAGAGTAAACGGCCTGCTTCTCAGTCCCAGTTGCTAATACATGCATATTATTATTAGTATTGGATAGAAAACACTCTGAAGTTTCTAAAACTGTTTGAATGATGTCTGTGAGTATAACAGAACTCATATGACAGGCAAAAACATGAGAAGAAATCCAAACAGGAAGTGGGAAATCTGAGCTTTTTCGAAATCTGACACAGCGGTTGCATTAAGGAGAGGTATATCTATATTTCCATGTCTAACAATTGTATTTATCGACATTTATAAGGAGTATTTCTGTAAAATGATGTGGCTCTGCAAAATCACCGGATGTTTTTTGAACTAGTGAATGTAACGCGCCAATGTATACTGAGATTTTTTTTATATAAATATGAGCTTTATCAAACAAAACATACATGTATTGTGTAACATGAAGTCATATGAGTGTCATCTGATGAAGATCATCAAAGGTTAGTGATTCATTTTATCTCTATTTGTGCTTTTTGTGACTCTTTGGCTGGAAAAATGGCAGAATTTTTCTGTGAGTTGGTGGTGACCAAACATAATTGTTTGTGGTGCTTTCGCTGTAAAGCCTATTTGAAATCGGACACCATGGTGGGATTAACAACAAGATTACCTTAAAAACGGTACAAATACATGTATGTTTCAGGAATTTTAATTGAGATTTCTGTTGTTTTGAATTTGGCGCCCTGCCCTTTCACTGGCTGTTGTCATATCGATCCCGTTAACGAGATTCCAGCCCTAATCAGTGGAATTAGAGTATGATAGCTAAGGAGATGGAGAGAATTCTGGTGTTTGATTGCAAATATGCAGTGGGAGTCAAAGAGAACACACAGAAGGCTATTGTATAAAACACCTGTCTCCAGATTACATCTTCAAACTAAGGGTAACCATGGCATCCGTGACAGAGAGGGATAAGCGTCCATCCATGTATAAGGTTAAGTTAGGCTAGCTACATTTTAATTTTAATTTCAAGTTAAAGCTCGCTAGCCAATGTTACATGTATGATCTGTGTAGTAAAAGTATTCATATATCAGTGCCGTTTGCATTTAACATGGTTAGTTAGCAACGTTATGAGTTGGGATTATGGTTTAGCTGGCTACATGTCTAAACAAA
The DNA here is from genome assembly GCF_045791955.1 of Oncorhynchus clarkii lewisi. NCBI lineage: Eukaryota > Metazoa > Chordata > Actinopteri > Salmoniformes > Salmonidae > Oncorhynchus > Oncorhynchus clarkii. The sequence continues at coordinate 27,778,700 of NC_092163.1, read as the reverse complement.
AGGCTCCTATCTATGCAAGTAACCATTTCAATATAATGTTAACCCTGTCACACGTACCATCACACGGGTATGATCATTCTACAGTGGTCCCTGTAGCTACGATCACACCGGTGTGATTAGAACGTCCAGTTTCAAATGAAGCAACAATCAGCATTTGAGCTGGCCACACTGTTTTTTCAGAAACATTTTGCACAAACACATTTGTGTTTGTGCATACTGTGAGCAGTTTATTTTTGCCATGTTCCGACAATCATCCAAACCGGAAGAATGTAGGCTACATTTGTCCTAGCGCTAACTGATGAAAGATTGACATAACACAAGTAGTCATATTTGTATAACTTTCACCAAAAAACTACAATATCATTAATCACATGGGTAAGCTCACCATTGAGTAAAACACTCTCTAGAATCAAAAGTAATCCGACGATGGGTAGTTCCTGTGCACTGTCATGCTTTTTTTCCCTCACAGAAACCAAAGATAATAATAGAAGACAAGATGAGTTTGGTCTGTTTATAGTATGCATATTCGGAAGGGGGTCATCTACCATCGTTCACATCCCACCATTAATTTCCGGAAGTCTTACTCACCTCATTTTGCTATAACAACTTTGGTCCAACAGACAATCAAGTGAAACCCAGATTGTATTGTGTGTCAACAAACATAATTCCAGCTGTGTGTGGGGAGCTATCTTAGCTCATCATAATCAGTACAACCTTCAAAAAAGTATTTTACACACATATGTGCCCATTACAATCTATGCAAGAATCGGAATGCATGATTTGTCACGGTAATTGAAAACGTGAATAAAACAGTAAATATATAAATTACCACACACAACATTTTCTGATAGAAGTGGTGTGTGCCGGCAGTCACGTAACCTCTCACTCCCACTCTGAGCCATTAGTGTTGTTGTTAATGTATGTAGCTAGTGAGCTAAGCTGTAGCATTAGCAATGTAATTCAAAAGGAGACAACTCACAAATTTGGAAATTTGGGAGATTTTTTAAAATTCTGACAATTAGTCTGAGTATGAAAGCCAGGAATCAGATTCTGACAGTGACAGTGAGGAGCTGCCCCACAACCTTGTAGCCATTGAGAACCCTGAATCTGAGGATCCCTTGTGCACTGACGAAGTCTCAGGTCCCTTTGAAGATGCTGTTGGTGATGGAGGCAGACCGACAGTACAGGAGTTCTGTGGTAGCTGGAAGGCAGCCAGCCAGTTCACCCCTCCTGGCCCTGCTGTTTGCTTTGATGAGTCCCAGTCTGGAGTGCAACGCCCCTTGCCATGTCCAACTGAGGCAGAGTGCTTCAAGTTGTATGACAGAGGAGCTGGTGGGAAACATAGTAGAGGAGACCAATCGCTATGCCTTGGAGCGACAGGAGAAGAGAGAGCCAGGAGTGGGGGGGAAACATGCTAAATGGGTGACAACAAAAATTAGTGAAATGTATACCTTCCTGCTGACAGTAATAGTAAAGAAGAACTCTAAGAGAATACTGCAACTCCCTTCTTTGCCAACCTCTTTTCTCGAGACCACTTCCAAGTTCTGCTGCGACGCCTGCATTTCATCAACAATGCTACTGTCATCCAAATTGCCTGTTAGACAACAAAATAAATGTTCTTATCAGCCTGACATCAGCATTTGGTTGGGACTTTGAGCCATGCAAGGACCTATGCATTGATGAGTCCCTGATGTTATGGAAAGGTAGTCTGGCGTTCCATCAATATATTCCCTCCAAAAGGCATAGGTTTGGGGTCTTTGTCAAGTTCATTGTCATGTGCGACGTGAAGACAGGATTTGTCCAGGACATTAGTTTATACAGGGTCCACCACTGATATCCAACATTATGAGGGGTTTAGAGTGTCCGGGTCTGTGGTGATTACCACACTGGATCCTCTTCTCAGCAAGGAACACACTTTGTACTGTATGTGGATAATTGGTACAGCAGTCCCACACTCTTCCAGCATCTGCTCTCCAACAGCACAGGGGCCTGTGGCACAGTCAGTTCGAACAGGAAGGGGATGCCGGAATTCGGATGCAGGAAAATGCAGAAAGGGGAAGTGGAGTTCAAGGAGAACGGTCAACAGCAAAGTGGCATGACAAACGAGATGTCCATGTCCTCTCCACTGTCCATACAGCAACCATGTTGGCCACAGGGAAGGTGGACCACCTGACGGGAGAGAGAGAAATCAAACCAGACAGTGTGCTTGACTATAACCTCAAAATGGGTGCAGTGGATAAGGCGGACATGATAAACAGCTTTGTGGAATGTTCTCAAAAAACAACCAAGTGGTATAAGACAATATTTTTCCATCTGATTGACACTGCTGCCCTTAACGGCTACATAGTTCACAGCCAACTAACAGGTGAGATGATTACTGAACAAGGTATTTTTGTAATTGGATATACAGTTCACATACAAATCACATACAGTTCCATTATGCAATTATAGTGACTATCCTACCCACTGCCTCATCACCCTCTCCCTTCCCTCATCCTCCCCACTCCCTCATAGGTAAAGTAATTACCTACCAAAAGTACAGAGAGAACCTCATGAGAAAGCTTCTGGAGGAGCACCACACCCCTTGGCGCCCATCCACTGGGGGTCGTCCTGCTGCAGACAATTCCCTACGCCTCACTGCACGGAATTTTCCCTGCAAAGTCCCTCAAACTGCTGCTCAAAGTAGTCACACACGGAGGCACTGCAAAGTCTGCATGTCTGGCACCAGGAGTAAGTAGAGGAAGTTGTCAAAATACATGTGTTTAGCTTGTGATACACCTCTGTGTTTCACCATGCTTTGGGGGGTATCATATGCTCAAGCACTATTGAGCACATCTGCAGCAATTACTGACTGACTGACCTGACAGGTGACCTGCCATGATACTATGCCTTTAGAGGTGGGGGGTGGAAATGCAGTTGTTCAGTCACTGCATGAATATTAAATATGGGTTATGCATATTCCGTTTTTTTTCCCTCTAGTTAAACAAGTTGTTGTTCAACCAACCACCACCAATACTGGAATAAAATAGATGAGTATTACATATTGGCCTAAGTGTTTTCTTGCTGTGTTTACATCCAGGTAGACTGTTAAGGAGTGTACGCTTGCATACAAAAGCTGGCCTCAATCTTCAGCTCCAAAGATGTCCAGCTCCAGGTCCAGTTATGATACTGTTTGTGGTTTCTGAAAGTACAGAATAAAGAGGAATTATTAATTATAATACAATATAAGGATATAGCAATAAAACAATATCACAAAGAATTAGCATAATAAACACTGCTATAAAAATAGTATATTGCATTGACAAAATCACATTTGAGTTGTAAACAGTTAGACACTAACTTTTGAGCTCCACAAGGAGGCAAGGCAGGGCAGAACAGAGCTATGCTAAATAGACCAAATAAACAAACTGTCACGATTCTTCAAAATCGAACCCAGAAGGAGACCAGGACAAGGAGAGTAGGAAGAAGGTGAGTATTTATTTACAAGTGAATGGGTAGATATATCCAGGTGGTGTAGCGGGTAGCGGTGATGAGTTGATGGGAGTAAATAGGTGGATCCAACGGGGAAGCGGAATCCTCTGACGACCAGGCGGGAATGGGGTAAATGATCCGGGTGAGTAACTGAAGACAGAACAAACAGAGGTAAGTTCAAGGCAAGCAATACGTAACAAACAACAAAGCAAATTCTATCCAACTTGAGGCTGATACTCTGGCACAACATACTGTTCATGGCTAACGATCCGGCAGGGAATGGATGTCAGGACAGAGCTTTTGAAGGGGAGAGGTGACGATCAGGACAGGTGTGCAGATTACTGATGGGATACAGGTGCGGGTGAACATCGATCTCCCAACAAGCTAATTCGCCTGGCAACCAAACAGGGTGCGTTCCAGGACACCGGAAACACACTCCAGGACAGAAACACAGGCAAACACAGACTCAGGAAGCGGGATTCGTGACAGTACCCCCCCCTCCGACGAACGCCACCGGGCGGACTACCTGGAGCGCCAGGGTGCAGGCAGTAAAAGTCACGAAGCAGGTCGTCATCAAGGATCTGACGCCGAGGAATCCAACTCCTCTCCTCTGGACCATATCCTTCCCAATCCACGAGATATTGGAACCCTCGACCCCGCCGTCTGGAGTCCATGATGCGGCGCACCGTGTAGACAGGACCACCTCCGATCATCCGAGGAGGAGGAGGACGAGGAGGAGGGGGCAACAGAGGACTGAGGTGAACCGGCTTGAGGCAGGAGACATGAAAGGTGGGGTGTACTCGAAGCGTTGCCGGCAATTTGAGTCGGACCACAGCAGGGTTAATGATTCTCTCCACCACGAACGGACCAATGAACTTTGGTGACAGTTTCCTCGACTCAGTCCGTAGAGGAAGATCCCGTGTAGCCAACCACACATTATCTCCGATGGTATAAGCGGGAGCAGGAATACGGCGACGATTCGCCTGGATCTGATACCGGTCAGAAACTCTAAGGAGGACCTTCCTGGCCCGATGCCAGGTCCGGTGGCAACGACGAATGTGGGCCTGGACAGAAGGGACCGAAAGATCCCTCTGAGAAGGAAACAAGGGAGGTTGGTGTCCGTACAGGCATTGGAAGGGAGACATCCCAGTGGCAGATGAAGGAAGGGTATTATGAGCATACTCGACCCAGGGTAATTGAGATGACCAAGAGGTGGGATCAGAGGAGACAAGACAACGCAGCGTGGACTCCATCTTCTGGTTGGCTCTCTCCGCCTGACCATTAGATTGGGGGTGAAATCCAGATGTGAGACTGACTGTAGCTCCAATGGCCAAACAGAAGGATTTCCAGACAGCAGAGGTAAACTGAGGACCACGGTCAGAAACAATGGCACAGGGCAACCCGTGGACCCTGAACACCTCCCTAACCAGGATCTCGGACGTCTCAGTGGCAGAAGGCAGCTTGGAGAGGGGAACAAAGTGAGCAAACTTGCTGAATCTATCCACAATGGTCAGAATAACCGTGTTACCAACAGAAGAGGGCAACCCCGTGACAAAATCCAGGGCCAGATGCGACCAAGGTCGCCGGGGAATAGGTAGGGGGTGAAGAAGCCCAGAGCTGGCCCGATTGGTACTCTTATTCTGCGCACAAACAGGACAAGCGGCAACAAACCTCCAGGTATCTTCTCCCATGGCAGGCCACCAAAATCGTCTGCGCAGTAGCGCCATATTCCGAGCAACACCAGGGTGACAAGCTATCTTGCTGGCGTGGGACCACTGAAGGACAGCAGAACGAACCGACTCAGGCACGAACAACCGACCGGGTGGACCGTTACCGGGCTGTGTCCGAAGAGCCGCCATCACCTCCTCCTCAATCCTCCATGTAACGGCTCCCACGACAACGTTCTGGGGAAGAATCGTCTCAGTCTTGGCCTCACTCTCCTCCGTCTTGGAGAACATCCGGGACAGGGCGTCCGCCTTCCCGTTCTTCGACCCAGGTCGGAACGTCAGGGAAAAATTGAAGCGTCCAAAAAACAAAGCCCACCGGGCCTGACAAGAGTTGAGACGTTTAGCCGATTGCACGTAAGCCAGATTCTTGTGGTCAGTCCAGACCACAAACGGTTGCTCCGCTCCCTCCAACCAGTGACGCCACTCCTCCAAGGCAAGCTTCACAGCGAGAAGCTCCCGGTTACCCACATCGTAGTTTCTTTCAGCTGGAGAAAGACGACAAGAGTAGAAGGCGCAGGGATGGAGTTTACCGGCGGGAATGGGGTAAATGATCCGGGTGAGTAACTGAAGACAGAACAAACAGAGGTAAGTTCAAGGCAAGCAATACGTAACTAACAACAAAACAAATTCTATCCAACTTGAGGCTGATACTCTGGCACAACATACTGTTCATGGCTAACGATCCGGCAGGGAATGGATGTCAGGACAGAGCTTTTGAAGGGGAGAGGTGATGATCAGGACAGGTGTGCAGATTACTGATGGGATACAGGTGCGGGTGAACATCGATCTCCCAACAAGCTAATTCGCCCGGCAACCAGACAGGGTGCGTTCCAGGACACCGGAAACACACTCCAGGACAGAAACACAGGCAAACACAGACTCAGGAAGCGGGATTCGTGACACAAACTTTGGTCCTATTTTTTATTTATTTAACTATGCAAGTCATTTAACAACAAATGATTATTTACAATGACAGCCTACACCGGCCAAACTCAGACAACGCTAGGCCAGTTGTGCGCCACCCTATGGGACTCTCAATCAAAGCCGGTTGTGATTCAGCCTGGATTCGAACCACTGAGGTGCAGTGCCATAGACCGCTGCGCCACGTGGGAGTCATAAGGCCAGGGTAGCTTCAAAATACAAGTCACGCTAATACTTCTCTGACACAATTAGAGTTGTTTTACAGAGCTAATAGGAGAATGTAGCTAGCTACATTAGCACCATTGAATATAACACCAGAAATGAAATGTTACCTCACGTGTCCGCGGTTATAAGGAATATACACAAATATATTATGCTACATACATACAGTAAGCTACAATAGAAACGACATACAGAAACTATTATAACGCAATAAGGCACTTACTTTGATAGAAACGCACGCATTTCCAAAGTTATTATTAACCTCTTTGATCTCTAGGGGCGCTATTTCATTTTTGGATAAAAAACGTTCCCGTTTTAAGCGCAATATTTTGTCACGAAAAGATGCTCGACTATGCATATTCTTGACAGTTTTTGAAAGAAAACACTCTGAAGTTTCAGAATCTGCAAAGATATTGTCTGTAAGTGCCCCAGAACTCATTCTACAGGCGAAACCAAGATGATGCATCAACCAGGAAATGAGCAGAATTTCTGAAGCTCTGTTTTCCATTGTCTCCTTATATGGCTGTGATTGCGCAAGGAATGAGCCTACACTTTCTGTCGTTCCCCCAAAGTGTTAGCAGCATTGTGACGTATTTGTAGGCATATCATTGGAAGATTGACCATAAGAGACTACATTTTCCAAGTGTCCGCCTGGTGTCCCTGCGTCGAAATTGGAGCGTAAAGCCAGGTGCAATTATTTTTCCATTTGAGAGCAAGGAGAAACCAGGCTTCCACGAAGGATATATCATTGAAGAGATATGTGGAAAAACACCTTGAGGATTGATTCTAAACCACGTTTGCCATGTTTCAGTCGATATTATGGAGTTAATTTGGAAAAAAGTTCGCGTTTTGAGGGCTGAATTTTCGTTTTTTTTTTTTTTTTTTTTTTTTTGGTAGCCAAATGTGATGTACAAAACGGAGCTATTTCTAATACACAAAGAATATTTTTGGAAAAACGGAGCATCTGCTATCTAACTGAGAGTCTCCTCATTGAAAACATCAGAAGTTCTTCAAAGGTAAGTTATTTTATTTGAAGGCTTTACTTGTTTTTGTGATAGTTGCCTGCTAAATGCTAACGCTAATGCTAACGCTAATGCTAACGCTAAATGCTACGCTAGCTAGCTACTGTTACACAAATGATTGTTTTCCTATGGTTGAAAAGCATATTTTGAAAATCTGAGATGACAGTGTTGTTAACAAAAGGCTAAGCTTGAGAGCTAGCATATTTATTTCATTTCATTTGCGATTTTCATGAATAGTTAACGTTGCGTTATGGTAATGAGCTTAGGTCTATAAATAGAATCCCGGATCCGGGTTTGGTCGTCGCAACAGGTTAATAACGAAAACAAACAATGACTGCGATGCAGGCAACGGATGGAAAATGTGAACACGTGTGTGCAGATCCTGTTCAGACGGGAGATGCGCAAATGTCTGCAGACTTGAACTGCACAAACAATTGGGAAGTGCTTGGGGAATTTTGTCCGGGTCAGAAATGTACAAAAAAATAACATTATTATCCGCAAAAGTAAAAAGTACTATTTTTATGTGAATGAATGAGGAGGTGGAGCAAACCTCAATTCAAACTGTTCTTAGAAAATATAAAACTTGTTAGAAAATCATTTGAAGTTGAAACAGCCTATACATAAAAACAGGCTGAGGGCAGCACGGGTTAAATGTACTGTTGCGTAAGAATCACATTCTGGAACGGATAGAACGTTCTAACATCACTTGCATAAAAAAAACTCACGCTGGGGCGACCGTTAGAGATATTTGGAACTCATGCATAAAAGGGTTAATGATGTCACTGGGACAACTGTCAATAGACGTAGCTGGTAAATTCTCTCTGGTTATCTACTCCGATTTCAGAGCCCTCTCGTCTGAGTGTGCCAGAGTGCAGAATAACTGACAAATTTACAAACGCTCAACACTGGTTGAATATGGCCGGGGTCAGTAAACGTTGGCAAAAAAGCGCAATTGAATTGTTGCAGAGCAGCACAGTTACAGTCACCAACACATAAAAGCAGCCTAACCAGCTCTGCTAGGGGAGTAAAATTGTCAGAGTGAGCTGTTCTCTCATTTGTGTCTGGAAGTAACTAGCAAGTTAGCCAATGTTAGCCAGTTAGCTTGGGTGCTTGACCTCTGTTATTAGGTCAGAACGCTCGGATCAACACTACACCATCAGCCAGAGCGACCAGTGTGCGCTCTGAACTCTCCAAGAGCGAAATGCTCTGTGCGCACCCTGGCACTCCAGATTGAATTTATGTTGTGACCCGTAGTATAAACCAGCTTTTAGTCTTGAAATCTTTGGTTGTTTAGTACATGGCCTCACATGTAGATCCTTAAAGAGATGGGTGGGGCTATGGTTTAAGAGGGTGTGAAAGATACTGAATGGTTGTAGACAAAGAGCTCTCCAGTAGGTTTACCAGAACATTCAAGGGCCATTTTCTCAGGAGTGAGGTTACAAGTTTATCAACTTTCAAAGCAGAATTACTTCCCCATTGTTCCTCAACTGTTGTGTATGATATACCATTTTGTAGCTCTTAGTCTCTACTTTTATCCAATGTCACAAATATGTTATGCTTGGGGCAAATCAAACACATCACAGAGTACCACTTTTCATATTTTCAAGCATTGTGGTGGCAACTTCATGTTAGTGATGCCTCAAGCGATGCAGTGCCTTAGACCGCTGCACCACTCAGGAGGCAAACTTGAAGATTTGAAAAAAATTATATTGTGCAAATATTCCACATTCCAGGTGTTCACAGCTGTAATCGCTGCCAAAGTTGATTCTAACATGCATTGACTCAGGGGTGTGAATGCTCATGTAAATTAGATCTTTCTGTATTTAATTTTCAATAAATTTGCTAACATTTCTAAAAACACGTTTTCACTTTTTCACGAGGTATAAAAACATCAAGTTAATAAATGTTGAATTCAGGCTGTAAGAACAAATCGTGGAAAAAGTAAAGGGGGAGGAATATTTTCTGAATGCACTGTACGTATAGATTGCATTTGGGTTACAGTGCTACAGTACTTGGGTTGTTACACTTATTTGCTATGTTTCTTGATTTATTTTCATGTTTAAATATAGTGTACTTAATTTACATTTTAACGGCATTGTGAGGAGCTAGTAACATAAGCTTTTTACTGCGCCCACTACAGCATCTGTTAAACTGTGAAGTGATACTAATAAAAGTTGAGGTCATCAAGTTGTTTCCATTTTGGTGGTCTTCCTCATGACTCAGTTGATAGGCAATAAGACACATCCCTGGCTCACTCCAGTCACTTTTGTATTTTAGTTCATATATGGCCCCTACTGTCAGTTTCATCTCAAGGCTTCTCCCTTATGGGGAGTTTTTCTACTTGCTCTTTGGGAGTATGGACTTTGTGACAGCTATTGTAAAATGGGCTTGATTGTTTGATCAGCTCTGTCTCAATGGATTGTTCTACTGTTTCAGTGTCCTTGACCAATTTTATGAATTCAAACCATAAAATCACTATGCATAATACAAATGAGAAAATAAAAAGAAAAGCTAATTGTGGTCAGTGAAATGATTGACTACTTGGTCCCATCTGTTTTTGTGGAGGTTATTTTATTTTACATTATCACACTACATTTCTGCGACTTGGTCTTGAGGTGATATATTCTATTGTATGTATGACTATAATATATACAGTATTGTCTCACAGGCCTTATGGGGAAATGCATGCCTTTTGATTATAAATGCAAGTGTAGCAGCCCACAGTGCTTGCTAAATTCATGAGAGTTCGCTCTGCCCATAGCAGAGCCAGAACAACTGGCATTCTGCTCGGAATAAAATGTTAATGCGTGCCACAGGCGATTCAAGACTGGGCGAGTGTCTCGTATTAATGTGATAGTTCTTTTTTTAAACTCCTGTCTCTGCCTCATAACATATAACTTGTTTTCATTTTCTCGCTTATTCTTCCTCCATTTAAGTCCATACAAGCATCTTAGTGACCCTTTCACTCACTATTCTGACCATGAACCATTCCCCCTAGGGGAGCTGTCTAGATCTGCAAAATCCATATAATGTATAGCCGCATACACTAGTGAGCATCTTCTCCACGAACGCTGCTGGCAATGAGTGTCATGAAATTATTTTTGTCTGGGAAACATATCCTAATTACAGTTTGCATTTAGCAGATGTGGAAATGTAGAGTTTCCATAAACCTTGCACGCAATGTAGATATCAAAGAACGCTGCAGTTTGTGGGTAGAGTAGTGGGGGAAACCATTCACTTCAGGAAAAGGTGTGACATAAAAAAAAAGTTTCCTTTCATTGTGTTGTTGAATTCATAAGAAGATTTGCTGCCAATGTAGGTTTGGCAATATGAGAGGTCTTTAGACTCAACTTTATTGTATTATATTCTTTGAAAGAACAACTAGTGGGTTTTGAGTGCTTCTCCCCTATTTGGGAAGTTGGTCTACCTGCTCCTCAGTCTGAGAGCAGGTTCGTGTTTCCTTCCTCTGAATATAAAAAACTGTATAGCACAGTAGTGTCTTTGGAAAACGGGTTCATATATCCTAAAGTCAATAGCGATTGTGACTGTGTAAACTCAGCAACAACAAAAACACGCTAAACCAGTTTATCTTCTGCAAATTTAGCATAAGATTCAACAACTGAGACATAAACTGAACAAGTTCCACAGACATGTGACTAACATAAATGGATTAATGTCTCCCTGACAAAGTGGTGGGGGGGGGTCAAAATCAAAAGTAACAGTCAGTGTCTGGTGTGGCCACCAGCTGCATTAAGTACTGTAGTGCATCTCCTCTTCCTGGATTGCACCAGCTTTGCCAGTTCTTGCTGTGAGATGTTACCCCAATCTTCCACCAAGGCACCTGATAGTTCCCGGACATTTCTGGGGGATTATGTGAAGTTGTTTGCACAGACACTTATCCAGAGCGACTTACAGTAGTGATTGCATACATTTTCATATTTGTTTGTACTGGTACCCTGTGGGAATCACGGCCATGCTCTACCAACTGAGCCACACGGAGGGAACTTTTCATTTGGACTTTGTGAAGCTTATTATTACCATGGCGGAGAGCAGAACTCCTGCCCTGAGATCTTCCACGAGCGAGTGATACATTTTCTCATTGGCGGTGTAAATGGTACAGTATGCTGTCAATTGTCAAGTCAAATACTGCAAAGGCATCCAATAAGGATCAAATTTGCATTTTGCTTCACAGGCTAGCATTTTTCAGCATGAATCTTGTTCTGGAGGCAGCTCTGCAGAGTGGTCACTAGCTGGCACAGCCACACAGTCCTAAAATCTGATTTAGAAACCTAACCTTAACTGTCACAGCTAACCCTAAACTTAAATTAAGACCAAACATTTTTACTATGATGTAGTTTGGAGCTGGCACATCTAGCAGAAATTACTCAGTTCTGCCTCCAGGGCATGATTTTCTTCACCTACATGACAAATATGGCGAGCAGTTATGTAACACAAATGCATATTGGTGGGGAACTGTGTACAGCAGAAAATATCAATTTTGGTCCATGGAACTATGCTCAAATACTAGACATTTATGGCTCTTGCTCAATATTGTTGTGAGGGATTTGTGAGGAAAACAGAAGGAGAATGTTGTATGATTAAGCTCATAATAGTAATCATGTTAGAATAAAATCCATACCTGAATTCTGGATATTTAATTCCCATAGGAAGATAAGTGGTGTACATCCGTGCGTGTGAGAATGTTTTGGGGGGATTCACCCCAATCCCTCCGGCAAATTGCCTCCCTTTCAACATCACTGCAACTGAATTTGATGGTTAACTGTCTGCCTATCGCACACCCCTTCCTCCACGTCGCTGTAAATATGATTGATTGAATTCAGATAATCTGTGCTTTTCACTAGTTCCACAAATCATGAATGCAATTATGTTCTCTAGTTCAAGGTCATACAGAATGTGTCAATGATAAATGTACAAAAAACAATTGTGACAACAACAAATCACCACCTTAGCACAAATTGCCACAAAGGTAAAAAAATACCGTAAAAGTGAATTGGAATTACTCTATGTACTGACCAGGGCCTGGTTTCCTGATAGCTATGACATTTTTAACATGCTGAGAACTAAAATTATAGGTTACTTGAAGGTAATTAAATAACATTCTGGGAATATCTAAATGTTGTTGAGTTTTTGTTAATAACCTCCTTAAAACATTCCCTGACTTTTAATAATACTGCTAGCTTAGACTAACCATTTTGAACTCTAAGCACAGTTAGGACACATTCATTTAATTTGCTTAGGCAGTAATCATGCAAACGCATTCTTTGTTTATTGTGGCATGGTTTCAGAGATTTGAACCCATGATCTGTTATCTAACCATGGAATTTGTCCACTGCGCCACCAGGATTGAACTAGCATACCATGATTTTTTACTCATACAATGCTGATAATTTATTGTCTATTCAAACAGACCCCGTTTCAAAGGAAACAAGCACTTGTTGGCCAATTAGTGGGCACAGCCAAAACACTTAAGAGGAAATAGTTTTGTTGACGCTGAGAACGGAATAACATTTTCTGAACATTTTTAAAAGATTTCTTGTGGTTTGCTTAATGTTCTGAGAACATTCATTTAAATAGAACCACGAGGAAACCTGCAGAAAAAGTTATGCTGAAGTACTGAAATTCCCACAGAAGAACATAGTTCCAAGAACATTCCCAATGTTAAACCGGTTGGAAAATGTTCCTAAAAGATTACCAAAAATGTAAATTAAATGTAACTTTTAGTAAAAGTTCTCACGTTTCTTAAATGTGCTGAGAGTATTCCAAAGCAACTATCCGGCACCATTCACAGAACGTTGAGGGAAGGTTGTATGCAAAATAACCATAGGACAACCACGCTCTCACCAAGCCCCATGACACATATGGTTATCCGAACATTATGTGCAAGCTGGGTAGATAATGTGCTGTATTCTATGTACCCAGATATAACCCAGGCACAGTTGCAGAGTTGTTGTACAGTAATGGAGAAGGTGACAAATTGTTGAGTCTGCATTCCTTTGACAGGGATAATCAGCTTACTCTACCTCTGCAGGCCTACCACTGAGAGCAGGCACACTGCTGCAAAATAGCTAGTGAATATGTGTCTGTGCGTGCGTGTGTCTGTGGGTGCATGTTGCTGTACGATGATATGATGAGGAACATGGTAAATGTTTTGAGTAGCTTATAATGAACATACACAGTTCCTAGTGGAAGTCTACACACGCCTTACAGTCTTCACATTTAGCTGCCTTAAAATGAAATCTAAAAAGGCATTCAATTTTTCCTTACAGATATACACAACCTCCTCCACATTTTCAAAATAAAAAATGGATGCCTTGATTGCATATGTCTTTACACAGTTGTGTTTGAATAAAGGACTGTATCTTGATGTTGCTGGTTCGAGGTGGGGCTATCAGGGTGGCGTGTCCATTAAAACACAGATGCAGGTTGCAGATTAATGGGCTGTTGCCTGGTTTATTATTGCAGGATAACATTGAGGATGATTTAAGGATGAGATGGTTAACGAGGAAGCAAAAAAACAAAATTTCATATAAGGTCAAATAAATGCATACAAAGCCACTCAGGAACCTCCAATAAAACAAAGGAATAATACAGGCAGGAATATTCGGCAGTGGATTCAAATATGAGTAAAACAAATGTATCAGGCAAAAAAATAGAATGTATCAAATGATATAAACAGCGTTCATGCACATCTTGACAGATGCCAAGAGAGTGCAAAGCTGTCATCAAGGCAAAGGGTGGCTACAGTGGTTCCTCCTTTAAAAATTGCAAATTTATGTAGCGGGACTTAGACGTAATTTATGGTTTACTACGGCACCCTGCGTCACCACTTCATTGCTCCAGACCAGCGCAAGGGGGAGTTAGACCACTGATTATGCTTTTGGGTCCTACTGTGTCTCGAACTGACAATGAATGGGCGACATGAACCTAGATAGAAACTGATAATTGTTTATGACTTCAGTATTACTTACTAAAACTGTTATTACATTAAATGTTTTTTATTTTATTTTGGTTTTACTGTAGGCCACTCCCGACCAGTCACATTATACAGTGCCAGAGTGTCGCAACGGTCTAAAACACTGCACAACAGTGCAAGCTGTGTTGCGACAGATGCTGGTTCAATACCTTTGCTGCCCTTGACTGGGAGACCCATGAGATTGTAGGTTTTTGGTTTCTCTCCGTCTAAAAACAGAAATTAATAATAATTCTAAATAAAACACTGGCTTTATTTACAAACTAGTAACAATGTCTCACCCCATGTTCAAGAATTGCCTTTTTTCTCGCTCATTTTGTTGTTTTTAAGCAAAGTGATTATTATTTTAGAATTCTATAAAAGCCCGTTGGATATTCTCACAGATATACTATTAACCCTGTCATTAGCAGGATAATATATATTGTTCATGGCTCCTAGTGGCGCACAAGGAATTGCCTTGCAGTTTTCCAGCTGTTTCCACTGAAAGCGCGCGAGGTCCAAGGCACAAGGGCAGGGGATGGGCCGCAGAGCTGAGCTCCGAAGACCGCCACACTGGCAATGTTTTGAGGGAATGGAGCTGACAAGGGAAACGTTTCCTCTGTTCTGTTCTTAGTGCCACTCTGCACGTTCAAACTAAAACAATGTAACTAGTAATGGCATCTTTATGCTTTCGTTAATAAAACAATGGTAAAAATACTTTTGTTTATTTATTTCACCTATATCTCATTTACAACTGCGACCTGGCCAAGATAAAGCAAAGCAGTGCGACACAAACAACAGCACAGAGTTACACATGGAATAAACAACCGTACATTCAATAACACAGTCTATACACAGTGTGAGGAGGTATAGCAATAAATAGACCATAGTAGCAAAGTAATTACAATTTAGCAGATTAACACTAGAGTGAATCATGAGCAGATGATGATGTGCAAGTAGTGAAACTGGTGTGCAAAAGAGCAGAAAAGTAAATAAAAACAATATGGGGATGAGGTAGGTAGATTGGGTGGGCTATTTACAGCTGCAGCGTTTGGTTGGCTGATGTTTAAAGTTAGTGGGGAAAATGTAAGTCTCCAGCTTCAGCGATTTTTTTTCAATTTGTTCAATTTGTTCCGACTTCAGGAATGACCAGTGCGATATACCTGCTGGAGCACGTGCTAAAGGTGGGTGTTGTTATCGTGACCAGTGATCTGAGATAAGGTGGAGCTTTACCTAGCATAGACTTATAGATGACCTGAAGCCAGTGGGTCTGGCGACGAATATGTAGCGAAGGTGGGTGGTGGGTGGTGGTGGGTGGTATAAGAGGCTTTGGAAACAAAATGGATGGCACTGTGATAGACTGCATCCAGTTTGCTGAGTAGAGTATTGGAAGCTATTTTGTAGATGACGTCGCCGAAGTTAAGGATCGGTAGGATAGTCCGTTTTAATAGGGTAAGTTTGGCGGCGTGAGTGAAGGAGGCTTTGTTGCGAAATAGAAAGCCAATTCTAGATTTGATTTTGGATTGGAGATATTTGATATGAGTCTGGAAGGAGAGTTTACAGTCTAGCCAGACTCCTAGGCATTTGTAGTTGTCCACGTATTCTAAGTCAGAACCGTCCAGAGTAGTGATGCTGGTCGGGCGGGCTGGTGGGGGCAGCGAACAGTTGAGAAGCATACATTTGGTTTTATTAGCGTTTAAGAGCAGTTGGGGGCCACGGAAGGAGTGTTGTATGGCATTGAAGCTCGTCTGAAGGTTAGTTAACACAGTGTCCAAAGAAGGGCCAGAAGTATACAGAATGGTGTCGTTTGCGTAGAGGTGGATCAGGGAATCACCCGCAGCAAGAGCGACATCGTTGATATATACAGAGAAAAGAGTTGGCCTGAGAATTTAACCCTGTGGTACCCCCATAGAGACTGCCAGAGGTCTGGACAACAGGCCCTCTGATTTGACACACTGAACTCTGTCTGAGAAGTAGTTGGTGAACCAGGCGAAGCAGTCATTTGAGAAACCAAGGCTATTGAGTCTGCCGATAAGAATACGGTGATTGACAGAGTCGAAAGCCATGGCCAGGTCGACGAAGATGGATGCACAGTACTGTGCCGATGTTTATTTAGTTATGGATACATATCACTGAATTACAGAAATATCCTCCAATTCTCTATATGTGAGGAGAGTCACATCATATTTTTCAATATACTGTAGGCCTATCGTAGGCAAGATGAGTCTCACTAGTGCACAACAGAGGAATTCTTTAGCTAAATAGCCCAGTACTGTACTCCCGACTGTCACGTTGTACAGTGCCATATTTTCCATTCCATCCACTTTTCTTCGAATAGAAACACCATAATAAAAATAAAATTAATTAAGCAAGTACCAGTCAAAAGTTTGGACACACCTACTCATTACAGGGTTTTTCTTTATTTTTACTGTTTTCTACATTGTAGAATAATAGTGAAGACATCAACTCTATGAAATAACAAATTTGGAATCAGACAAATTATTTTTTACAAGGACAGCCTACTCCTTCCTCCGCGTTGGGGAATTGTCTCCCGCATGCCTGCATTCTCTAGTATAGCCATTATTGAAGGCTGTCAAATGCTGCTCAAAGATGTCCTATGGTGGTCAAATGAGCACTAACTAGCATTAATGGTACCAGTGGTTCACACTTAAATAACGTACCATAGAATTCTTCGGCACCATGCAAGCTGCGCCACAGTGCACTTCAACTTTTAAAAAAGGAACCACTGTACTTTGAAGAATCTCAGATATAAAATATGTTTTGATGTCTTCACTGTTATTTTACAATGTAGAAAAAAGTACAAATAAAGAAACTCTTGAATAAGTAGGAGTGTCAAAACTATTGACTGGCACTGTACGTATACAAAAAAAGTGTAATGAGACACTGGGAGGCTGCTCTCTGATCCCATCTCCTGTTGTTTTGCAAGGCACTTAACCCTCCCCAAAGTAGAATACCTGTGAGGCAACTGTTTAAAACACATGTGGTCAACCCTCAGTCTGGAGAGCTACTGAGTGTGTGTGCAGGCTTTTGATCAAGCCCTTCTCAAACACGTCAGAAACAATTTATTAAGGTCCGGGCGAGCAGCTAATTTCTAAAATGTGGTGTGTTAGAGGGATACTGGAATAAAAGCCTGCACATCCATTAGTTCTCCTGGAGGATGGTTGACCACCCTTGATATAACATTTTGTGATGACTGCTATTTGTCGATTGTTTACCTACTATGTTTAATTATTACTCAATTAAATTAATAATGTAACAATTAACTCATTAGGAATTTGGGCACCATGGGAAAAGTTGTTTACCGAGTTACTATCTCCCGACTTAAACTCAAGATGATCTAAATATCTCTTACATCAATAACAGTCAATTATTTCAAAACATGTTTGGGTTGGTGTGGAGCTACAAATAGATTACATTTATATTTAAAGACGTTAATGAACCATCAATACTGGATCTGTAATGTGGGACTTGGTTGGGAATGAATTTGCAAAAGCAAATTTAATTGATTAATCAATCATACCTGTATAGGCTATCAGGGAATTAAACGTCAAATAACCTGAAAGCGCTGCTGTGGAAAGTTTAAAATATCACATTGGACCTTATCCAAATGATCCACCTGAAAAGGTAAGTTTGGCAATTTGAGCTTCAATGTAAAATTGATTGAGACAACGATATCCAATCAGTTGAGATTAGCTGGATATCAGGAAGAGAAACCACTTGTTCCAAATGTGAGATGATGTTGGGCCTCAATGGAATGTATTTATTCCCCCCAAATAAGATTGGCGAATCTTTACCACCAGGGGTCACTGATCGAAAACGGGAGTCCCGAGGAGGCGGAACTTCTGTCGCTCACTGATCCCAGAAAGCTGGGGTCAAACGGGATTCCCGCACAGCGTGGGATTTCACCGTAAAGAAAGGAAAAATTGGTTGCACTTCCTTTGTTAGTTAGGCATCTAGTGCAAGCTAAACTTACTTGTACCGGAATCTCTAACAAGGGAATGGGTGTACTAGTGACATCTCACCATCAAACCCTTTCGGCGCTATTTTTCACAATGTTTACCAGAACACGTGGTAACAAAGAATTAGAGTTTTTCTCCGCACGTTACTGAAACGTGAGAGATGAAGAGAAAATTACTCGCTTCAGTCAAGCTAATGTATCTGGTCAAATTTTGGCTGGCCCATATGTGACCAAGACAAAAATGGTACTATATTTGGCCCAACTTGTCATTTCCTCTGAATGCCTACATTGGCTGGCCCATACAGTATGACCTGACTCGTCGCATTCAGTAATTGACCCTACAAACTATGTCAGCAATTCCTACCGACAGCTCTACTAGTGTATAAAGTAATCTGCTCCTCCATTTCATATAGGCGGAATTCAACATGAAGGCCTCATTCTATCTTAGAATATTTGCACAGGGCTCACAATTAATGTGATGACTGCTACTTATCGAATAATTACCTACTACTTTTAATTATTACTCAATTAAATAAATAATGTAACCATTAACTCATTAGGAATTTGGGACACCACGGGAAAAGTTGTTTACCAAGTTCATATCTCCTGACAAACTCTAAAGATGATCTAAATATCTCTTACATCAATAAATATTTCCTCATATCAGTCTCATTCTGAACGCTGTTTAATTCATAAATCTGCGCAAAGTGATGAATCAACGATACACAGATACAAACACACACACAGTATGGGTTATTGATTACTAATATAATGCAATGAAACAGGTCCCTAGTGGACTACTGTGATGGTGCCAACAGAGATGGTGACATCACGTTGCGTTCTTAGGAAACTATGCAGTATTTTGTTTTCTTATTTCTTACACTGTTACCCCAGGAAATCTTAAGTCTTATTACATACAGCCGGGAGGAAATATTGGATATAAGAGCAACGTCAACTTACCAACATTACGACTGGGAATACGACTTTCCCGACGCGGATACTCTGTCTGGACCAGCACCCAGGACAATGGATCAGATCCCAGTAGGCCCCCCAAAATAACGGCGCCGCAGAAGGGGCAGACGGAGGAGTCTTCTGGTCAGACTCCGTAGATGGGCACATCGAATATACTACACGCCAATGTCCAGTCTCTTGACAAAAAGGTAGACAAAATTCGAGCAAGGGTTGCCCTCCAGAGAGACATCAGAGATTTTAACATTCTACCTCAGCTGTAGATCTCTGCAGTTCATCCAGAGTGATCATGGGCCTCTTGGCTGCATCTCTGATCAGTCTTCTCCTTGTATGAGCTGAAAGTTTAGAGGGACGGCCAGGTCTTGGTAGATTTGCAGTGGTCTGATACTCCTTCCATTTCAATATTATCGCTTGCACAGTGCTCCTTGGGATGTTTAAAGCTTGGGAAATCTTTTTGTATCCAAATCCGGCTTTAAACTTCTTCACAACAGTATCTCGGACCTGCCTGGTGTGTTCCTTGTTCTTCATGATGCTCTCTGCGCTTTTAACGGACCTCTGAGACTATCACAGTGCAGGTGCATTTATACAGAGACTTGATTACACACAGGTGGATTGTATTTATCATCATTAGTCATTTAGGTCAACATTGGATCATTCAGAGATCCTCACTGAACTTCTGGAGAGAGTTTGCTGCACTGAAAGTAAAGGGGCTGAATAATTTAGCACGCCCAATTTTTCAGTTTTTGATTTGTTAAAAAAGTATGAAATATTCAATAAATGTCATTCCACTTCATTATTGTGTCCCACTTGTTGTTGATTCTTCACAAAACAATACAGTTTTATATCTTTATGTTTGAAGCCTGAAATGTGGCAAAAGGTCGCAAAGTTCAAGGGGGCCGAATACTTTCGCAAGGCACTGTAGACACATGACCAGTATGTAGTATACAGAGGGCGAACAGCAGAGGGGCTAATGAGTTTGGAGCAGGGGTATAAGGTCTCGACTTCAGAGGGTGTAGCCGCAGGGCTATAGTGGCGTGCCAGCGCATCCAGCTTAACCTTCTTGGGTACCGGTCGGTGTTGAAGAAGCAATGTGGCCTGGGCCTCACTGAACCCCTCCCGGAGGTCCTGGTACTCCGCGGGAATGGCAGAGGTTTGGGGCAATTTCCAAGCCCCCAGGAAGATGTCCTGGCACAGGCAGAGCTTATTTCAGGCAATGAGCGTGGAAGAATGGGCTCCAGCCCACGATGGCACCAGTAGCCGAGTCAATCGAGGGATTGTGTCACTAGAGCCAAGAGACTCCCAATACCACAGGTACCTGTGGAGACACAATTAACAGGAATTGGATTGTCTCGCTGTGGTTCCCCGACACACATAAGTGGTTTGGTGGGTGACCCAGCCTATAGAGCACCCGTCCAGCACTCCATGATTCATGGGAATGGAGAGGGGTTGAGTAGGGATGCCCAGCTGGGACACCAGAGTAACATCCATAAGACGATGAGTATTTGGAGAGACTTGGACTGGTCGCGGCATGGAGAGGGGGGGAGAAGCAAAATTATCCTTAGGACCCACCAGAATACTCATTCCTAGGTCTCTTGAAGGGACAGGCAGGACCGGAATACAGACAACTCTGGGTGTTAAGTCTGCATATGTGTTCGGCCGGAGAAAGCCCTACCGAGCTGCATAAGCTCGGGAAGACTCAAATCGTCAGTCTTCGAAGGCTCATGGTGGAACTCGGATGCGAGGTGGGATCCTTGAGTGAGCGATTGGGACCTCAATCAGACCTCTTCTCCCACCTACGTTCCCAGAGCCGACCATCATTCGGGATGGTTAAAGAGGTGAGTGAGTCGAGATCCATCAGTAGTTCCCGAGCTGCAAGCTCGTCCTTTATTTCCTCTGATAATCCATGCAGGAATGTGTCCAACAGCGTTTCTGGGTTCCATGCACCCTCCGCTGCTAGCGTGCGGAAATCCACTGCATTAGTCTGCCACACTGAGGGAGTCCTGCCGAAGCTGTAGTAACTTCTGGGCAGCCTTTCTCCTGGACACCGGAGCCTCAAACGTTTCTCACCTCCGCCATGAATACCCCCAGACTGAGGCAGACGGCATATTGTTGCTCCCACACGAGTGCCCTCCAGGATATCAGCGTAATATTGTACAATATCTTTGAGTCGTCCGAGGGGAATGAAGAAGGCTGCAGCTCAAAACCAAGGGAGCACTGAGAGAGAAAGGCGCGACAGGTTCTGGAATCCATCGTAGTGCTCCGGGGGAGGTAAGCGGGGTTCTCGGGAAACCGGGGTGACAGCGCTGCTACCAGCCAGGTTACTGAGGAAACCCACGGAATTGGTCCCGCAGTGCAGGTCGTGATGTTCGGCCACATCCTGGAACCTTTCTATCAGACCGCGAAGCAACTCCTCGTGTCTACCAATGATGGCTCCTTGGGAGCAGATGGTGTTGCGGAGCTGGTCCAAGTCTGCTGGGTCAATTATAGCCAGTTCGTACTATCACATTTCAGGTTAGACCCAAATGCAGACTTTCGTTGAAGTAACAAAGTTTATTACAGCAACAGGGGCAGGCAAACGACAGGGCAAGACAGGGGTTGATATTCCAGAGTAGTGGCAAAGGCAAGGGATGGCAGGCAGGTTCAGGGTCAGGTCAGTCAGAGGTCGGTAATCCAGAGTAGGGGCACAGGACAACAGTCAGGGTCAGGGGCAGGCAGAGTGGTCAGGCAGGCGGGCTCAGAGTCAGGACAGGCAAAGGTCAAAACCAGGAGAGCGAGGAAAAAGAGAGACTGGGGAAAAGCAGGCAAAACGCTGGTAGACTTAACAAACAAGACAAACCTAAGCAACGGACGAACAGAGAACCCAGGGGATAATGGGGAAGATGGGCAACACCTGGAGGGGGGTGGAGACAAGCACAAGTACAGGTGAAACAATTCAGGACGTGACAGAACTACAGGGTACAAGATATGTTTTGAATTGGCTACCTAGTTATTAGTCTGTTCTCTCAAATTTTAGAGGCTATATAGGCCTAACTGCTGCTGCATGTCTGTCTCTCTCTCCTTGAGCAAAGGCCCACTCGTCAAACACATATGCAGGTGATGCACTTAAACACAGACGCACTAAAGTGTCTTTTTTGTTTGGGTTTTACTACATCCAAAAGTTATTGCCGCCAACTACTGTGGGGGATGAAAATAAAAGATCCCAAAAGACAAATTATTTGGAAAAAATATTAATAATGACCACAAGATAGTTACTCAACATGCTCATTGCCTCTACTGTTAAAATCAATGATCCCTGTCTGATCCCTACACAGGCCCAGGCACCAGGGAGGGCGACACATCTTCCTTCGCCCATAACCCTTCCACTGTGAATTCCTGAAGCCCCAATTTTCCTGCCGCAGCCAAAATGTCCAATTTATTTTGCTACTTGAGCCGTGCAGTTTATCACAGTGGCAATGTTCTCCACAAAATCTATTTTCTTTACATGCGGCATGTCTGGTTCTCTTAGTTGACAAATATTCACTATGGACTGTGGTGCATTCACAACCATCTCTTCAACACTAGTGACACTTTCTTTCACAATTATTTTGAATGCCTCCACATAGGGCGGTCCATCAGATCTCCCAACTTTAGCCACCTCAACCGCCTTCACCCCTGGAAGGCACTCCACAAACTCTGGGGTCATGATTCCCACCACAATTGTAACATGGCCGTTCTTCAATCCGATCATCCATATACTCCTTCAGACTGCACACATTTGAAGCATGACCAAATACTTTAGTGGTTTTGGGACAAAAGCATACCTCATATCCTAACTCTACATGCGTAGAGGTATTCAGCATCAAAAACCAATAGAGCCGACAAACTGTCTTCCTTCCCTCCATTCACCATGCGGGTCAATCAACAGGCCCAAACCACACCTAGGATATTCGCCTCTAGAATTTCCTCATTTATCAGGGCCCTGCTTGCTATGAATGATATCTGATGGTGTTTGCATGTTTAGGGAAAAAGACATATCATGTCTCATTTGGAACACTGACAAGTAAAGAGCATATACAAATCTGATTTAGTGGGCCGGGCTCCCCAATAGATGGGCCCATTTATGCCCCTGACTGGAAGATCAGAGGTCAAATTTGAACAAAAAGACCAATAACACAGGTTGAGAACATCGACACAGAAATAAACTAAGTGACATAAATCCTGGACGACCCTCCCACAAACATGCTACAACCTCCCTACTATATTACTTCTCAACCACGTTGACATAACCGGAAAAGAAAAACGTTAGCAAAAAAGTCAATACATTCCATAACACCACTCAATTTAAAATGCCTCTTCAGTAACTAACAAATGTCTTTTCAGTTATTAAGAATAATCAAAGTTAAATGTGGAAATTGGTTCTGTTTGGCGCTCAGCAATGTTCTGGGGAATGCGTATATCACCACCTTTCTTGCTATTGGATTTCAAACACACATACACATAGGCCTACTTAAATCTAAACATAACCTTGCGTAATATAAAATGATGCTGGATACATTAAATTTGCAATAATTATTTTGAGGAGTATCTAATTACTAGAGCTGTGCAAATGAGGCGCTTGGTCAAATATTCTGTTTTGAACTTAATGAGCTGAACCAGCCTCTCATTTACCTCTCTTCTACTCCCTAATCATGTTGGGAACAACCAGTCTCTAGAGTACAGTACGTGCCAGGGATAAGTTTAATTTAGCCATTATCTATCTCCAACATAGTGGGCTATGGAGACCAAAAAATTAGAGTAATTCTCGTCAGCTTCATTCACAAGTAACATCCCTTTGGCCTTCTCCCGCCTTGCTTTCTGTACTCTATTGTCAACTTTCCCAAGCGAGAACGTTGTCGCTTTTCCTTAGTCTCGCTGGCCACAGAGCCTGTGCAGCTGTAATAACTTTTGATTCCAGACAAACCCTTGGTGAAGAGCACCCAAGAAGGGGGGCAGAGAGGGAGGGAGGTCCCAGTAATGCACGTTGGCCATTAATAACTTTGACAACAAACCTCTGTCTTTTGTCTTTGACACTGGGTGATTTTGTTCCTTATTTTTTTCTTCGGCTTGGTCTTGAGGGGAAGTAAAGTGATTGTTTGGCTTTGAAATATGTCTATTTTTTTTGTTTTTAAGAATCTGATTACAATGACTGTTGACATTTGTATATGTTTTATTCCAAAGGATATTTTCTAGGCCACAGAGTTCACAATATTCTTCTTATATGGGCATTGTATGCTTGAGATGTAGCCAAGCCTGAGTCATCAGTTTGAGTACAAACCCTGGTTGCCTTCTAAAGGTCGTGGGTGAGTGATGACTGTAGAAAACAGCAGAGCTCCATCTAAGTCTATTGACATTTGTCAGTCTGACCGGCTCTCTTCACCATTAATCAGCAATATTTAATGAGCTTCTGATACAGGCCGGCAAACTCCAAGGCCCCGTACAGACTCAAGTTGTACAACTGATTTACAACATATTTGGCACAATGGTTGTCATATAACTGATGTTTTTGTAATAGAATGGAGAGTTTCTCTACCCAACAATGTTTACACCACCATGGCACAGTGTGCCCACATTGCTTGTTTATTTAATTCTGTGCAGAAATGCTTTCAGTTGTATCACAACCACTGTGCCAAATGTGTATGGGGCCCTAAACAGGTTTCTGGGCGTGTACAGTGGTCCCTAGTGGCACAGTGGTCTAAGGCACTGTATGCTTCTGCACCTGCATTGCTTGCTGTTTGGGGTTTTTAGGCTGGGTTTCTGTACAGCACGTTGTGACATCAACTGATGTAAGAAGGGCTTTATAAATACATTTGATTGACTGCATCTCAGTGCTCGAGGCATCACTACAGACACCCTGGTTCGAATCCAGGCTGTGTCACAACCGGCTGTCCCATAGGGTGGCGCACAATCGACCCAGGGTTTGGCCGTCAATGTACATAAGAATTTGACTTGCCTCGTTAAATAAAGGTTAAATGAAAAAAAAAATCTGTTATGGCTGACACACCTCTGAAGCTGCTTCCTATAATTTCTATGAGTGCTCAAAGACTGACATCCCATTGACATTTTCATTGGATACACTAAACCACATCCATCCACACACCCATAAAAAAAGTATGTGGACATCCCTTCAAATTAGTGGATTCGGCCATTTCACCCACACCGTTGCTGACGGGTGTATAAAATGGAGCACACAACCATCCAATCTCCTTAGAGAAACATTGGCAGTAGAATGGCCTTACTGAAGAGCTCAGTGACTTTCAACGTGGCACTGTCATAGGATGCCACCTTTCCAACAAGTCAGTTAGTCAAATTTCTGCACTGCTGGAGCTGCCCCGGTCAACTGTAAGTGTTGTTATTATAAAGTGGAAACGTCTAGGAGCAACAACGGCTTAGCTGTGAAGTGGTGATGATCTGGGGCTGTTTTTCATGGTTTGGGCTAGGGCCCATAGTTCCAGTGATGAGAAACCTTAACGCTACAGCAACATTCTAGACAATTCTGTGCTTCCAACTTTGGCATCAGCTTTTTATTAATTTAAGAACAAATTCTTATTCCTAATCATGGCCGGATGTGATGTAGCCTGGATTCGAACCAGGTACTGCAGTGACGCCTCGTGCACTGAGATGAAGTCTTAGACCACTGCGCCACTCGGGAACCCAGTCTGGGGAAGGCCCGTTCCTGTTTCAGCATGACAATTCCTCCACGCAGAAAGTGAGGTCCATACAGAAATGGTTTGTCGAGATGTGTGTAAGAACTTGACTTGCCTGCACAGAGCCCCTCAACTCCATCGAACACCTTTGGGACGAATTGAAACGGCGACTGCGAGCCAAGCCTAATCGCCCAACACTAATGCTCTTGTGGCTAAGTGGAAGCAAGTCTCCACAGCAATGTTCCAACATCTAGTGAAAAACCTTCTCTTAGCAGCAAAGGGGGGGACCAACTCCTTATTCATTTTGGAATGAGATCTTCGACAAGCAGGTGTCCACATACTTTCACAAACCTGCTCATGTCAGTGATATTTGGTGCAGCTTAATAACACAAGGATATAAAATAAGTAACATGGGGATTTTTTGTCCCATAATCTCTCTGCTTTTGGAAAGGTTTGGAACTTCGCTAAACCTATAATCTCTCCCTCCCACTATTTAACTAAATTCAATATGAAACTCCAATTACCAGCATAAATATATTTTCTTTCCTATCCTGGATGGGCCTACACTTTCTTAAAGATTCTAAATATTTGACTTAACTTGATTGATGAGTGGGTGGGTTGTATTCAAAACCATTTAGTAACTTGTATAAAATGTACTGAAGTAATGAAAGTGAAAAGGAGTACTGTAATTCCTGTTATTTTCCCCCTCGCCGCTTGTCATTTTTATTG
Source organism: Oncorhynchus clarkii lewisi (assembly GCF_045791955.1). NCBI lineage: Eukaryota > Metazoa > Chordata > Actinopteri > Salmoniformes > Salmonidae > Oncorhynchus > Oncorhynchus clarkii. Next base: position 27,752,028 of record NC_092163.1, on the reverse strand, counting down.
GCTCTTATTGTCGGGTCTCAATGGAATCCCTGACCCTGGTTGTTTAATTAGCGATGTTAGCTTGAAAACCCCAATTGGGCATCTTCATTAAGTTTCCCTATTAAACCATTTTTACATCACTTAAAACCAAAGCTCCATCAGCGCTGTATAAGCAGTGGGAGAACCCAGAGGTCAATTAAATCAATACCTTGAGGCTAGGGTGTAACGGCTGTCGTTGGTGGAAGAAGGAGTAGACCAAAATGCAGCGCGGTACGTATCCATAATACCTTTTAATCAAGAATGAATACAGAATACAAAAGAACAAGAGAATAAAAGAAAACCGAAACAGTCCCCCGTATGGTGAAAACACTGAAACGGAAAATAACCACCCACAACCAAAAGTGGGAAAACAGGCTACCAAAGTATGGTTCTCAATCAGAGACAACGATTGACAGCTGCCTCTAATTGGGAACTATACCAGGCCAAACACATAGAACTACAAAACATAGAATGCCCACCCCAACTCACGCCCTGACCAACCTAAAACAGAGACATAAAAAAGGAACTAAGGTCAGGACGTGACATAGGGAAGCTAACAAGGTTTGTGTACTGTCTTGTTCTTTCTCCTGAGTAATACCTGGGGATTGCTGCACTGGTTCTCAAAGTCCCATGCACCAGATGTCTTCCAGTTGATCGTTGAATAGGGTTGTCATGTCTTGACACGCTTCATGCAGTCTTTGAAGCAGGAGTTGGAACCGGTTCAGGGAACAGAACCGGACACCGGAAAATACCACATTTCTATTCGAAGAATAGAACCAGAAGCGAGAACAAATTAATCTATACTGTTCTGGAACAGAACCGTTATTTTAAAAACATGGAAACAGGTTAATAACGTCCTTTTACGTTTTGGGCATTTTTTCCCAGTCCCACAAAAAGTGCAATAAAACGCCTGTGCAAAGCCCTCACTGTCACTCAGAAACTTATTCCACTGTCTGCCAGCTGAAAATCTTTGCCCAATATGTGTGTAGGCTACCTGCCCCTCCCCCTCCCTCCAAAGCATGCATTAACTACTAACGTTACAGGTGTGATTCAGAAATTAGGAGAGATATTTTTTAAATCAGAGAACAATGGATTAACTTTTTCAATGCTAGCTAAGGTCACTATAGTTATCATGTTTCATATTGGATTTATTAACTATAATTCTGGTGCCGCTTTGCAAGCACAAGCTTGTTAGCTAGCTCTGGTCTAGCTCCTAAAAACTCTAGGCGGCATTACAGCATATGTAATGTAATGGAACTGAGATCGTGATCAAGGGCTAGCTCTGGTCCAACATTAGTTAAGCCAAGTTCAAAGACATTCAAAGTTCCTTCCATTCTGTGGGCCTAATTCTGATAATGCATGTCATAATAACAAGATGACGAGTGCTTCATGCCCAGTGCTCTCCTCACCAGCAAAACTTCAGTCACATTAAAATTATCTGCCCAATGCATGTGCCCAATACAAATTATCTGCCCAATACATACAGTGCCTTCAGAAAGTATTCACACCCGTTGACTTTTTCTACATTTTGTTGTTACAACCTGAAAAAAAAATGTATCAAATGGACATTATGTGTTACTGACCTACACACAATACCCAATAATGTCAAAGTGGAATTAAAAATGAATTAAAAATAAAAAGCTGAAATGTCTTGAGTCAATAAGTATTCAACCCATTTGTTATGGCAAGCCTAAATAAGTTCAGGAGTATACATTTTCTTAACAAGTAACATAATAAGTTGCATGGACTCTGTGTGCGATAACAATGTTCAACATGATTTTGTAATGACTACCTCATCTTTGTACCCCACACATACAATTATCTGTAAGGTCCCTTAGTCGAGCAGTGAATTTCAAACACAAATTCAACCACAAAGACCAGGGAGGTTTTCCAATGCCCTTTTTTGAAAGGCATCTATTAGTAGACAAAAAAAACAGACATTGAATATCCCTTTGAGCATGGTTGAAGTAACTAATTACACATTGGAAGGTGGATCAATACAGCCAGTCACTACAAAGATTCAGGTGTCCTTCCTAACTTAGTGACAATATTCCAAAACATCCATCCTGTTTGCAATAAGACTAAAGTAAAACTGCAAAAAATGTGGCAAAGAAATTAACTATGTCCTGAATACAAAGCATTATGTTTGGGGAAAATCCAACACAACTCATCACTGAGTACCACTCTTCATATTTTCAAGCATGATGGTGACTACATCATGTTATGCTTGTCATTGGCATGGATTAGGGATTTGTTTTGGATAAAAAGAAGCGGAATAGAGCTAAGCACAGGTAAAATCCTAGAGATAAATCTGGTTCAGTCTGCTTTCCAACATACCTTGGGATACAAATTCACCTTTGCTTACAAAGACTATATTGAATGTGCCAGAGTCGCCTAGTTACAGTTTTGACTTACATTGGCTTGAAAATCTGAGGCAAGATATCAAAATGGCTGTCTAGCAATGATCAACAACCAACTTGACAGAACTTGAAGAACTTTAAACAGAAGAATGTGCAAATGTTGTACAATACTGGTGTGCAAAGCTCTTAGAATCTCCTTTGGCAGTCTCTAACATGTATTGACTCATGGGTGTGGATACTTATGTAAATGTGATGTTTCTGTATTTCATTTTCAATAAATTTGCAGCAATTTCTAAAAACATGTTTTCCACTTTGTAATTATGGGGTATTGTGTGTAGATAGGTAAGAAAAAAAAATATTTCATCCATTTAGAATTCAGGCTGTAACAACAAAATGTCTGAAGGTACTGTATCTTGCCAGCTCCATAGCAAGCTGCTCTATCCATTGGTGAAGTAATTTAATGTTGAGCTAAATATAAACAATTTAGCTATTTCAGAGTTTTAAAAGGAACAGAAGGGAACGATATAATCCGTTACTTTTTATGTTCGAACCAGTTCAGAACTTTATTTTGCCCGTCGGAACAGAACAAAAAAAAAGAATGGTTATGTTCAGGAAAATAATTGCAGTTCCCAACCTGCTTTGACTGTGATTTTTCTAAAGACGTACAGGACCAATCATTTACAGTAATCAACTAGGCAGTGTGCATGTTGCTTATATGACACATTCTTCTAGTATCTCTTATGCAAATCAATAAAATAATATAATTAAATCTATGGAATTCTTCATTCAAAATGTTTGCTCCTACAATGTATCCATAAACAAATACCTCCGCCAGGGTAGCTTACTGTATTTATTTTCTTAATTGTTCGTGTATAATGGGTTCCATGTCAGTTGTGCACTTGGCTCTTTACTGGATTACACGGTCTTACTATGCAGATATTTAACGAGGTGGAAACGCATTGGAAATCAGGCTCGTTAGCTCAACTATTGCCTCGATAGCAAGCCCAAGACTGATGCATTAGTTCTCCTTGAAAGAGCAGCTAAACATACACCATGGCTCATGTACGTCGATGTATATCCACTCTGGTTAAGTGAAAAGATAGCAGGTGGTAGGCATGTCTTTTGTACTTTGCACGCACACTGACATAATAAGTAATTTGTAGAGTGAAATGGAATGTTGTTATGTGAATGGGGAATGTGCTCTGCTCACAGGAGTTGATTCGGGGGCAAGCAAAGCCTCATTAGTTTGGTTGCCTTCTCCTGATTGAGGGGCCTGCCAGGTGTTTGTATACTCTAATTACGTGCCCTGTGTAGAGATTGCCGTTAATAAAAGTAGAAAGGTGAAATTGGTACAATTTGGCGAGCTGCTGTTCACTACTCTATTCCTTAATTCGCTGGGTCAATTATTTATCTGCACTTTGTGGTTTGAAGGAGATTAAGGGACAAGAGAGGTCATTCTGATAAAATGTCTGGCCAGTTTGGTTAAGAGATGTTTGATCTTCCGAAGAATGTAATTAATTTTTTTTACTAGGCAAGTCAGTTAAGAAAAAAATTCTTATTTACAATGAAAACCTAGGAACAGTGGGTTAATATCTACCTGTCAGCTCAGGGATTCAATCTAGCAACCTTTCGGTTACTGGCCCAACTCTCTAACCACTAGGCTACCTGCCGCCCCTACATGCTTTGACAATGTACATGCTTTGACAAAATATCATCTTGTGATAACGAATGTGGCCGTGAACTTTGAGCCCTTAGCCGTTGATATGCGATTGAGTCAATGGCTCATTATTACACATTTTGGAACCTCGTTTAATGAATTATCTGTCACAATAGACCACGTGGCACTGTGGGTTTTAACAACACTATATAAACTGAAGTATATGGACACGCCTTCAAATGAGTGGATATGGCTATTTCAGCCATCCCGGTTGCTGACAGCTGTATAAAATCGAGCACACAGCCATGCAATCTCCAGAGAGAAACATTGAGGCGGCAGCGTAGCCTAGTAGTTAGAGCATTGGACTAGTAACCAAAACGTTGAAAGATCGAATCCCTGAGCTGGCAAGGTACAAATCTGTCGTTCTGCCCCTGAACAAGGCATTTAACCCACTGTTCCTAGGCTGTGATTGAAAATAAGAATTTGTTCTTTAACTGACTTGCCTAATAAAATAAAATAAATAAAATTGGCAGTAGAATAGCCTTACTGAAGAGCTCAGTGACTTTCAATGTGGCACTGTCTTAGGATGGTCCAGTGAAGGGAAATATTAACATTACAGCACACAATGACATTCTGGACAATTCTGAGCTCCCAACCTTTTGGCAACAGTTTGGGGAAGGCCCTTCCTGTTTCAGCATGACTAAGCTTCTGTGCATAAAGAGAGGTCCATACAGAGATCAGTGTGGAAGAACTTGAAGCCCTAACTTCAACCGCATTGAAAACCTTTGGGATGAATGCCGACTGTGAGCCAGGACTAATCGACCAACATCAGTGCCCGACTTCACTAATGTTCTTGTGGCTGAATGGAAGCAAGTCTCTGCAGCAATGTTCCAACATCTAGTGGAAAATCTTCCTAGAGGAGTGGATGCTTTTATAGCAGCAATGGGGGACCAATGCCTATGATTCTGGAATGAGACAAGCATATGTCCACATACTTTTGGTCATGTAGCGTACCAGTAGGTCCATGACCTGGTCAACGTCTTTTGCTCGCAGCACAATTGTCACATCTTTGATTGTAAAGACACTGTTCATCCAAAAATACTGCCTACTCACCCCTGAGTAGTCTTTGATGATGTATTCTCCTTTCATTATAGTGTAAAAGCACTCATGCTTACACCATCCATTTGAATTAGTAATGCATTTTAGGTCTTTCTCCATGGGTTAGTGTAATTTAAGACAGCACAGATTCTCTCCATTGCAAAAACAACTCTTCAACGCTTTGCCTGCGTCCCACATGGCATCCTATTCCCTACTGTATGTAGTGCAATACTTTTGACCAGACGCCTATGGGCAATGGTCAAAAGTAGTTCACTACATAGGGAATAGGGTGCCATTTGAGATACAGCCTCTGACTTAATTACTTTAACAAAGTAGCAATTAATCACACCATGCACTAGTCACCAGTCATACTTCTCAGCCGTGTAATAGATGAGAAGGACACAATTTCAGGATTTCCCCCCCCCCCCATCATAGCATTTTTCTCCCTCTATAATTTTGAAGATGGAAAACTGTTGAGCAATTTGCAATCTGTCGATCTTCATCTTGCCCCGTTCAATCAATTCAGTTTCAAAAGTAATTGTTGACTCGCGCTGTTAGTTGTGAATTGCAGGTACAGTAACAGCGAATAATCAATGAGTGTTTTCATCATTAAACAAACCTGTATGCATATTAGGGCGGTCCATATTAGTCTAAATATATCCAAAGAGTTCCATCCAAAACACACATACTGTTCATATTACTGTAGCGAGTTCATTTTCCCCACAAAAGTCAAATGTTTGTATTTTGACTGCATGCTATTTGTGCAGAGCTCTGTCCGTCTATCAGCTTTATCAGGTCACTCCAATGGAAAGTAGAACCTCTAAGATAGTCCCATTAAAATGAGCTGGGAAGGTGGAGGGGCTTTGGGGTCGGTTTGGGACTTTATCATTTGATTAATGGAGCATTGATATGCATGGCTTATGAAATGAGAGCCTGGAAATTGCTTTCCTTTCTTGATGGACCTGATCATTTGAAAGCGGAGAGACTTCCTGATCTGAGTCAACACTACCTGTCATTATACCTTTTGGACTCAATCGGCCCAGTGATCTGTCTTATCTTTCCCGGTTTAGGGTAATCGGCAATAGCAATTAAGACTGGTTTCCCACTGTATTTAAATGGTAATTTTTACCTTCTGCTTCAGCTATGGAGCACCATTGTCTTCATTCTAATGTGCGAGACAGAGTTCTATGGAGAAATAGGGATATACAGTGCCTTGCGAAAGTATTCGGCCCCCTTGAACTTTGCGACCTTTTGCCATATTTCAGGCTTCAAACATAAAGATATAAAACTGTATTTTTTTGTGAAGAATCAACAACAAGTGGGACACAATCATGAAGTGGAACGACATTTATTGGATATTTCAAACATTTTTAACAAATCAAAAACTGAAAAATTGGGCGTGCAAAATTATTCAGCCCCTTTACTTTCAGAGCAGCAAACTCTCTCCAGAAGTTCAGTGAGGATCTCTGAATGATCCAATGTTGACCTAAATGACTAATGATGATAAATACAATCCACCTGTGTGTAATCAAGTCTCCGTATAAATGCACCTGCACTGTGATAGTCTCAGAGGTCCGTTAAAAGCGCAGAGAGCATCATGAAGAACAAGGAACACACCAGGCAGGTCCGAGATACTGTTGTGAAGAAGTTTAAAGCCGGATTTGGATACAAAAAGATTTCCCAAGCTTTAAACATCCCAAGGAGCACTGTGCAAGCGATAATATTGAAATGGAAGGAGTATCAGACCACTGCAAATCTACCAAGACCTGGCCGTCCCTCTAAACTTTCAGCTCATACAAAGAGAAGACTGATTTGAGACGCAGCCAAGAGGCCCATGATCACTCTGGATGAACTGCAGAGATCTACAGCTGAGGTGGGAGACTCTGTCCATAGGACAACAATCAGTCGTAAATTTAACAAATCTGGCCTTTATGGAAGAGTGGCAAGAAGAAAGCCATTTCTTAAAGATATCCATAAAAAGTGTCGTTTAAAGTTTGCCACAAGCCACCTGGGAGACACACCAAACATGTGGAAGAAGGTGCTCTGGTCAGATGAAACCAAAATTGAACTTTTTGGCAACAATGTAAAACGTTATGTTTGGCGTAAAAGCAACACAGCTGAACACACCATCCCCACTGTCAAACATGGTGGTGGCAGCATCATGGTTTGGGCCTGCTTTTCTTCAGCAGGGACAGGGAAGATGGTTAACATTGATGGGAAGATGGATGGAGCCAACTACAGGACCATTCTGGAAGAAAACCTGATGGAGTCTGCAAAAGACCTGAGACTGGGACGGAGATTTGTCTTCCAACAAGACAATGATCCAAAACATAAAGCAAAATCTACAATGGAATGGTTCAAAAATAAACATATCCAGGTGTTAGAATGGCCAAGTCAAAGTCCAGACATGAATCCAATCGAGTCTCTGTGGAAAGAACTGAAAACTGCTGTTCACAAATGCTCTCCATCCAACCTCACTGAGCTCGAGCTGTTTTGCAAGGAGGAATGGGGAAAAATTTCAGTCTCTCGATGTGCAAAACTGATAGAGACATACCCCAAGCGACTTACAGCTGTAATCGCAGAAAAAGGTGGCGCTACAAAGTATTAACTTAAGGGGGCTGAATAATTTTGCACGCACAATTTTTCAGTTTTTGATTTGTTAAAAAAGTTTAAAATATCCAATAAATGTCGTTCCACTTCATGATTGTGTCCCACTTGTTGTTGATTCTTCACAAAAAAAATACAGTTTTATATCTTTATGTTTGAAGCCTGAAATGTGGCAAAAGGTCGCAAAGTTCAAGGGGGCCGAATACTTTCGCAAGGCACTGTATGTGTCATTAGCTTACCATCTAGCATCTATGGCTCACAACCGGACTCAACCGTACATAGTGCACAAAATAAAGTTTTCATTTAATTTATGGTATATGGATGGCCCACTGGGAAAACACTGGCTCTGCCTTTACAGCTGCTGCAAACATGTGCTGCAGCTGACATTGTCTTTAGGTAGTTTAATCTTAGAACAGTAGCATATAAACCACTGCAAAATTGGAAATGTAAACAGGCTAAATGTGTGAGCTCCACTGCTTGGACAGTTGCAGCTCTGGAATCAAGCAACATTCACTCGGGTGGTCTGTACAAAAGTTAATGTTGGCTTGTTCAGTTAATAGAATGTCCAATATGCATTTAGGTGATACCTAATAGTGTATTATTGATTGAAACCAATGATACTAACAGTGGGTAAGGAAAGATTCCCAAATTCCCACAGTTTAGTGTTGTCGAGGATGCTACTTTGCTGGGATTCTTCAGTGAAGCAAGAGCCTTAGCACGATTGCCCCGCTCAGAAACATAATTATCCAGCCTCTTAACAAAAATGAAGGTTTGGCGATTGGAAATATATCTTGTCAATATTGCCGGGTGGAACGAAGAAGGCTGTAATGTAATAATGGCATTAATCCTTACGGAAGGTATCTGTGAGCCTGCAGATTGCTTTGTGCGAAGTACATTCATTCTCAGTCACTTCATCCAATTACATTTTACTGACATGCTAAGGATAGCCAAAAAGATAATTTAGGTGGAGTAATCAGAAAGTGCCTTGTTTTTCTCTATTATATTCTCTGAGAAGCAGCAGGCGTGCCCAGAGCTGTTATCCTGTTACCATGCCTTGGCTTTGTACTGATACAAGTTTTCCCTCTCTCAGTGCCCCCGATTCTGGGTGAGAAGTCCCCTAATGCTTTAGAACAGCAGTCTTTTCAAAGAGCTTAAAGGGGCAATTAGTCCATTCAAATTAATGATATATACAGTACCCGTTGATCACTTTTGTTGTTGTACTGTTGTTTCTGCAGATGTCCCCTTTAAACTGTGCTATGCCGTATACATGGTTCTGTGCTGTACATGGGTTAGAGGCATTTGGTAAGTAATGACTGTTTTTCTTTCAATCGTATGGACCATAACATTCAATATCACATGCTACTGCTGAGCTATTAGTGCTTTTCGAGGTCGATCCGGTTTTGGTTAGATTATTAATAAAAAAGAATCACCGTTTTCAAAAATGTACGCTAACTTTTTTAAACATTAAATGTATTATGCATCATGTGGGTTGAATGTAGTTACAATTAAGAATAAAACAATTAATAAAAGTCCCATGATGGTAGTGACTGCCCATACAGCTTATCACTTATTAACTATAATTTATTCACATTACTTTACTTTATTAGGCTGTATCACATCCGGCCATGATTGGGAGTCCCATAGGGAGGCTCACAATTGACCCAGCGTTGTCTGGGGTAGGCCATCATTGTAAATAAGAATTTGTTCTTAACTGACTTGCCTCGTTAAATAAAATACATTTATAAAAGTAAAAATATTTCATTTGTTGTATATATAACATTTGTTTTTATTTGATGACTTTATTATTTAATTCCAAGTCATCTCGCTATTTTAGTAGCTCTTCAAAGTAAATAATGCATACTTTTTTGACTTCTGAATACCAACTTGTTCTCAAGTGGCCTACCTGGCTAAATAAAGGTGGAAAAAAACACATCAATACCCAGATTATTTGCATTGACCCCACCCCTCCCCCTCCCCGTTTATACCACTGCTACTCTCTGTTGTTATCATCTATGCATAGTCACTTTAATAACTCTACTTACATGTACATATTACCTCGACGTATCGGTACCCCCCTGTATATAGATTCGCTATTGTTATTTTACTGCTACTCTTTAATTACTTGTTACCTTTATTTCTTATTCCTATTTTGTATTTTTTTTAAACTGCGTTGTTGGTTAGGGGCTTGTAAGTAAGCATTTTCACTGTAATACCTGTTGTATTCAGCGCATGTGACAGGTTGAGATATCTCGAAGAAACTGCTCTCTATCCCTGTCGATCGAGCATTCATCTCTCTTCTTTCTCTCTCCATGTCTGCCCACACTAATTTAACGTAGCAGGCATAAAATAAACGCACAGACCAGACAAGTAGGTGCACAATGGATTATCATCATTGTAGCTAATTACCACATTTTCTGTGATGAACTATGTAGAATATTGTCCTGTTGGAAACTACAACTCACTACCACATTGCACAGTTCGAGCTTGATCTGATTTATCTCTTGAGAAACTGCACAATGTGAAAAAAACTGAAAAAAAGGAATGAAATGGAATTCAATAATTGAACTGATGTTGGTCAATTACACAGAACAAAAAATCTAAATGTAAACTGTTGGTCCCATGTTTCATGAGCTGAAATAAAAGATACCAGACATTTTTCATTTGCACAAAAAGCTTATTTCTATCAAATTGTCTGCACAAATTGGTTTACATTACTGATAGTGAGCATTTTTCCTTTGCCAAGATAATCCATCCACCTGACAGGTATGGCATATCAAGAAGCAGATTAAACGGCATTATCGTTACACTCCAACGTCGTTTTAGAGAATTTGGCAGTACATCCAACCAGACTCACAACTGCAGACCACATGTATGGCGTTGTGTAGACAAGCGGTTTGCTGATGTCAATGTTGTGAACAGAGTGCCCCATGGTGGCGGTGGGGTTATGGCCATTGAAGAGGAGTGGGACAACATTCCACTTGCTTTATTAGATTTATATCTAATCTTCTCATCACAACCTGCAGAAGTATTGTCACATTATGTTATACCACCTTGTACTCCTGGCTACATTTACATTGCACAATTTGATTAGTGAAATGTTGAGTTTGGACAACCTGTACTGAAGCCTCAACACTATCAGCTACTTTATTTGGAGGGGTAAACAAACACATTTGCCTTCTTCTTCAACACTTCAAAACAAAAGCTGTAAATTACCACACTTGTAATATCCCCTGTTACTTTGGCATCGTTACAGCTTCCTTATGCAATGCCATGTGTTTATGGATCATGATGTGATAGTATTGCTTGTTTAAAAGGTCTTGTAAATTCATCAGAAAACATTTCATTTGAAGAGAATAGGAATGACTTGCTGAAAACTAAACACACACACACATGTCCTCTCACAGTGCTATACGTTGTCAACTAGTATTTCACCTGAATTAAATTGCTTTGTACATTTACTTTGAAAATGTACCTATTCTCCCATGTATCACCTACTACATGTGAAATTTCAACCTTTGTGTTTTATAGCCTGATCCAAGTCACATTATAATGTATTCATAAGATATCCAATTTCCCTCCTGAAAAATTATAAAGCAATGACATCCTAGAGGGACAAAGACCTGCATTACCCTGAAAGCATTTTCAACAAAATCAGAATTTGATTGCTTCAGCGCCCACTTGAATGGATAAATTATGAAGGGAGAAAGTTATTTGACTCTCTCAACCTTGCCTGTCTCACTGCCATCAAACCATTTATCTTCCTCTTTTATTGTCCATTGCTCATTAGTCTTGATTTAATTTTCATTTCCAGTGCCCACTTGCAAAGGAAGTACAATTAAGTGGCAGATACGGTTCCCCTCACTGTCTGGTAAAAGAACGGATGGAGTGGAAAAATACGGGTTAAATTAAGGGCTTGCAGGGGAACTATGCCAATACATTATCTTACAGACTGAATCTAAAATTCTATATGTTTTCTTTAGTCCTGCTGAGATTGAGGCTGTCCTGATATGGACATCATAAATGTACAATTTTGGATCTAAAAGCTGTATTGCAGTGTTAACTCTATAGACTATATGCATGGACTAACACTAAAGATATTAACAAGCAACTGTTTTCAAAGGATATATTATAATATTAAGTATAATCGTTTTTATTATCAATTGGATTTCTTTAGAGACAAAGTTTTGTTTATAGAATGTACAGACTGTCACGAACGTCGTCTTGAAAATGACCGGACCAAGGTGCAGCGTGGTGAGCGTACATTTTCTCTTTATTTTTAAATGTTGCCAACAAAACAACAAAAACGAACGAGAAGCTCCGCTCCGTAAGGCTATACATGCATTAAACGAAGACAACAACCCACAAATTAGAAACGGAAAAAAGGATGCCTAAGTATGATTCCCAATCAGAGACAATGATAGACAGCTGTCACTGATTGAGAATCATACCCGGCCAAAAAAAAAGAACCAGAAAGCATAGACTTTCCCACCCGAGTCACACCCTGACCAAACAAACATAGAGAATAAAAGGATCTCTTCGGTCAGGGCGTGACACAGACAGTAGATAATAACAATGCATTCAGCATTGACCTTTAACTGCACATGTACAGTATCAGTGGTTCTTTTCAAGTCACGTCTCAAAACACGACAGGGAGAATTTTTTGAGACAATTTATAGAGATCTTAAGGATGTTTTTTGTTCATCCTGTTTCATTTTTTTCAGCCTTGTAACACCACACAATCGTGTGAAAACCTTGCGTTCAATTAAAATTCAGTATAATGTGATACCCTATCACTCCCTAAACATTTGAGTCATCAGGGCCTGTATTCAAAATTGTCTCTGGTTATGCTGATCCAAGATCAGGTCCCCCCTGTCCATTCATTATAATCTAAAAGGCTAAACTGATCCTAAATCAGCACTCCTATTCTGAAATGCTTTATAAATATGGGCCGACACTGTGAAGAATTTAGAGTAGCCTAACATTGGGAATTCTGTAGATTATGGAGCAAACACCTACAGTACAGCAATCTCTCCCAAGAACTGGCGAATAAGCTTGTCCTGGCAGTACATTAATCACTGTCAAATGCCCAAAGTTAGATATCTCCCGTCTGCGGTTGCTCTCATACACAGCAGAGGTGCTCTTACACAAGTAAACATGACTAACCACCCTCAGAAGGCTTGCTGATCCTACAGAGTTATCTGGAACAAGGGTTCTATGCAGACTGCGTGTCAATTGTTTCAAGCCATCGTATCCAGTGCATTCGGTAAAGTATTTAGACAAGTTTACTTTTTGTTATTTTGGCACATTCCTCCTGACAGAGCTGGTGTAACTGAGTCAGGTTTGTAGGCCTTCTTGTTCCCACACACTTATTCAGTTCTGCCCACAAATATTCTATAGGATTGAGGTCAGGGCTTTGTGATGGCCACTCCAATACCTGGACTTTGTTGTCCTTTCCATTTGGCCACAACTTTGGAAGTATGCTTGGGGTCATTGTCCATTTGGGACCCAGCTCTACTATCCTCATCACTTTCCAAAATCATGATGCCATCTATTTTGTGAAGTACACCAATCTCTCCTGTTCTTTAGCTTGCAAGCCTCCCCCTTTTTCCTTCAAACATAACGGTGGTCATTATGGCCAAACATTTATATTTTTGTTTCATCAGACCAGAGGACATTTCTCCAAAAAGTACAATCTTTGTCTTCATGTGCAGTTGCTAATGGTAGTCTGGCTTTTTTTGTGGTGGTTTTGGAAATATAGGACTCGTTTTACTGTGGATATAGATACTTTTATACCTGTTTCCTCCAGCATCATCACAAGGTCCTTTGCTGTTGTTCTGGTATTGATTTGCACTTTTCGCACCAAAGTACGTTAATCTCTAGGAGACAGAACGCGTCTCCTTCCCGAGCGGTATGACGTCTTCGTGGTCCCATGGTGTTTGTACAGATGAACGTGGGACCTTCAGGCATTTGGAAATTGCACCCAAGGATGAACCATACTTGTGGAGGTCTACAATTTTTTTCTGAGGTCTTGGCTGGTTTCTTTTGATTTTCCCATGATGTCAAGCAAAGAGGCACTGAGTTTGAAGGTAGGCCTTGAAATACATCCACAGGTACACCTCCAATTGACTCAAATTATGTCAATTAGTTGATCAGAAGCTTCTAAAGCCGTGACATAATTTTCTGGAATTTTCCAAGCTGTTTAAAGGCACAGTCAACTTAGTGTATGTAAACTTCTGACCCACTGGAATTTTGATACAGTGAATTATAAGTGAAAAAATCTGTCTGTAAACAATTGTTGGAAAAATTACTTGTGTGATGCACTAACGGACTTGCCAAAACTGTAGTTTGTTAACAAGAAATTTGTGGAGTGGTTAAAATGTTTTTTTTTATAACTCTAACCTAAGTGTATGAAAACTTCCAACTTCAACTGTACATAAGTATTCAGACCCTTATTAACTCAGTACTATGTTGAAACACCTTTGACAGCGATTACAGCCTTTGAGTCTTCTTGGGTATGACGTTACAAGCTTTGCACAACTGTATATGGGGAGTTTCTCACATTATTTTCTGCAGATCCTCTGAAGCTCTGTCAGGTTGGTATGGGAGCATCACTGCACAGCTATTTTCAGGTCTCTCCAGCGATGTTTGATCGGGCTCTGTCTTGGCCATTCAAAGACATCCTGCGTTGTCTTGGCTGTGTGCTTAGGGTTGTTGACCTGTTGGAAGGTGAACCTTCGCCCCCAGTCTGAGGTCCTGAGCGCTCTGTAGCAGGTTTTCATCAGGGATCTCTATGTACCATACTCCGTTAATCTTTCCCTCGATCCTGACTAGTCTCCCAGTCCCTGCCGCTGAAAAACATCCCCACAGCATGATCACCGTAGGGATGGTGCCAGGTTTCCTCCAGACCCAACGATTGGCATTCAGGCCAAAGACTTGGTTTCATCTGGTCTGAGAGTCCTTTAGGTGGCTTTTGGCAAACTCCTAGCAGACTGTCATGTACCTTTTACTGAGGAGTGGCTTCCGTCTGGCCACTCTGCCATAAAGGCCTAATTGGTGTAATGGTGCAGAGATGGTTGACCTTCTGGAAGGTTCTCCCATCTCCACAGAGGGACCATCAAGTTCTCGGTCATCTCCCTGACCAAAGCCCTTCTCCCCCGATTGCTGTTTGGCCAGGCAGCCAGCTCTAGGAAGAGTCTTGGTGGTTCCAAACGTCTTCCATTTTAGAATGATGGAGGCCACTGGGTTCTTGGGGACATTAAATGCTGCAGAAATGTTTTGGTATCCTTCCCCTGATCTTTGTCTTAACACAATCCTGTCTCGGAGCTCTACGGACAATTCCTTCGACCTCATGGCTTGGTTTTTGCTCGGACATGCCCTGTCAACCGTGAGACCATATATTGACAGGTGTGTGCCTTTTTTAAATCTTGTCCAATCAATTGAATTTCCCACAGGTGGACTCCAATCAAGTTGTAAAAACATCTTAAGGATTATCAATAGAAACAGGATGCACCCAAGCTTGAGTCTCATAGCAAAGGATCTGAATACTTGTGTAAATAAGGTATTTCTTTTTTTGTGATTTCTCTTTGTCATTATGGGGTATTGTGTGTAAATTGAAGAGAAATATTGTATTTAATCAATTTTATAATAAGGCTGTAACGTAACAAAATGTGGGAAATGTCAAGGGGTCTGAATACTTTTCCAAATACACTGTGTAGACTGAGTTTGAGATTCACTTTACTGTGGTGACAGGCAACCATTTTGGACATTGTTGACTTTGACAGTCTTGTTGTTCATGTGATTTAGGGTGAACTGGAAATACATGCAATTAAGACAAACATGGAGTATGGTTTTGGTCAAAAAAAGAAGTTTTTTTTACATAAATTGACAGATGTGCCAATCGGGGACATACATTAAATTCTATGAGACTCCAAGTCTCTGACATAGGGAGTTATATAATCATAAACACTACAGTATACACAGAGGTATTATGCTTTCAACTTAGCTTACCAAACTAGTGGTAGTGATGACAATTGTGGCTTACATAATATGCATGTTTATGTTATGTCAAAACCCAAGGTTCTTTAGGATCTCATAACCACAGACAGACAGGAGGCAGACAGAGTAGATTAGATTAAGATCACTTTATTCGTCCAATTGTACACAAGGTCCAACGGAAATTTGACTTCCGCTTTATCCAAAACCCTCTGAAATACACATACAGGTTGGCGAGGTTGGAGCAAGGGGCTGCCGCACTACAGCGTCAATCTCCCCTTTTGCATGAGCTACAGAGTGGAGATTGACCACCATTAGGCTCTCCCGAGCAAGGTCTCGGTCTCTCCCCAGGTAACGGTGGCGGCACAGTTGAGCGACGCCTGTCTTCTTCTTTGTGGCTGGTCTCTGTTGCGGTGTTCAATTTCCCTCACCATGGTTTACAAGCTCTACCTTTACCCAGGTGGCAGCTTGTTAGCTCAATGCTCTTCAGGCACGTCTGCCCTGAAGCCTGGTTCCTAACCAGAAAGCTAGTAGACACACTTATTCCCTCATTCACTTGACAAGACAGACACTCAAAAGGTGTTATCAAGTTGAAAGCAAAATAAAGTTACCCAAATAGTGAGAAATGGGAAATAAGTCAAGCACATAGTGCATAACAATTGTAACGCAAAACCACAAGTGAGGAAAAACAAATAAGACACTTCTAATATGCAAATAAAGATAAAACATGAGGGAAAGGAGAACTGGACTATGGTACATGTGACACTTACACTACCGTTCAAAAGTTTGGGATCACTTAGAAATGTCCTTGTTTTTGAAAGAAAAGCCATTTTTTTGTCGATTCAAATAACATCAAATTGATCAGAAACACAGTGTAGACGTTTAATGTTGTAAATGACTATTGTAGCTAGAAACATCAGATTTTTTTATGGAATATCTACATAGGCGTACAGAGGCCCATTATAAGCAACCATGACTCCTGTGTTCCAATGGCACTTTGTGGTAGCTAATCCAATTTTAACATTTTAAAAGGCTGTTAGCACAGCTGAATGCTGTTGTTCTCATTAAAGAATCAATAGAACTAGATTTTAGACTAGTTGAGTATCTGGAGCATCAGCATTTGTGGGTTCGATTACATGCTCAAAATTGCCAGAAACAAAGACCTTTCTTCTGAAACTCGTCGGTCTATTCTTGTACTGAGAAATGAAGGCTATTCCATGTAAGAAATTGCCAAGAAACTGACGATCTCGTACAACGCTGTGTACGGCTCCCTTCACAGAACAGCACAAACGGTCTCTAACCAGAATAGAAAGAGGAATGGGAGACACCGGTGCACAACTGAGCAAGAGGAAGAGTACATTAGAGTGTCTTGTTTAAGAAACAGATGCCTCGCAAGTCCTCAAATGGCAGCTTCATTAAATAGTACCCACAAAACACCAGTCCCAACGTCAACAGTGAAGAGGCGACTCGGGATGCTGACCTTCTAGGCAGGATTCCTCTGTTCAGTGTCTGTGTTCTTTTGCCCATCTTCATCTTTTCTTTTTATTGGCCAGTCTGAGATATGGGTTTTTCTTTGCAACTCTGCCTAGAAGGCCAGCTACAATAGTAATTTACAACATTAACAATGTCTACACTGTATTTCTGATCAAGTTTATGTTATTTGAATGGACAAAACATTTGCTTTTCTTTCAAAAACACGGACATTTCTAAGTGACCCAAAACTTTTGAACTGTAGTGTATGTCTAGGGAGGCTTAGCGGTACATGTTTGTTTAAATGTTTAAAAGCTTGGGTCTCTGTCGAAGAGATTAAAAGGCCAATATTTAAAATCACTTACTAGTTGTGACTTTACTAGTTGTTTTTCTCCTAAATGCAATTTTTGGCCACTTATCTGCCAATATACCACAGAACTCACTCTCTGATCACCATGTGTTAAAAAACATACAGGTATGCTCTGTGTACTCTGTGTGAGTCACCTATTTCTAAAGTGTCCTGGCCAACTCATCCAAATGTGCAAGCTATGGAAAAGATGGTATCTTTCCCATGAAATGAAAGTCGTTCTCACCTCTCACTAGCGTTTTGAATAACGACAGTGGGACATCATCATTCATAATGACACTGATCATCTATTATGGACTCAGATATGATAAAAAAGTGCCCTTCCTATGTGAAAATGCACTCGTTTACAATTCTGATTTCGATGTATCTTTCCCTTTAACCTTGCCGAGTGACAGCTAATATGTTTGTCATTGGAAAGCTCACTCCTCCTCACATGAAGGACCTTTAAAAGAGATATATTGCTCGGCCCTCTGTGATGAAGTCTTTGCCGTTGAAGATTATATCTCCATTCATTCGAAATTCTTTGGCCAAGGCCCTAATTTGAATGACTCAATGAAATTGTTAAAGCGAAGGTTATCAACGCCACCAATAAAGACGTGTCCTTGCGAGTTGGTCACCCTTTCTACTCTTTTAAGTCACCTGGATCTGTCAGTGTCTGAGCCACAAAGGTAGGTTTGAAAGATTCCGGTAACATTAAAAAAATCCCAGGTTTTCCAGAAATCTTTTTATCCGCAAGAAGCCAGCTTGATGGAAACACACCGCTGCCGATGAAATGTACTGATTTGACTATTACTGAAACAGGACCCAGGTGGTAAATATACTGAACAAAAATATAAACAGAACCATTTCAATGATTTTACTGAGTTTCAGCTCATATAAAAAAAATCTGTCAATTTAAATAAATGCATCATCTATGGGATTTTGCAGCCATGGGTGGGCCTGGGAGGTCTGGGGAGCCAGGCCCAGCCAATCAGAATTAGTTTTTCCCCACAAAAGGCCTTTATTAAAGACAGCAATACTCCTCAGTTTCATCAGCTGTCTGGATGGCTTGTCTCAGACGATCTCAGACAAAGAAGCCGGATGTGAAGGTCTTGGGCTGGCGGGGTTAAATGTGATCTGCGGTTGTGAGGCCAGTTGGACATACTGCCAAATTCTCTAAAACAACATTGGCAACAGCTCTGGTGGACATGCCTGCATTCAGCATGCCAATTGCACGCTCCCTCAAAACTTGAAACGTCTTTGGAATTGTGTTGTGACAAACCTACACATTTTAGAGTGGCCTTTTATTGTCCCCAGCACAAGGTGCACCTGTGTAATGACAATGCAGTTTAATCAGCTTATTGATATTCCACACCAGTCAGGTGGGTGGATTATTTTAGCAAAGGTGAAATTCTCACTCACTAAACAAATGTGTGCACAACATTTGAGAGAAATACGTTTTTTGTGCATCTGGAACATTTCTGGGATTTTTTTATTTCATGAATGCGAACAATCCTTAACATTTTGCGTTCAGATTTTTATTCAATATATGAAGATCCAGTCCACCGAAACCGGGCCTACACTTCAGTGTTGTGGTGTAAAAATTATTCCAACATGCATAGAATTTTAAAGTATTTTCGGATATTATTCAACCTAATCAGAGGTTTTTTTACATGGATGATACATTGGTGATAATATAACACAAGTACTGGAAACAATAGAACAGCACGAAACAGCTGGGAAACCGGGCATAGTATTCATAGCTGATTTTGATCAAGTGCGACAAGAATTTATATTTAAATGCCTGGACAATTTTAATTTAGGAGAATATCTTATCCTCTTGAGGCTAGGGGACAGTATTTTGATGTTTGGATGAAAAATGTGCCCAAAGTAATCTGCCTATGTCTGAGGCCCAGAAGCTAGAATATGCATATAATTGGCAGATTAGGATAGATAACACTCTAAAGTTTCCAAAACTGTCATACTCAGACTATTTTGACAGAACTGATATTGCAGGCGAAAACCTGAGGAAAATCCATCCAGGAAGTGCTGTTTTTCTGAAACTACTCTTTTCCATTGCATTCCATTTAAAGGGATATCAACCAGATTCCTTTCCCTATGGCTTCCACAAGGTGTGAACAGTCTTTAGACATAGTTTCAGGCTTTTATTCTGAAAAATGATCACATCGCATCAGTGGATAGCAAGATGTCCTCAGATTTGTGCATGCGCCTGCAGCGAGACCTTTTCTTTCTCTCTTTTACTGAAAAGGCTACCGTCCGGTTGAAGCATTATCAATTATTCATTGTAAAAACAACCTGAGGAACAACCTGAGAACAACCTGAGAACCCCTCTGCCTGTCGTGACCTGCACGAGCCTGTGGATTTCTGAACAGAACGTGCCAACCAAATGGAGGTTTTTGGATATAAAGAGAATCTTTATCAAACAAAACAAACATTTACTGTGTAACTGGGAGTCTCGTGAGTGCAAACATATGAAGATCATCAAAGGTAGGTGATTAATTTTATTGCTTTTCTGACTTTCGTGACCAATCTACTTTGCTGCTAGCTGTTTGTAATGTTTTGTCTGCTGAGAGCTGTCCTCACAATCGCATGGTTTGCTTCCACCGTAAAGCCTTTTTGAAATCTGACACGCCAGGTGGATTAACAACAAGTTAACTTGTTATGGCTGCAATCCCATTAACGGGATAAATGTCATCAACAACCGCTGAAATTGCATAGCGCCACATTCAAACAATATTACAAAAAAAAAATTATATTCATGAAATCACAAGTGCAATATAGGAAAACACAGTTCAGCCTTTTGTTAATCCACCTGTTGTGTCAGAGTTAGAAAATATGCTTTACAGCGAAAGCAATCCAAGCCTTTGTGTAAGTTTATCGATTGCGCGACAAAACATTATGTATACTTAGCATCGAAAATCAGAAAAGCAATCAAATTAATTGTTTACCTTTGCTGATCTTCGGATGTTTTCACTCACGAGACTCCCAGTTACACAATAAATGTTCCTTTTGTTCCATAAAGATTATTTTTATATCCAAAATACCTATGTTCAGAAATCCACAGGAATGAGCGGTCACGACAACGCAGACAAATTTCAAATAGTTTCCGTAATGTCCACAGAAACATGTCAAACGTTTTTTTATAATCAATCCTCAGGGTGTTTATAAAATATATAATCGATAATATATCAACCGCAACTGTATTTTTCAGTAAGGAGAGGGAAAGGCAATGGCTGCCCAAACTCTGTTGCGTAGCAAAACTCATGCGAACACCTAACGCGATGTTATCTTTCTGTCACGCCCTGACCATAGTTTACTTTGTATTTTCTATGTTTTGATTGGTCAGGGTGTGATCTGAGTGGGTATTCTATGTTTCATGTCTTGTTTGTCTATTTCTATGTTCAGCCTGATATGGTTCTCAGTCAGAGGCAGGTGTTCGTCATTGTCTCTGATTGGGAACCATATTTAGGTAGCCTGGGTTTCACTGTGTGTTTGTGGGTGATTGTTCCTGTCTATGTGTTTTTCACCAGATAGGCTGTTTAGGTTTTCGTTACGTTCGTTACGTTTTGTTTTGTAGTATTGTATTGGAGATTCGTGTTTCGTATTATTAATAAACATGGATCGTAAACCACACGCTGCATTTTGGTCCGACTCTCCTTCGTATGAAGACGAAACTCGTTACAGAATCACCCACCACCAACGGACCAAGCAGCGTGTCAACAGGCAGGAGCAGCTGCAGTGGGAGAGGCTGCACCACCTGGAGAAATGGACATGGGAGGAGGAACTGGACGGTAAAGGACCCTGGGCTCAGCCTGGAGAATATCGCCGCCCCAAGGAAGAACTGGAGGCGGCGAAAGCTGAGAGGCGCAGATATGAGGAGGCAGCACGACGTAGCGGATGGAAGCCTGAGAGGCAGCCCCAAAAATTTATTGGGGGGGGGCTAACAGGGAGTATGGCTATGCCAGGTAGGAGACCTGAGCAGACTCCCTGTGCTTACCGGGGGGCTAGAGAGACCGGACAGGCACCGTGTTATGCAGTGGTGCGCACGGTGTCTCCAGTGCGGGTGCATAGCCCGGTGCGGTATATTCCAGCTCCGCGTGTCTGCCGGGCTAGATTGAGCGTCGAGCCTAATGCCATGAAGCCGGCTCTACGCAGCTGGTCCCCAGTGCGTCTCCTTGGGCCGGCTTACATGGCACCAGCCTTGCGCTCGGTGTCTCCGGTTCGCCTGCATAGCCCAGTGCGGGCTATTCCACCTCGCCGCACTGGCAGGGCGACCGTGAGCATTCAACCAGGTAAGGTTGGGCAGGCTCGGTGCTCAAGAGCTCCAGTGCGCCTGCACGGTCCGGTTTTTCCAGTACCACCTCCACACCCCAGCCCTCCGGTAGCAGCTCCCCGCACCAGGCTTCCTGTGCGTGTCCTCGGCCCAGTACCACCAGTGCCAGCACCACGCATCAGGCCTACAGTGCGCCTCGCCTGTCCAGCGCTGTCGGAGCCCTCCTCCTCTCCAGCGCTGTCGGAGTCTCCCGCCTGTTTAGCGCTGTCAGAGCTTTCCGCCTCTACAGCGCTGCCGGAGTCTCCCGCCTGTTCAGAACTGCCAGTTAGCATAGAGCTGCCAGTTAGCATAGAGCTGCCAGTTAGCTTAGAGCTGCCAGTTAGCAAGGAGCTGCCAGTCTGCAAGGAGCTGCCAGTCTGCATGGAGCTGCCAGTCTGCATAGAGCTGCCAGTCTGCATGGAGCTGCCAGTCTGCAAGGAGCCGCCAGAGCTGCCTGTCTGCAGGATGCCGCCAAAGCTGCCAGTCTGCAAGGAGCCGCCAGAGCTGCCAGTCTGCAAGGAGCCGCCAGAGCTGCCAGTTAGCATGGAGCAGCCAGGGCCGCCAGTCAGCATGGAGCAGCCAGGGCCGCCAGTCAGCATGGAGCAGCCAGGGCCGCCAGTCAGCATGGAGCAGCCAGGGCCGCCAGTCAGCATGGAGCAGCCAGTCAGCATGGAGCAGCCAGTCAGCATGGAGCAGCCAGAGCAGCCAGTCAGCATGGAGCAGCCAGAGCAGCCAGTCAGCATGGAGCAGCCAGTCAGCATGGAGCAGCCAGAGCTGCCAGTCAGCATGGAGCAGCCAGTCAGCATGGAGCAGACAGAGCTGCCAGTCGACCAGACTCTTCCAGATCTGCCAGTCGTCCAGACTCTTCCAGATCTGCCAGTCGTCCAGACTCTTCCAGATCTGCCAGTCGTCCAGACTCTTCCAGATCTGCCAGTCGTCCAGACTCTTCCAGATCTGCCAGTCGACCAGACTCTTCAAGATCTGCCAGTCGACCAGACTCTTCCAGATCTGCCAGTCGACCAGACTCTTCCAGATCTGCCAGTCGTCCAGACTCTTCCAGATCTGCCAGTCGTCCAGACTCTCTCAGATCTGCCAGTCGTCCAGATTCTCCCAGATCTGCCAGTCGACCAGATTCTCCCAGATCCGCCAGTCGACCAGATTCTCCCAGATCCGCCAGTCGACCAGATTCTCCCAGATCCGCCAGTCGACCAGATTCTCCCAGATCCGCCAGTCGACCAGATTCTCCCAGATCCGCCAGTCGACCAGATTCTCCCAGATCCGCCAGTCGACCAGATTCTCCCAGATCCGCCAGTCGACCAGATTCTCCCAGATCCGCCAGTCGACCAGATTCTCCCAGATCTGCTAGTCGACCAGGATCTGCTGAAACCGCCAGCCAGCCAGGTTCTGGTAGTTTCTACTACCTGCCTGGGCTTCCTCTCAGTGCTGAGCTTCTTCTCAGTGCTGAGCTTCCTCTCAGTGCTGAGCTACCTATCTGTCCCGAGTTACCTCTGTCCCGAGCTGTCCCTCTGTCCCATGTTATCATTGTGGTGGGTAACCTATTTAGGGACGTTTAGGAGGGGGATTAAAACTGTCATGGAGTGGGGTCCACGTCCAGCGCCAGAGCCGCCACCGCGGACAGATGCCCACCCAGACCCTCCCCTATAGGTTCAGGTTTTGCGGCCGGAGTCCGCACCTTGGGGGGGGGGGTACTGTCACGCCCTGACCATAGTTTACTTTGTATTTTCTATGTTTTGATTGGTCAGGGTGTGATCTGAGTGGGTATTCTATGTTTCATGTCTTGTTTGTCTATTTCTATGTTCAGCCTGATATGGTTCTCAGTCAGAGGCAGGTGTTCGTCATTGTCTCTGATTGGGAACCATATTTAGGTAGCCTGGGTTTCACTGTGTGTTTGTGGGTGATTGTTCCTGTCTATGTGTTTTTCACCAGATAGGCTGTTTAGGTTTTCGTTACGTTCGTTACGTTTTGTTTTGTAGTATTGTATTGGAGATTCGTGTTTCGTATTATTAATAAACATGGATCGTAAACCACACGCTGCATTTTGGTCCGACTCTCCTTCTCATCAAGAAAACCGTTACACTTTCTGGCTCCTTTTTCAAAATAAAACCCTGAAACCTTGAGGAAGCGATAGGAAAAGGAATCTGGTTGATATCCCTTTAAATGGCGCAAAGGCAGGCTATGGAACATTAAGTTTTCAAAATAAAAGCCACTTCCTGGTTTGATTTTCCTCAGGGTTTCGACTGCAATATCAGTTCTGTTATACTCACAGACAATGTTTTGACAGTTTTGGAAACTTTAGAGTGTTTTCTATCCAGTACTAATAATAATATGCATATAGTAGCAACTGAGACTGAGGAGCTGGCCGTTTACTCTGGGCACCTTTTCATCCAAGCTACTCAATACGGCCCCTGCAGCCATAAGATGTTTTTAAGCTGTGTTTTGGTTTATTGCTCTTGTGATTTCATGAAAATTAAATATTTGTAGTTATTTAATTTGAATTTGGCGCTCTGCAATTCACTGGATGTTGACGAAAATGATCCTGCTAAAGGGATCTGTGCGCCAAGAGGATAATTATACAATGGGCTAAAGCTATATATATACATACATATATAGTCACCACATGTGTAAAATATGAAAAGTACTTTATTTTTTAACCTTTAACTAGGCAAGTCAGTTAATAACATTCTTATTTACAATGATGGCCTACCCTAGCCAAACCCAGACAACGCTGGACCAATTGTGCGCCACCCTATGGTACTCCCAATCATGGCCGGATGTGATACAGCCTGGATTCAAACCAGGGACTGTAGTGATGCCTCTTGCACAGAGATGCAGTGCCTTAGACCACTGCGCCACTTGGGAGCTGCCAAGAGGAGTGGAACCAGGTTGTCCATCATCGGCATATCTATTTATTATGATAATCTAAATGTTAGCTATTAAAATGTCACCCAACAATAATATCAAGGGGCTAGAAATCCAGATCTTAAAAACAAAGGTGTCATTGTATGCTGACGACTCATGTTTTCTTTTAAATCCACAATTTGGAAATGATGCACAGCCTCAGAGAGGATCTAGATCATTTATCTAACCTCTCTGGATTACAATGGAACTATGATAGTTGTACAATATTACGTATTGGATTACTAAAAAAAACTTTTACATTATCATGTAGTTTACCAATATATTGGTCTGGCAGTGAAGTGGACATACTCGGTATTCATATCCCAAAAGAAAGAAACAATCTCATGACAATACATTTAAATATAAAATGAGCAAAATTAGACAAGATCTTGCAACCATAGAAAGAGAAAAATCCCCCAGATTAATAATTGTGTTATCCCAGTTGACCTATTTACTTATGGCCCTGCCTACACCAAATTACTTGTTTTTTTACATAATATGTGTAAAAAAATATTCAAATTTCTTTGGAACGACAAGCCAGAATTTTTTTTTATATAATTAAAAATATATAAAAAATTATAAAATATTAAAGCATTGAACTATTCACTAAAGGCTTCAGTCATACAATAGTAGTACTTAAATCCAAACTGGTTTCCCAGCAGATTAATAAGAAAGGCTCACCCCATGTTAAAAAATGGCCTTTACAACCTCTGTTCAGAACCTCTCACTTTCGGTTATTTGAAAATGAATATCGCTATTTTTTTAATAAAACAGAAATCTGGTTGCAATTTCCGTTTAATCCACAAGAAAAGACAGAATAAATATTACAACAAATATTATGGTCAAATATACCTATACATAATCTTTGGAATAAAACAAAATAGCATAATCTTTGTTAATCATATATTGGACTGGTGGAGTTGTCACACATGCAGCTAACAACAATATATGGAAACTTATCCAAACTTACAACCAACTAATTGCAGCATTACTGCAAAAATGGAAGTGGACCAAAATTCTGATAAAAAAAGTATTCCAGTTTCATTTAAGGACCAAAAAATTGACATCTGTGTCATACAGGTTGCAAAATAATTGGGAAAAGATTTTCAATTTGCCGATTCCATAGCACATGGTTTATGAACTCATGCACAAAACAACGCCCGATTCAAAACTTTAACTTAAATTATTATACGTAATTCTTGCAACCAGTATAATGTTATACATGGGGGACACAACCAGTCCTGCTCTGCAGATTTTGATCACTTGTTATGGTACAGCCCATATGTAGTGTGTGTTTGGTCGCAGGTTCAGGAATGGCTGAATTAAAATATTTACCTGGAGAGCTATCTCTGCAAATAGCAATGCTGGGTGACTTGAAAAGCCATAGTGAACCAATCAATAATATAATAATACTCTTTGTAGAAACAATCAGAACTTTTGAAAAAAATTATGGAAATCAAAACTGGATGGTTTTCAGAGATAGATGGGAGGGGATGAGGGTAAAAACAAATAAAAAAGAATGCTAATGTAAAATATGTCTTGTGCGTAAAATGTTTATAGAATGTAAGTAGAAGCCTATCTATTGTTGTCCATTAGTTTGCTCGAATTAGGGGAGAGGTGGTAGGGTTAGGGGAAAATAATAAAGAAAACCTATATATTTTTTAATATATGGAGGACTGGAAAGGATCCAGACCATTACATTGGTAGAACCCACAATATATCTGCAATATTAAAGCTGATCTACCCCCTGAAAAATACATTAAAAATACATTTAAAAGGGAATAAAGTTTTGTGTGCGAGTATTAGAATATTTTCTTAAATAGATGGAAACCTACACTACCATTCAAATGTTTGGGGTCACGAAGAATAAATGTCCTTGTTTTTACAGAAAAGCATTGTTTTTTGTCCATTTAAAATAACATCAAATTGATCAGAAATACAGTGTAGACATTGTTAATTAGGGCTAGGGTCCTTTTTACAGAATTTCTGCCTGACACTCAGGCCCAGAAGGATATGCATTTAATTGGTACCATTTGGATAGAAAACATTTAGGTTTGTAGAAATGTTAAAATAATTTATGAGACTATAACACACTTGATATGGTAGTCGAAAATCCAGAAAAACCAACCAGAGTTTGTTTGAATTTTTTTTGAGATCCCATGCTCTTACAATGGAAAGCTTTGGGTCCTGTGCAATCTAAGCTCCCATATTGCAATTTCGATGGCTTCCACTAGATGTTAACAGTCTTTGATCAATGTTTTAGCATTGTTTCTTCCAAAACGAGGAAGAATTTTGAATTTTGATACTGGGAGTCACAGTTGGAAATCAGTCTTTGGGTGAGCGATGAAGAGGACGCGCAGTTGCTAATTTTACTTTCCTATTGAACATACTTCTTTCCGTATGAAATATTATAGTTTAATAATTACATTTTAGGGTACCTGAGGATTAAACGTAGTTTGACTTGTTTTAATAAAGGTTAGCGGTAGCTTTTTGGATTCCTTTGTCTGCATGTTGAACGAGTGGATTACTGAAATTGATGGCGCCAAATAAAATGAACTTTTGGGATATAAAGGATTTTATCTAACAAAACGACCATGCATGTTGTATCTGGGATCCTTGGGATTGCAAACAGAGGGAGATTTTTGAAAAGTAAGTAATAATTTAATTGATATTTGTGATTTTATGAAGCCTGTGCTGTTTGAAAAATATGTTGATCTGGGGTGCCGTCCTCAAACAACCGCATGGTATGCTTTCGCTGTAAAGCCTATTGTAAATCAGACAATGCTGTTAGATTAACAAGAATTTAAGCTTTTAACCGATATAAGATACTTGTATGTTTAATATTATGATTATTTATTTGCATTGACCGCCCACCAATTTCACCGGATGTTGTCGCCACGTGTCCCGCTGACGGAACGCCAAGCCCTAATTAATGTTGTAAATGACTATTGTAGCTGGAAATGAAGGCCGGCATCCCGGAGTCGCCTTTTCACTGTTGACGTTGGGACTGGTATTTTGCGGGTACTATTTAATGAAGCTGCCAGTTGAGGACTTGTGAGGTGTCTGTTTCTCAAACTACAAACTCTAATGTACTTGTCCTTCTGCTCAGTTGTGCACCAGGGCCTCCCACTCCTCTTTTAATTCTGGTTAGAGACAGTTTGCGCTGTTCTGTGAAGGGAGTAGTACCCAGTGTTGTACGAGATCTTCAGTTTCTCGCATGGGATAACCTTTATTTCTCAGAACAATATACTGACGAGTTTCAGATTAAAGTTATTTGTTTCTGGCCGTTTTGAGTCTGTAATCGAACCCACAAATGTGGTTGAAATACAGTGTCGAAATTGTTAATGTTACAACATTAACAATTTTGACACTGTATTTCAACCCTTTCATGCGTGAGTTCCAAATATAACGGTCGCCCCAGCGTGAGTTTTTTTGTGCACGTAATGTTAGAACGTTCTCTCCATTCCATAATGTGATTGTTACGTAACAGCACATTGAACCCACACTGCCCTCAAACCAAAGCACGCAGCCTATTTTTATTTATAGGTTGTTTTCAACTTGTCAATTTTATAAAGAAAACAAAGAATACTCAGGTCAGGGCGTGACATTACACCCCCCCCCCCCCCCCACAAAGGCGCGGACTCCGGCCGCAAAAACCTAATCAAAAGGGGAGGGTCCGGGTGGGCCTTTTTCAAGGCGGCAGCTCGGGTGCGGGACGTGGACCCTGCTCTACCTCAGTCTTGGCCCACTTAGGTGGCGCCTCTGGAGCTGAGGAGCAGGGGCCCCGGACTGAAGATCATCGTAGAGAGCGCCACTGGACGGAAATGCGCCTCTGGACTGAGGAGCAGCAGCTGGCAGCTCCGGACAGGAGGGAGATTCCAGCATCGCCGGGATGACAGGCGGCTCTGGCAGCTCCATGTTGGCTGACGGCTCTGGCAGCTCCTGGCTGGCTGGCGGGTCCTGGCTGACAGGTGGCTCTGGCGGATCCTGCCTGACTGGCGGCTCCTGGCTGACTGGCGGCTCAGGACAGACGGGAGACCCTGGCGGCGCATGACAGGCAGGAGCACCTGTAGGGATGAGACAGAGAGACAGCCTGGTGCGTGGAGGTGGCACAGGATAGACCGGACCGTGAAGGTGCACTGGAGATCTTGAGCACTGAGCCTGCCCAACCTTACCTGGTTGAATGCTCCCCGTAGCCAGGCCAGTGCGGCAAGGTGGAATAGCCCGCACTGGGCTGTGCTGGCGAACCGGGGACACCATGCGTAAGGCTGGTGCCATGTATGCCGGCCCGAGGAGACGCACTGGAGACCAGATGCGTAGAGCCGGCTCGATGCCCACTCTAGCCCGGCAGATAAGGGGAGCTGGAATGTACCAAACCGGGATATGCACACGCACCGGGGACAAAGTGCGCTCCACCGCATAACATGGTGCCTGCCCGGTTCCTCTCTCTCTCCGGTAAGCACAGGAAGTTGGCGCAGGTCTCCTACCTGGCTTCGCCACACTCCCTGTGTGCAACACTCCCTGTGTGCCTCCCCCAAGACATTTTTGGGGCTGCCTCTCGGGCTTCCAGCCACGCTGCCGTGCTGCCTCCTCATTACCGGCGCCTCTCTGCTTTTGCTGCCTCCAGCTCTGCTTTGGGTCGGCGATATTCCCCTAGCTGTGCCCAGGGTCCTTCGCCGTCCAGAATCTCCTCCCAAGTCCATGAGTCCTGCGTTCTTTCCCCCTGCTGCTGCTGGCCGATACCACGCTGCTTGGTCCATTGTTGGTGGGTTATTCTGTCACGATCGTCGTATTGAGGAGACCAAAGCAGAGTTGGTGTGAATGCATACTTTAATGAACGGATGGGAAAAAAACACGAAGTACACTAAACAAACTAACAAGACGAACGTGACCGCTAAAGAAACTGAGTGCTAACATGCAACATCACATAGACAATAACCCACAAAATACCCAAAGAAGATGGCTGCCTAAATATGGTTCCCAATCAGAGACAACGATAAACAGCTGCCTCTAATTGAGAACCAATCTAGGCAACCATAGACATACATAAACACCTAGATGGTAAACAACCCCATAAACATACAAAAAACCCTACATCACCCATGTCACACCCTGACCTAACCAAAATATATAAAGAAAACAAAGAACACTCAGGTCAGGGCGTGACAATTCCTTATAACCGCGGACACGCGATGTAACTTTACTAATTTCATAATATTTATGGTGTTATTCTCAATGCTTTGGTAGCTAGCTACATTCTTCTATTAGCATGTGTTGTATTTTGAAGATACCCTGGAGTATTTCTCCTGTTTTATCCGGTGTCCTGTGTGAATTTAAGTATGCTCTCTCTAATTCTCTCTTTCTATCTTTCTCTCTCTCGGAGGACCTGAGCCCTAGGACCATACCTCAGGACTACCTGGCACGATGACTCCTTGTTGTCCCCAGTCCACCTGGCCGGGCTGCTGCTCCAGTTTCAACTGTTCTGCTTGCGGCTATGGAACCCCGACCTGTTCACTGTGATTACTATTATTTGACCATGCTGGTAATTTATTAACTCTTGGCCACCTTGGTTCTGTTATAATCTCCACCCGGCACAGCCAGAAGAGGACTGGCCACCCCTCATAGCCTGGTTCCTCTCTAGGTTTTGGCCTTTCTAGGGAGTTTTTCCGAACAACCGTGCATCTACCCCTGCATTGCTTGCTGTTTGGGGTTTTAGGCTGAGTTTCTGTACAGCACTTTGATATATCAGCTGATGTAAGAAGGGTTATATAAATAAATTGGATCTTATTTATGACTCCCAAACGGCACAGAGTCTCAGTGCTAGAGGCGTCACTACAGACACCCATCTTCAAATCCAGACTGCATTTCTATCAAAGTAAGTGCCTTATTACGTTATAATAGTTCCTGTGTGTCGTGTTATACCGTTTCTACTGTAGCTCAAAGTGTGTATGGAACATAATATATTTGTGAATATTCCTTATAACCGTGGACACGCGAGGTAACTTTACTCACGTTACTCACCTTTTATGGTGTTATATTCAATCGTGCTAATGTAGCTAGTTACAGTCTTATATTAGCTCTGTAAAACAATGCTAAATGCGTCAGAAGTATTGGCATGATGTATTTTGAAGCTACCCTGGAAAAATAGAAAAATAACTTATACCACTCGGTCGTTTTCTGAGTGCATTCCACAAAGCTATTTATTATGTCAGCCTTATCCACTGCCCCCATTTTTAGCACGCTGTCTGGTTTGATGTTTCTCTGTCTGGTTTGTTTCTCTCTCCCGTCAGGTGGTCCGCCTTCCCTGTGGCCAACATGGTTGCTGTATGCACAGTGGAGAGGACATGGACGTCTCGTTTGTCAACATTTCTTATTTTGTATAATTTAGGCTTAGGAAGACCACCAAAAATTCTGAAATCCCTAACTACAACATCTTCAGACAAGATAGAATGGTCAAAGGGGGCGGTGTTGCAATCTACTGCAGAGATAGCCTGCAGAGTTCTGTCCCACTATCCAGGTCTGTACCCAAACAATTTAAACTTCTACTTTTAAAAATCCACCTCTCTAAAGACATGTCTCTCACCGTTGCCGCCTGCTATAGACCACCCTCTGCCCCAGCTGTGCTCTGGACACCATATGTGAACTGATTTCCCCCCATCTATCTTCAGAGCTCGTGCTGCTAGGCGACCTAAACTGGAACATGATTTACACCCCATCCATCCTACAATCTAAGCTTGATGCCCTCAATCTCACACAAATTATCAATTAACCTACCAGGTACCACCCCAAAGCCGTAAACACGGGCACCCTCATAGATATCATCCTATCCAACTTGCCCTCTGCTTTTTTCAACCAAGATCTTAGCGATCACTGCCTCATTGCCTGCATCCGTAATGGGTCAGCGGTCAAACGACTTTCACTCCTCACTGTCAAACGCTCCCTGAAACACTTCAGCGAGCAGGCCTTTCTAATCGACCTGGCCGGGGTATCCTGGAAGGATATTGACCTCATCCCGTCAGTAGAGGATGCCTGGTTATTTTTTTTAAATGCCTTCCTCACCATCTTAAATAAGCATGCCCCATTCAAGAAATTTAGAACCAGGTTACAGATATAGCCCTTGGTTCTCTCCAGACCTGACTGCCCTTAACCAACACAAAAACATCCTATGGCATTCTGCATTAGCATCAAACAGCCCCCGTGATATGGAACTTTTCAGGGAAGCTAAAAAAGCCAAGGCTAGCTTTTTCAAGCAGAAATCTGCTTCCTGCAACACAAACTCAAAAAAGTTCTGGGACACTGTAAAGTCCATGGAGAATAAGAATACCTTCTCCCAACTGCCCACTGCACTGAGTATAGGAAACACTGTCACCACCGATAAATCCACTATAATTGAGAATTTCAATAAGCATTTTTCTACGGCTGGCCATGCTTTCCACCTGGCTAGCCCTACCCCGGTCAACTGCACTGCACCCCCCACATCATCTCGCCCAAGCCATCCCCCATTTCTCCTTCTCCCAAATCCAGTCAGCTGATGTTCTGAAAGAGCTGCTAAATCTGGACCCCTACAAATCAGCCGGGCTAGACAATCTGGACCATCTATTTTTAAAATCATCTGCCGAAATTGTTGTAATCCCTGTTACTAGCCTATTCAACCTCTCTTTCGTGTCATCTGAGATTCCCAAAGATTGGAAAGCAGCTGCGGTCATCCCCCTCTTCAATGGGGGGGACACTCTTGACCCAAACTGCTACAGACCTATATCTGTCCTACTCTGCCATTCTAAGGTCTTCGAAAGCCAAGTCAACAAACAGATTACCGACCATTTCGATATCCCACCGCACCTTCTCCGCTATGCAATCTGGTTTCAGAGCTGGTCATGGGTGCACCTCCGCCACGCTCAAGGTCCTAAACGATATCTTAACCGCCATCGATAAGAAACAATACTGTGCAGCCGTATTCATTGACCTGGCCAAGGCTTTCGACTCTGTCAATCATCACATCCTCATCGGCAGACTCAATAGCCTTGGTTTCTCAAATGATTGCCTCGCTTGGTTCACCAACTACTTCTCTGAAATAGTTCAGTGTGTCAAATCGGAGGGCCTGTTGTCCGGGACTCTGGCAGTCTCTATGGGGGTGCCACAGGGTTCAAATCTGAGACTCTCTTCTCTGTATACATCAATGATGTCGCTCTTGCTGCTGGTGAGTCTCTGATCCACCTCTACGCAGATGACACCATTCTGTATACTTCTGGCCCTTCTTTGGACACTGTGTTAACAACCCTCCAGACGAGCTTCAATGCCATACAACGCTCCTTCCGTGGCCTCCAATTGCTCTTAAATACAAGTAAAACTAAATGCATGCTCTTCAACCAATCACTGCCTGCACCTGCCCGCCCATCCAACATCACTACTCTGGACGGTTCTGCCTTAGAATATGTGGACAACTACAAATACCTAGGTGTCTGGTTAGACTGTAAACTCTCCTTCCAGACTCTAATCCAAAGTTAAATCTAGAATTGGCTTCCTATTTCGCAACAAAGCATCCTTCACTCATGCTGCCAAAAATACCCTTGTAAAACTGACCATCCTACCGATCCTCGACTTCGGCGATGTCATTTACAAAATAGCCTCCAATACCCTACTCAACAAATTGGATGCAGTCTATCCGTTTTGTTACCAAAGCCCCATATACGCTCTCATTGGCTGGCCCTCGCTTCATACTCGTCGCCAAACCCACTGGCTCTAGGTCATCTACAAGACCCTGCTAGGTAAAGTCCCCCTTATCTCAGCTCGCTGGTCACCGAGGCAGCACCCACCTGTAGCACACGCTCCAGCAGGTATATCTCTCTGGTCACCCCCAAAACCAATTCTTCCTTTGGCCGCCTCTCCTTTCAGTTCTCTGCTGCCAATGGAACAAACTACAAAAATCTCTGTAACTGGAAACACATCTCCCTCGCTAGCTTTAAGCAGCAGCTGTCAGAGCAGCTCACAGATTACTGCACCTGTACATAGCCCATCTATATTTTTTCCCAAACAGCTACCTCTTCCCCTACTGTATTTATTTATTTATTTTGCTCCTTTGCACATTCTTCCACTGCAAATCTGCCTTTCCAGTGTTTTTTCTTGCTATATTGTATTTACTTCGCCACCATGGCCTTTTTTGCCTTTACCTCCCTTATCTCACCTCATTTGCTCACATTGTATATAGACTTATTTTTGTATGTGTCGAACTGCTTTGCTTTATCTTGGCCAGGTCGCAATTGTAAATGAGAACTTGTTCTCAACTTGCCTACCTGGTTGAATAAAGGTGAAATAAAAATAAATAAACAAATAAATAACTGGTCATTTAGGATGGCAGTAGCGTTGTTGATGAAATGCAGTCATAGAACTAGAAAGCAGTCTTGGGAAAAGAGGATGGCAAAGAAGGGAGTGGCAAACATAGGATATCTGCTCCAGTATTCTCTTAGGGAGTTCTTCTTTACTATCCCCATGAAAAGGACTGTCACCAGGAATGTATACATTTCACTAATTGTGGTTGTCCCCCCCACTCCTGGCTCTCTCTTCTCCTGTAGCTCCAAGGCATAGCGATTGGTCTCTACTATGTCTCCCACCAGCTCCTCTGTCAGAAACAACTGCCTCAGATGGAAATGGTAAGGGGCGTTGCATTCCAGACTGGGACTCATCAACACAAACAGCATGGCCAGGAGGGGTGAAATGGCTGGCAGCCTTCCAGTTACCACAGAACTCCTGTACTTCATCCACTATCGGTCTGCCTCCATCACCACGAGCATCTTCAAAGGAAACTGGGACTTTGTCAGTGGACAAGGGGTCCTCAGACAAGAGGTCCTCTGTCACTGTAAGAATCTGATTCCTGGCTTTCAGACTGACTCATTGTCCAGTTCCTCTAGAGGAACTCCTGGCATCAACAGGTTTTAATATTTGTGTCATTCTCAAAACATTTGGCCACAACTCTATAGTACAAATGTTATTCAAACTTTCAAATGTGCAGACCGATCAGGAATTGTGTGCTTGTATATATCTTTTTGATAACATTTATACTTTTAAACTATTAAAGTTTTTGACCTTTTAAAAAACCTCATCCACTTTCATGGGATTTCTTCAACATTTTAAAGGGCCCATAGTCGGTATTTGATAGAACGTTGTGGCACTGCCCGCTTGTGGGAAAAACAACCTGTATTTATTTGGGTTAACCCATTGTCTCACAGCAAAAAAATGTGACCTTTTTCAAACACAATTTTCTTGTAGTCTCCTTGTTTTAGTCAAATACATAACTACATTTAAGAAAAGTACATGTCTAAAGATTCCTTTTCAACATTGCCTGCTCCCGAGTGCTCTCACTACTTACAAAAACGTAATATTTTAGTGCTTCCCTCATGCCACTTTTTATGATGGTGCTAGTAGGCACATGTCCAATTATAGCACTGGGTGAGCACATTCTAAACATGACAATGAGTAAGATTTGTTTCTTAACTGACTTGCCCAGTTAAATAAAGGTAAAATAAATCAAATCAGCTTTTTTGATCACTTTACTGACATCTTGGTCTACTTCTCTGCTTTTCAAAACTAACAACAGAACATAAATGTCTTCTACCATTCAAACGTTACAGCTGTTTTAGTAAAGTCAATAACATCTTCTGTCAACTTTTACAAACAACATTTTCACCACTTTAGCAATAAATTGACAATAACTTAGAGAAAATGAAGAACACAATCCGTGTTGAATACACATTTTTCCAGAGGCCCATCTCTACACACTATAGGGAAGGGAACTCAAGACTTTTTTGAGGGATCCGTTTTGAAATCATCTAATCTGGATGCATCTCAAATGGCACCCTATTCCCTATAACTCTTCCCTACATAGCTACGTAATGGGCTCTGGTCAAAATGTTGCAACATTTAGGGAATAGGGTGCCATTCCAGGTGCGACCTCTTTCTGTGCCTCACAAGATATTCAAGATGCCAATCATCCCTATTGCCTTTGACCAAGAACATGTTAATTATTGTCAAAGGTAGTAATTCAGCTTGTTTTTGTAACTCGTTTTGTCTGCAGCGTGTAAATGTTCACCCACTCTTAGGGCTGTTGCGGTTGACCGTATTATTGCCACACTGGCAGTCACGAGTTATGAAGGCAGTCAAATTCCATGTGACCGTTTAGTCACGGTAATTAGGCTTCTCTAAGCTCTGATGCTGCTAAGGGTTATTAGTAGCCTACCAAACTTGCTAACTGCCTGGTACTCAACACTCCATTGTCCCTCTATTCACTCTGACATCAATGCAAATTTAATCAAAAACACTGCTCATGTTGCGCAACATTTTATAGCCCCATGTTTGTAGAACAATTAAAGTTACATTAATAACTCTAAATTAAGCATATAGGAGTACCTATTTCATTGTTAACTGCTCAACACAGAATTATCGAATGTGCACATTCCCTCAAACTGTTTGGAGAAAATATCCTTTCTATTTTATTGAGCTTTGTTCAATTGTATTCTTCATACTATAAAATAATATAACATAATGCCACGGAATTCTATGCAAATCTTGTCTGCTAAATTAACTAGTGTAGCCCACAGCCATTTGGCATAGCCAGATCATGACCTAACATAAGGACAACTCAGAGTATGTTATTCTAAAAATAGACTATATTTTCTTTATATCATGCATCTTTAGACCTGTCTAAAATATTGTGAAGGTGTAGGCTATATTATATGGCTTTTTTTTACTTTTAAAAATGTAGATGTTCCAATGGTCTGCATCAGTGGCTTATAGGCCATATGGATGCCAGGAGATACTAAATTTGTTTGTTAATTAACGGTCAATTACCGTGAGCCTGCCAGTTATTTGCATGACAATCACCGGCTGATGAAAGTTTGTGATGCCACAACCGCCACAAAAAAATTCTGGGTCCAAAATATTTCAGATTAGTATGTGAAGACGACAAATATGTAGTCCAGGTGTTGTGGGTTGTTCTAATTGAAATAACAGTAGAAATTAAACCTATAATATCTTTGTTTATGTTTAGTTAGGTACAGATGTTGAACTTTACCAGTATGATGATGATGACATAAGCATTGCCATTTGAGCTGCAGGTGGGTTTGTTCGCTATAGTTAGCATTCTTTACTTTTGTACCCTTGAAAGTTTATTTTATATCCTTTCTGTGCCTTTACATATTTTCCTGCATTTTAACAGAAAGTTAATTATAAAGTTGTGACTATGAATAGTTAGGGATTAAGTACAGATGCCATTAGGTCAGGTAACAACAGAGCCAACTTGTGAATGTATTTATCCCTTTTTTCCCAGTTTAATCTTATGAGGTGCAGTGTCATCACTAAGGCAAACATTTTGTGTTATCAGCACACGTATGCAACATTTTTAACAGCCTCAACTCAAGTCGGAAATGCAATTGCTTAATTCAATTCCAGAAGATTATTGCCCATCTGTCTGCCCTATTGATTGACAGGCACATTTCCGTGCCTCTTCATTCGTTTCTCTTGATCAAATTGGAATGTTCAGTGTCAAATTTCACCCCTGCTAACCACACGAGACCCACTTGAATTAAAACCAGATGATGGCTCTGTTTTTTTCCGACTGAGGAGATCTTAATGTGGACTCTGGGTCAATTTCAATCAGCACAAGTCGCAGAGTAGTTGAGCCCTCAGATATCTCCTCTTCAAACTGTATTTTACATTTTTCACCCTATTTTGACAGTAGCTCTTGGAATGTGAGTTTTTATAGCAAGTCGAGGAAGACCTCCCTCACAGTCTCATTAATGCCAGTCATCAATCACAGAGAGAGTATTCAGACACTTGTGATTAAAGAGATTTCATTTTAATTACTCAATCATCCCATTTTAAACAGTCATCTCAGCTCAGGACTTTATATCTGCACCAGATCGGCATTGACTGATCTTTGAGCTGCACATTCAAAAAATGGAACTGTCGATACCTCGTGCCATCAATGCCATGTAATACCTCATAAATATGGCTATACATGTTCATAATCAACTATATTTAAGGGGAAATAACGGTACATTTCGAAAATGTGTCTACACTCTAAAAATGAGGGGTTCAACTAGAGATCCTCGAAAGACCTTAGGGTTCTTGGCAATGAAAAACAGCCCCGAAAGGTGCTTCAAAGAACTTCTTAGGAGGTGGGGTTCATCGAGGAACCCCCATTGTTGCTGGAGTTCTTCAGGGAACTTCACAATTGCAACTGAAAACATGCCAAGTTTGAATGCGAAAACAGTTAAAATGGTAAGTTGGGTTGATGTTTGGCTCTGAATATGTATCAAAATAATTTATATTATAATATAAAATACTAATGAATAACAAAGACAATTTTGGCATTCTGTGAAGAGCTTACATAAAGTTAGCTGTCACGTTAGTTAGCTATAGTTCAGAAGAATGAACATAAATATTAGAAAGCCGGGCTTGACTGTTGGGGTTGTATGAGCTACAATACAGTAACGTTAGTTAACATTATGTCCTAACTAGGCCGAACTAGGTTTGTATTATTTCCTTAACTTTATTCTGTCCCGTATATCGTTTCCATAAAGCCTGGTTCCATACCCATTAACGTAAGTTTCCAATCTAGAGCAGTTCTCAGTTTTGTGAGAATGAACAAGCTAACGTTAGCTTCGTTGACGCTATGTCACGTCTGCTCCCGCTCTTCCCTCCTCCTGGCGCTTGAGGTCGCCAGGTTGCCCTGCATCACGCACTCTGGCATCCATCACGCACACCTGCCTTCTCTCGTCACACGTATCAGCGTTATTGGACTCACCTGGACTCACTTATCACCTGTTCATTTCCTCCCCTTTATATCTCAGTTCCCCGCTGCTGCATTGTATTGTTTTTGTATTTAGTATTTAGTATTTGCTGACGCTGTTCCTGTCTCGTTCTATGTCTATCTTTATTAAATGTTTTACTCCCTGTACCTGCTTTGTCTCTCCTGCGTCATTCCATGTGACACGCTAGCTAACTAACTAAGGACGGTGACCTGTCTAGACGAGATGTTACAACGGACTGATTCGAGCAATGGAGGGCTTCCTCTAGCCAGATAAAGCATGCAATTCTATTGTGAACTCACAAGGGAGCATAACATTACATGTACAATACTATCCCATTTTGGAAACGTTACATGTATGCCCCCTTGTGCTTAGATAGTAGCTATAGATGGCATTCAACTGCATAATGGTATTAATACAGTTAACTTTTGTATAAATGCATGCCCTTCAGAATCCTAACACTGTATTGCCACTCAGCAAAATTTTGCGTATAATTTTTCAAGTCAGCCTGATCAAATATTGAACAATTTGTGCACAAAGATAGCTTGACATTTTATATTAGGCCTGTATGGAAGTACTTTTACTGTATGGCAGTACTGCATTGGCTACTGCTTCTCCAAAATGTTCTTCTATTTTGCATTCAGTTGAATGTCGATGCCATTTATCTTTCAATATTTATTTAATATACAGTACTGGTCAAAAGTTTTAGAACACCTGCTTATTCAAGGGTTTTCTTTATTTTGTATTATTTTCTACATTGTAGAATAATAGTGAAGACATCAGCACTGTGAAATAACACATATGGAATCATATAGTAACCAAAAAAGTGTTAAACGAATCAAAATATCATGGAATAGGCCATGTGAAAGTTTAAAAACCAAAGTTATTTGATTTGGTTGGAATTTAGTTTGCAAGAAGGTAAGTGGATATTTTCTTATTTAAAATGTGGGTGAAACTTTGCTTCATCCTTACACATTTCTCGAGCTTGTTATGTATGTTGTTTAGCGCAGGGGACTTAAGCCTGGATTGACTTGTGCCTGGTTAAAACCTTATATTCTATTTTGTAATGTATTCCAAAATGTTAACAAAATACACCAGCTACATCATTGAGGAGATAAAGGTTGTGAGCACGGAGTTTCTAAGCAGTTCGACAATTATCTTCTAATGTAATTGTGTGGCTACGATGCCATCCTTAGAGCACAGTATTTTCTGCTTGGTTTCCAGAGCATTGAAAGAGAATTCTGAGGTCTGATGATGCTTCTGACAATATAGTAAAAAGCGCATTGTGTCAGGTGATGATGTAGGCTATTTTGAAAACTGCCCGTGTGTTGTGTTTATGAGAAGCCCCCTCCTGAGTATGTTGTTGGATGATTTGGCTGCTGTTTTCTCCTTGCTTGGCAGATATTTCAGAAAAAGTCAAATTGGGAACCTGCAAACCAAATGTATCGCATAGACCAGAGGAGAGATAAGAAGCAAGAGTTTTTTTTACCGCCAGCATTACTTTTGTTCAGGAAACCTGGCGATCCAGGGGATTAAGTTTAACAACACATGACACCTTGTTTCAATACTTTTATGCCAGTTCAAATCTCAACACAACAACCATTTGGAAAAATACTAACTCACAAATAAATCACAATTTCCACCTGAATTATTGAAGTTGAAACAATGAACACACAACAGCCCATCACCTGAGTTGGGTATAACTGGGTAGGTTGATTTCCCATCAGTCACATCACATGGCTTTAATCTAGCATTAGTGAGCTGGGGTTCCAGATGCTTCCATGTGTCCTACCCCAGGCCAAGCTTTTATCTGGAACAGACTCTGAGAGAGGAGTAGAGGTGGTGGTTGGGGGTTTGCAGTGTGACTAAAGCGCAGTGCAGCTCACACTCATCCTGGGTTTGCTATCGAGTCACAGTGCCTCTCCCTGGGAAACCTGGATACCCTATTTTCATCTGGGTCTTATATACAGGGTTTGGTAGGGGACTGAGTGGCACAGATAAGAGTCCAAAGTCCATCAAACCTGCTGGAGCACACTGGCCAGCCAGGCTATGCCTGGTGATGGACTCACCTGGATGCTCCACCGAGCTGAGCCCCAGTACTCTCTAGCATCAGAGGGGATTTGAAGGGGAGGGAGTTGTTCACTCTCCTTTAGGAAGGTGCTGTCAGATCTGGGTTTAAATACTATTCTAAAGTTATTCAGTCTTAGCATTTGAGTTGGTCTGCATGGAGTGCCAGGTGGGTGGGGTTTGTTGGCTTTTTTGCTTTTCTGCAATTATTCCATTTGTTTCTTTGAGCCAGGCAAGCGTAATCAAGCCCAGCTGAAGTATTTGAAATTATTTCAAATAGTTTTTGAAACCATGCTGTATA
This sequence comes from Oncorhynchus clarkii lewisi, assembly GCF_045791955.1. Lineage (NCBI taxonomy): Eukaryota > Metazoa > Chordata > Actinopteri > Salmoniformes > Salmonidae > Oncorhynchus > Oncorhynchus clarkii. The sequence goes on along the minus strand of NC_092163.1, from coordinate 27,711,058 downwards.
TATTACCTGCATGGGGAGGTTTTCTTATCCACCACCACCACCGCTATCCTGAAGCACTCGGCTGGGCTGAGAGTCGTATAGGTACACACGGCTAAGTGAGGTTATATCCAGGGATGGGTTTTTTGCTGCAGTGATCAACTTTAGTTTAGTAAATGTGTCTGTTTTGTTAAAACCGCCAGGAGATCATTTCAAAACAATAAAAAAATACATTATGTATTGTATACTTGTTAAGCTAAGGTTTTTCTTAAACCTACTGTACAATATATCCAAGTGCTTAACTATATGCTGTCGACACAATTATATCTAATTGTCCCCACAATAGAACCCATCTCAGATCAGAGGTTACAATTATTTAAGATTTGTGTAGACATTTCTTCTAAAATTGGATCAAAAGAGGTATCTTAATTATGCACATTAAACATTTACATTTTAAAGATGACTGAAATCAAAAGAGATAAGGCACTGTGCCTTCCAATCTACTCTACATTATAGGAATCTCCTGAGGAACACTGCAACTCTGCAACAAAAAAAGGGTTATTTCAAATGATCTTTACATTGCTTTACCCTACAAACTGCAAGTGCAAACCTCACTGGAGGCTACTTCATAACACAGGCCAGCACTTTTGCATGGAGGGCAACATTTTATATCACAATTTCAAGAGCCAAAAAGCAAATCAGTAATGTTTTTGACAGGTGAGGTTTATGTTGACAGCTGTAACTAACTGTTATATAAACAATAATTACAATGTATTTAATTACAATGTATTTCTGCATCTCAATGAGAGACATTCAATTATGCCCGAAACCTGGCCCTTGCTGTGTATTACATCAGGACTCCAGACTTGTCTCTTGGAAGACTAGTAGCATTTTTCACATGCCGCTAAAGCTAGGCTATTTGACCCCTGAAATCAGGACATTATCTAAAAATGCCTTTAGCAACACTGTTGGATGAGGACTTGCAGCAGTAAAGGTACTCAGTGTGACTAATTATTCTGTTCATTGTGGTAATTGGGTGCTTGGGGGAAGGTCCAAGAGAGTTGGTATAAGATCCAAGAGGAGGGTACACATAAAGTGGGGTCCCCAAAAGTTTTCCACAATAATCCGGGTGTGGAAGGCAAGACAGGAACTAAATCAAAGCATAGTGACAGACATACCTGTACTTGGCTTGACTATGAATGCACAGATTGGACTGGTTGTACATGTGCAATAGGAAGCTGAAGCAATCCATATTTTTGGAAAGACAGATGTTGATAAGTACGTTGACACGGTGTGTTGAGTTAGGAGAATCAAACTCACTGATCTGAGTTGTGAGGTGACAGTTGGTTAGATTTTGATTGACTCATTTGGATGATGGAAAAGTAGAGCTATTTGAACACCTAATCTAAAGTTGCGGGTGGAAAGGAGTGAATAAGAGCATGGCAATAGAGTAAGTTTCTTTCAATAAAAATAGATTTGAATTGTGACATTTACTACATCTTTCTTAACAAGCCCTCGTGTTTTCCAGTTGACTCAGAACAAGCATAATCTGCCAATGTTGTTCTTTAGGAGTTTATCTATTATAACCCCTCTAAATTGTTCAGAAAACAAACACACTGTAATGAAGCATCAGGAATACATTCCTGCAAGAGTGCCCCTTCTACTGAAAGGGAAAGAAAGAGAAACATCAAAACCAAAAATAGGACACAAAAAGGGGCAAAAAAAAGGTGGAAAGACATTTGGTAGCTCTAGTTCGCTCTTTAGTCCTCGCATCAGAGCAGATGAATCCGGGTCATTGGTCTTGTTTCCTCCTGGATCGCCTGTCAAGTTGAATATGTATAAACTGGCCTTGCCTGGAGCTCCCGTTAAAATATATCAGTTTGCGCAGGGGGCAGCCGGGCCATGGGCAGGGGGTATTACTTCCCCCAGATTGAGCACACTCCCTCAGGTTACAATCACAGCGGACATGCCTGTTGACTCATTTGGACCTTTTCCAGCTGCCTATCTGTAGTCCAGCACGGCAGCATACAATGACACGTGCACAGTGTTTGCAGTTCCCTGTGTGTCACAGGGACAGGGGGCCCCTCGCCTAAATCCTATTCTATCAAAGCGGATTCAACTTTGACAGATTGGCGGAAATAGGATGAAGATAGCTACTGCACCATAACAGGGTGTCGGGTAGATGATACTGTTTGTTGGGTAAGAGAGGCAAAAGATGAGCCCATAATCTGGTGGGCCACAGGATACACTAACGAAGAAAATGCCCCTTAAACTACATTTGGTAACACTTTATATCAATCTATTTATAAACGTTATTATTAGAATTCAGTTAATTGCATGAATAAAGTGTTATGTACGTTAAGATTTTATACTAAATAAATGAACTACATTTTTATAAACAGACTAATCAATATTTTACTAACACTTGCCATTTTCACATTCAAATAGAAATGTATTCTACACAAACCTCTACAGACTGATGTGACTAATGGTGTTGCTATTAGAGCCGGAGAGAGTCAACATCACGGTAACCTCCCACAGTTTATGAAGTTGCACTTCATGTTGCTGGATGCGTGGTTGAACCTTTGACCCTGTCAGCTCAAGTGCTGCTCTCTTTCAGGCCGACTATTCCAGTTCCCTAATTACAGCTGTCATTCCTGACAGGAATCCTGTCAGAATACTGGGTCCAAAATGGCACTCATTGTTTGTCACCTCGATCTCAGAAAGTGTGAAAACGGAAGAGGTGACATATCTCAGTGGATCATTCTCTTCTTTTTTTTCTTCCTGTTTTTTTTTCTCACTGTCTGTTTATGTGTGAAGAGGGGTATGCGTGGAATTTTGCTTGACTGCATTTCCGTTTTGACCTTTGGTGAAATTTCTGACAAAACGCAACTGTATATGTTGTGAACACTTTCCTTTAGAATTGAAGTTTTTGATAACATGACAACTTTAATGTGATTTTCCTGTAATATATTTGATATTGAGATAAAACAGATGCATATGTACCTATTCTAATAACATTGTAAGTTACTACAAATCATTTGACATGTCCATCAATCAATCCCAAGATTATTTGGTCTGATGAAACCAAGATTGAACTCTTTGGCCTGAATGCTAAGCGTCACATCTGGAGGAAACCTGGCACCAGCCCTACGGTGAAGCATGGTGATGGCAGCATCATGCTGTGGGGATGTTTTCCAGCGGCAGGGACTGGGAGACTAGTCAGCATCGAGGGAAAGATTAACAGAGCAATGTACAGAGAGATCCTTGATCTAAACCTGCTCCTGAGTGCTCAGGACCTCAGACTGGGGCGAATGTTCATCTTCCAACAGGACCACAACCCTAAGAACAGAGCCAAGGAGGAGCAGGAGTCTTGGCTCAAGTCTCTGAATGTCCTTGAGTGGCCCAGTCAGATCACAGACTTGAACCCGATCGAACATCTCTGGAGAGCTTGAGAAGATCTGCAGAGAAGAATGGGAGAAACTCCCCAAATACAGGTGTGCCAAGCTTGTGGTGTCATATCCAAGAAGACTCGAGGCTGTAATCGTTGCTAAATGTGTTTCAACAAAGTACTGAGTAAAGGGTCTGAATACTTATGTAAATGTGATATTTTTATGTCTAAAAACCTGTTTTTGCTTAGTCATTATGGAGTATTGTGTGTAGATTGAGGGGAAAAATGTATTTAACCTGTCTGGGAATGATGATCCGCTAGCGGACAGCCAATGAAATTGCAGGGCGCCAAATTCAATCAACAGAAATCTAATACATTTCTCAAACATACAAGTATTAGGCAACCATTTTAAAGATAAAATTCTCGTTAATCCAACCAGCAGAACATATCATTGTTAGGTCAGCAACTGGTCACAGAAAGAATACAGCGATTTTCCATGCAAAGAGAGGAGTTGCAAAAAGCAGAAATATTGATAAAATGAATCACTAACCTCTGATATTCTTCCTCAGATGACACTCCCGGGACAACACGTTACACAATACATGTATGTTTTGTTCATATTTATATCCAAAACATCCCGTGAATTTGCACAGAGCCACATCAAATCACAGAAATACTCATAATAAACATTAATAAAAGATACAAGTGTTATTCACAGATTTAAAGGTATACTTCTCCTTAATGCAACCGCTGTCAGATTTCAAAAAAACTTTACGGGAAAAGTAAACCATGCAATAATCTGAGTACGGCGCTCAGACGACATACACAACCCAAAAATATATCCGCCATGTTGGAGTCAACATAAGTCAGAAATAGCATTATAAATATTCACTTACCTTTGATCTTCGTCAGAATGCACTCCCAGGAACCATAGTTCCACAATAAATGTTTGATTTGTTCCATAAAGTCCATAATTTATGTCCATATTCCTCCTTTTGTTAGGGCGTTTAGTAAACAAATCGAAACTCACGAGACGCGGGCAAGTCCAGCGGAAATGTCGGGCGAAAATTCCAAAAAGTTATATTACTGGTCGTAGAAACATGTATAGATGTATAGAATAAATCTTTAGGATGTTTTTATCATAAATGTTCAATAACGTCCCAACCGGAGAATTAATTTGTCTGTAGAAAAGCAATGGAACGAGAAGTAACTTTCGCATGACCGCGCATCACGAGACCGAGGCTGCTGGCAGACCTCTGAGTCATTCCCCTCTCATTCAGCCCCCCTTCACAGTAGAAGCCTGAGACAACGTTCTAAAGACTGTTGACATCTAGTGGAAGCCTTAGGAAGTGTGAGATGACCCATATCCCACTGTATATTTAATAGGGGCTAAGTTGAAAACCTACACACCTCAGATTTCCAACTTCCTGGTTTGATTTTTTCTCAGGTTTGTGCCTGCCATATGAGTTATGTTATACTCACAGACATCATTCAAACAGTTTTAGAAACTTCAGATTGTTTTCTATGCATATATTAGCATCTGGTACTGAGTAGGAGGCAGTTTACTCTGGGCACGCTTTTCATCCAAATGTGAAAATGCTGCCCCCTATCCTTAATCAATTTTAGAATATGGCTGTAACGTAACAAAATGTGGAAAAGGTCAAGGGGTCTGAATACTTTCCAGATGCAAAAACAGACTCTTATTATTTCACTTTAACATATTTAAGAATAGGATAAAATACCAAAGGGGAATAACAGCCCAAAGTATATTTTCTGAGGTATTTCTTTCCCCGACATTGCACCGACGGTGTTTCCAATGCGATGTCTCTGTCATGCCGTCACGGCAACGGCACGCTCCGCAGGAGACTGAGACAAAGACATCAGTGAGACGAGAGGAAGCAGACAGAGGTAGATAAACATGGCCATACATGCCCAAACACATATCTGTATTACAGGGATACCAATTTTAGATCATGTTGGCAAACTCTCATGGATAGCAGATTGTCTACAACATATTTCCTGTATCCTTGTCCGGGCAGAAAATCAGTATATCCACATTCCTCTTAACAGAATCCAGAACAGTTGAGACAAGTTAAAAACAGGAGAATAGAATACAAACTTCAAATGACACTGCTATGCACTTGAGTTTATTGTTGTCTTCATAATTTTAATTGGGAGCCATTATTTTGAGAATACGTGTCTAAAGTGTTCCTGTCCCGTGTAACTATACCATTCAATTTAACTCAAGTTCTTGTCTTTCTTTCAATATATTGAATTGGATTTAATATCCCTTAAGATGGCAGTAATGTATATGGCTCAAACTGATCATGTGCTATTCATTATTCTGTCACTCTCTTAGTGGAGCAAACAACAGAATTTCTACATCAACATTCAAACTTAATATGAAACCGAATGTACAATCCTAAAGGCGGGTAGAGTAGGGGGAGTAGCACTGTACAGTATTAACCTGTCGCTGTACTCTACCCAAGGCTTACTGCTTTTTTCCAAAAATCATACAATGGGATTTTCCGGATTTTTGTTTTAGATTCCGTCTCTCACAGTTGAAGTGTATACAGTATATGATAAAAATTACAGACCACTACATGCTTTGTAAGTAGGAAAACCTGCAAAATCGGCAGTGTATCAAATACTTGTTCTCCCCACTGTATATGTAATCTGTATCTGTATTTTTGTTGGTAACATAATGGATTGACATTGGTGTTATGTAATCCATTAATCCCCAACCCTGACTATCCACAAGCATGCTGTACTAACCAAACCTGGGAGTTAAGTCATTCCTTTGGCTGTGTAATTAGGCACATTTTGACAGTATTTTGAATGTATGGCTTACTCTTTAGATTTAGAAAATCGTCCTTCATGCATTTGCCATTTTCTTACCTCTGCCCATTGTGCCAGTATAGCACAGAAGGAGTGTATGTGCAGTTTTCACGTACTCCACAGAATATACTCCACTGTGTTCAGATACAGCATCACAGAGCCTACAGTCCTAGGCAAAGCCCTAAGGGCCCTAACATTGGCATAGTCTTCAAGGCTCAAAGCTCACCTCATTTCCATGCTCTGGTGAGTGTGAAAGTATATTTTCATCAAATCTGAGTTTCGGTATCAACATACCCCGTAGAGGACCATTAGGCAAATCCACGTTTTACCAGCTCAATGTCAGCTCAAATCTCAGGGTAGTGCTAACATGACCTGTGACCTCTAAGCCATGGATCCTATCATCTAGCAGGCCTCTTTGGAACTCGAAGCAACAGTTGTATTCCCTTCTCCAGGCATCGATGATAGGGGATTCAAAACTTAACATTTTTCAATTTAAATTTTTATACAAAATTCTTGCAACCAATAGAATGTTATATGTATGGGGGATACAATCTTCCCAGCTCTGCAGATTTTGCTGCGAGGAGGCAGAGTCATTAGATCATTTATTTTTGTACTGTCCATATGTAGCTCCTTTTTGGACACAGATCCAGGAATGGCTGAAGAATTGCAACATTTACCTAGAACTAATGCTGCAGATAGCAATACTGGGTGATTTGAAAAGTCATAGTCAATCGAGCAATAATATAATTATTTTAGCAAAAATGAAACTATGAGAATAGAAAGGTTCAGTACTTTTGTGAAGCATCACAGCACAGTTAAAAATATACATGGCAAATGGATGGTGTTAAGAGATCAATGGAGGGGTTGAATGGAGCTGAAGGGTGGAACAAATAACAACAAGATAACAAATGTAAAACACACGGGGTCTGTAAAATGTGTTTAGATTTGGAGCTTTTGTGAAATAGCACAGTTACAAGTGGAAATCAAACTGGATGGGAATCAGAAATAGAGGAAGGCCAGGACAAAAAAAAAAATATATAACTATTGTGAAATAGATTGTGTCTGTAAACTGTGTATAGTATGTATAAACTGAAGGTAGAAGCCTAAGTGTTATTGTTTATTAGTTTACTCCAATTGGGGGATGGGTGGTAGGGTTTGCGGGGAATAATAAAGGTACAGTGCCTTGCGAAAGTATTCGGCCCCCTTGAACTTTGCGACCTTTTGCCACATTTCAGGCTTCAAACATAAAGATATAAAACTGTATTTTTTTGTGAAGAATCAACAACAAGTGAGACACAATCATGAAGTGGAACGACATTTATTGGATATTTCAAACTTTTTTAACAAATCAAAAACTGAAAAATTGGGCGTGCAAAATTATTCAGCCCCTTTACTTTCAGTGCAGCAAACTCTCTCCAGAAGTTCAGTGAGGATCTCTGAATGATCCAATGTTGACCTAAATGACTAATGATGATAAATACAATCCACCTGTGTGTAATCAAGTCTACGTATAAATGCACCTGCACTGTGATAGTCTCAGAGGTCCGTCAAAAGCGCAGAGAGCATGAAGAACAAGGAACACACCAGGCAGGTCCGAGATACTGTTGTGGAGAAGTTTAAAGCCGGATTTGGATACAAAAAGATTTCCCAAGCTTTAAACATCCCAAGGAGCACTGTGTAAGCGATAATATTGAAATGGAAGGAGTATCAGACCACTGCAAATCTACCAAGACCTGGCCGTCCCTCTAAACTTTCAGCTCATACAAGGAGAAGACTGATCAGAGATGCAGCCAAGAGGCCCATGATCACTCTGGATGAACCGCAGAGATCTACAGCTGAGGTGGGAGACTCTGTCCATAGGACAACAATCAGTCGTATATTGCACAAATCTGGCCTTTATGGAAGAGTGGCAAAAAGAAAGCCATTTCTTAAAGATATCCATAAAAAGTGTTGTTTAAAGTTTGCCACAAGCCACCTGGGAGACACACCAAACATGTGGAAGAAGGTGCTCTGGTCAGATGAAACCAAAATTGAACTTTTTGGCAACAATGCAAGACGTTATGTTTGGCGTAAAAGCAACACAGCTCATCACCCTGAACACACCATCCCCACTGTCAAACATGGTGGTGGCAGCATCATGGGGGGGGGGGCGGTCTGTGCATATTTGTAAACAACAGCTGGTGCACGAAATCTAAGGAAGTCTCTAGATTTTGCTTGCCTGAAGTTGAGTATATTGTGATAAACTGCAGGCCACACTACTTGCCTAGAGAGTTCTCAGCTATACTTTTTGTGGCTGTTTATTTACCACCACAGACAGATGCTGACACTAAGACCGCACTCAGTCAGCTGTATAAGGAAATAAGCAAACAGGAAACCACTCACCCAGAGGCGGCGCTCCTAGTGGCCGGAGACTTTAATGCAGGGAAACTTAAATCAGTTCTACCAAATCTCTATCAAAATGTTAAATGTGCAACCAGAGGGAAAACAATTCTAGATCACCTGTAATCCACACATGGAGACGCGTACAAAGCTCTCCCTCGCCCTCCATTTGGTAAATTCGACCACAACTCTATCCTCCTGATTCCTGCTTACAAGCAAAAATTAAAGCAGGAAGCACCAGTGACTCGGTCTATTAAAAAATGGTCAGATGAAGCAGATGCTAAACTACAGGACTGCTTTGCTATCACAGACTGGAACATTTTCCTGGATTCTTCCGATGACTTTGAGGAATACACCAGATCAGCCACTGGCTTTATCAATAAGTACATCGAGGACGTCTTTCCCACAGTGACTGTACGTACATACACTAACCAGAAGCCCTGGATTACAGGCAACATTCGCACTGAGCTAAAGGGTAGAGCTGCCACTTTCAAGGTGCAGGACTCTAACCCAGAAGCTTACAAGAAATCCCGCTATGCCCTGCGACGAACCATCAAACAGGCAAAGCGTCAATACAGGGCTAAGATTGAATCATACTACAACGGCTCCAACACTCGTCGGATGTGGCAGGGCTTGCAAACTATTACAGACTACAAAGGGAAGCACAGCCGCGAGCTGCCCAATGACATGAGCCTACCAGACGAGCTAAATCACTTCTATGCTCGCTTCGAGACAAGCAACACTGAGGCATGCATGAGAGCATCAGCTGTTCCGGATGACTGCGTGATCATGCTCTCCATAGCCGACGTGAGTAAGACTTTAAAACAGGTCAACATACACAAACCTGCGGGGCCAGATGGATTTCCCTGGACGTGTGCTCCGGTCATGTGCTGACCAACTGGCAGGTGTCTTCACTGACATTTTCAACATGTCCCCGATTGGGTCTCAAGCAGACAACCATAGTCCCTGTGCCCAAGAACACAAAGGCAACCTGCCTAAATGACTACAGACCGACTACAGACCCGTAGCACTCACGTCCGTAGCCATAAAGTGCTTTGAAAGGCTGGTAATGGCTCACATCAACACCATTATCCCAGAAACCCTAGACCCACTCCAATTTGCATACCGCCCAAACACTGCCCTTTCCCACCTGGACAAAAGGAACACCTATGTGAGAATGCTGTTCATTGACTACAACTCAGTGTTCAACTCCATAGTACCCTCAAAGCTCATCACCAAGCTAAGGATCCTGGGACTAAACACCTCCCTCTGCAACTGGATCCTGGACTTCCTGACAGGCCAACCCCAGGTGGTGAGGGTAGGTAGCAACACATCAGCCACGCTGATCCTCAACACCTGAGCTCCCCAGGGGTGCATGCTCAGCCCCCTCCTATACTCCCTGTTCACCCACGACTGCATGGCCAGGCACGACTCCAACACCATCATTAAGTTTGCTGACGACACAACCAAGACTAAGGAGATGATTGTGGACTACAGGAAAATGAGCACCGAGCACGTCCCCATTCTCATCGATGGGGCTGTAGTGGAGGACGTTGAGAGCTTCAAATTCCTTGGTGTCCACATCAACCTAGATTGGTCCAAACACTCCAAGACAGTTGTGAAGAGTGCACGACAAAGCCTATTCACCCCCAGGAAACTAAAAAGATTTGGCATATGTCTTGAGATCCTCAAAAGGTTCTACAGCTGCAACATCGAGAGCATGGTTGTATCACTGCCTGGTACGGCAATTGCTCGGCCTCCAACCGCAAGGTACTTCAGATATTAGTGCGTACAGCCCAGTACATCACTGGGGTAAAGCTCCCAGCCATCCAGGACCTCTACACCAGGCGGTGTCAGAGGAAGGCCCTAAAAATTGTCAAAGACCCCAGCCACAGACTGTTCTCTCTACTACCGCATGGCAAGAAGTACCGGAGTGCCAAGTCTAGGACAAAAAGTCTTCTCAACAGTTTTTACCCCCAAGCCATAAGACTCCTGAACAGGTAACCAAATGGTTACCTGGACTATTTGCATTGTGTACCCCCCCAACCCCTCTTTTACGCTGCTGCTACTCTCTGTTCATCTTATATGCATAGTCACTTTAACTATACATTCATGTACATACTACCTAAATTGGCCCAACCAACCAGTGCTCCGGCACATTGGCTAACTGGGCTATCTGCATTGTGTCCCACCACCCGCCACCCGCCAACCCCTCTTTATACGCTTCTGCTACTCTCTGTCATATATGCATAGTCATTTTAACGATACCTACATGGACATTCTACCTCAATAGGCTTTTTTCAAATGTATTTTTACTGTTGTTTTATTTCTTTACTTACCTACACACACACACAACTTTCTTTTCGCACCATTGGTTAGAGCCTGTAAGTAAGCATTTCACTGTTGTATTCGGCGCATGTGACAAACTTTGATTTGATATTGCCAAGAAACTAAAGATCTCATACAATGCTGTGTACTACTCCCTTCAGAGAACAGTTCAAACTGGTCTAACCAGAAAGGAAAGAGGAGTGGGAGGCCCCAGTGCACAACTGAGCAAGCAGACAAGTACATTAGAGTGCCTAGTTTGAGAAACAGATGCCGCACAAGGTCTCAACTGGCAGCTTTAAATAGTACCTGCAAAACACCAGTCTCAATGTCAACAGTGAAGAGGCAACTCCGGGATGCTGGCCTTCTAGGCAGAGTTGCAAAGAAAAAGCCATATCTCAGACTGGCCAACAAAAAGAAAAGATTAAGAATGTCAAAAGAACACAGACACTGGACGGAGGAACTCTGCCTTATCAGCAAACCCTTTCCGCTAGCCGAACCCCTCGAACAGCCAATGAAATTGCAGGGCGCCAAATACAAATCAACAGAAATCTCATAAATCAAATTTCTCAAACATACAAGTATTAGGCACCATTTTAAAGACAAAATTCTCGTTAATCCAGCCACAGTGTCTGATTCCAAAAATGCTTTACAGCGAAAGCTCCACAAACGATTGTGTTAAGTCAACACCAAGTTGCCATTTTTCCAGCCAAAGAGAGGAGTCACAAAAAGCACAAATAAAGATAAAATTAATCACTAACCTTTGATGATCTTCATCAGATGACACTCATAGGATTTCACGTTACACAATACATGTATGTTTTGTTCGATAAAGTGCATATTTATATCCAAAAATCTAACTTTACATCGGCGCATTACATTCAGTAATATTTTGCAGAGAGCCACATCAATTCACAGAAATACTCATTATAAATGTTGAAGAAAATTCAAGTGTTATGCTTTACCTTTAGATAAACTTCTCCTTAATGCAACCGCTGTGTCAAATTTCAAAAACACTTTACGGAAAAAGCAAACAATGCAATAATCTGAGTACGGAGCTCAGAGCCCAAACCAGCCAAAATAAATATCCGCCATGTTGCGCAGTCAACATTAGTCAGAAATAGCATTATAAATATTAACTTACCTTTGATGATCTTCATCAGAATGCACTCCCAGGAATCCCAGTTCCACAATAAATGTTTGATTTGTTCGATAAAGTTCATCATTTATGTCCATATACCTCCTTTTGTTAGGGCATTTGGTAAACAAATCTAAACGCGCATGCAACTTCCAGCGGAAAGGTCAGACGAAAATTACAAAAAGTTATATTACTGGTTGTAGAAACATATTAAACTATGTATAGAATCGGTCTTTAGGATGATTTTAGCATAAATGTTCAATAATGTTCCAACTGGAGAATTCCGTTGTCTGTAGAAAAACAATGGAACGAGAGCTACCTCTCATGTGAAAGCAATATTAAAGCTGATCCACCCCATAAAATGTTTTTTTTTATATACGATGATAGGGGATAAAGGCTGCTGTTTGCTTTTCTCTATGAGGCCTCTGAGCACTTCTCTAGAGTAAAACTTAGCCTGTGGACCACGGCCTGTTCTGTTTGTTCGGATTTACATTCTCTCCTTCTACTGTACACCAACCTACAGTCCTATAGAACAGATGAAGATGGAAACAGCTATTCTAAAACTGATAGTTGAATTTACTCAATATGATGTAAAATGTAATATTTTACAAAAAGTATCTGAATAATGTTATAAGGGAATACATGTTAGGACCGTTATCACCAGTTTGAGGTAGTCTTCAGGTCAGCAAGCAGAAGGAACTATTTGATGTTTCAGATCAAGCAGACAAAGACAAAAAGCTGCTGATATCCATCAACCAGTAACTCCATAGTATCACATCTCCAGCCTTCAGGATGGGAGACAATTTGATTTGCACCAAGCGATACCCTCCAGAAATTGATATCATGCTTCTGGGCTCAAGAGGAAAGTGTCATAGTCATAGGTAGGGGCTGAAAATGATTGAAATCTCCCTCTAAAAAGGGCCACTTTTTTCACTGTATTGTGTTTCACTGAAATTAAAAAGGTTTTACTTCTGTCATGGGTTGATTTACAATTCTTTCTAAACTTTCGCCACGAGTCCCTGCGGCTTTGGGGGGAAAAAAGAGTGCTATACTGTAGCAATTGTCATACCCCCATGTGACACCTCTTATCTTCCCGCGACAGAAAGGAACTGTTATCGTTTCCAGTAACGAGGTCCAGGGTCTTTAGCTGGGGTCATGTGCAATTTCGGAAATGCGTCTTTACATCATATACCTAGGCTTTCCTTTTGTACATTAGGCCCACCATCAATCAACGTTATGGGACTGGGAAACCAAACTAATTAGATGCCTCCGACAAAAAAAACGAGTAGCGCAGCAGCCAGCCACCCACCCACGCTTCACCTTTTCTTAAGTTACCCATAAAGCCTTTGCCGCTAGGACCTCTGGAAGAATTTAATCGGCGAGCGTATCCAAATCCCACCATTCACGCAGTGCAGAGGAAGGGATGAGGAGTAGGGGGAAGAAACCTTGTCTAGGTGCGATGTTCACAGACTATTCATTTTCTGGCTGGGGTATCAGGAGTAACCTCAGCGGATCAGGAGATTATATAATATAGATTCGGAGACGCAAACATGCCGCCCCATTACTAAAGTGAGAGAGCAGAGAAGGTCATTATATAATTAAGTCTCTAGAGATTTGTTGATCTAATTGGAGCTTCTTAAAGGGCCAGCTTTTCTTTACTCATTCACCTGACTTGCTTATAACTTAGTGTGATAGACAAGTTTTGCTCCTTCAAAACTGGTAGTGTCTGTGAAATATTTGGTGAAGTTAGTATGTCGAAGTCTTCACAAATAGAAGCACAGGACCATATGAACGTAATATGCCGACCAATAACAAGGTCACAAGGTTTCCTCTCTGTTTTGTAATGTACTGTAAAAAAATTGATATTATCATAACCATGTCACCCAAACAGTCATGGATTTTCACATTGTTGTGACTTTTTTCCAGAATTCTTATTCCTAAATCATTAATCTAGCACACACTATAAATGAGTTGCTAATTGCTGTCATTTATGCCCATGAAAGAGATAGTATAATTGGTTGCTTCTAGATAGTGATACTTGTCTCCTACTGTAAATCTGTCTCCCTCTGTCACACACACACACACACACACAATTCAGACAATATTTAGAAACCCTGTTCAAATTTAAACAGTACCATTTACTGTATTTTGAGAGAAATTGCAAATACTTGTGTTTCTTGCTGCAAAGGGCACTTCGTTATTTTTGTCTTGCTTGACAACTGTTTATTGTTACCCAGTGTAGAATAATGATAAAGAAAATGTTGAGGCAATCAATCAACTTTTGTGTCATAGCACAAAGCCTGTCTTGAGATTTATGGAAATCTAACAGTGATGCTGACCTTGTAGAGAGAAAAGATAAATAAATAAATGTTTCTTCATGGATTAAAAACAACTATCCTATCTAAATATAATTTTGATGCGTCTCGTTTGTTTTATTGATACCCCTTGATTTCCGCATTGCCAGATCTTGAATCCTTTTTCCCAGATGAAATAAACAAGCATTCTCTTGACCTTCTTTAACACATGCTCCTGTGACTTTCACATCTTTCCTCAGTTGCAGAGTGCCTTCACACTTCAAGAGACCTATTTATTCCACTTGCCTTGGCCTCCACAACACTCTCTTTCTACGCTTTCCTTCTTGGAAACCCCATTTCTGCAAAGACAAATAATCTGATAGGTAATGTGTAAAATACATGTTCTGATAAGGGCCAGATGGATTTGCCATGCATTTTATAGGCTCAAAGTTTTACTCTAATAAGCAAGGGGAGATATGTAGTTATCGGCTAAGCGCTTCTCGGAATACATTTTCAAGAAGCTGTGACAGTTGATGGAATTCATTGCCTTGCTGTCGACATACTGTATCTGGATGTGCAGGTAAGGGGTAAGTCACACGTGGATATCGAATTATTCAGATATGTAATATGTCTGCGTGTTTTGGTGTACATACTTCAGTTTATGGCCAAACCATGAATTTTGATCATTTGTAGTAAATTACGTAGTAACTTCACTTTCAAGTGAAACTAATTTCAGCCTACAAAATGTTATCACTGAAATAATTGTTCAATATCCAAGTTTAATTATGTGTAGAGCTGAGTAGTTGCATGCCAGTTAAGTATGTTATAGAATAATTAACTCAGTGAGTTTTCCAAAGGAATAAATTCATATACTGTCACACCCTGATCTGTTTCACCTGCCTTTGTGCTTGTCTCCACCCCCTCCCTGATCTTCCCCATTATCCCCAGTGTATTTATACCTGTGTTCTCTAATTGTCTGTTGCCAGTTTGTTTTGTCTGTCAAGTCTACCAGCGGTATTCCCCTTTTTTCCATAGTTCCTGTGTTATGGTTTTGACCATTCTGCCTGCCCTGACCCTGAGCCTGTGTCACTACTTCCGCCGAAGTCGGCTCTTCTCCTTGTTCGGGCGGCGTACAGCGGTCGACGTTAGCATCGCCGCTCCGCTTTTCATTGTTCCATGTGTTTTGTCTTGTTTCCCCGCACACCTGGTTTACATTCCCTAATCACACTAAATATATATTCCCTCTGTTCCCCCCATGTCTTTGTGTGGAATTGTTTTTGATACGTGTTTTGTGTGACGCGCCAGGCTGGTTTTTCTCTGGGTACCATGTTCAACCCGTAGTATGTTTAATTGTTAAACATTGTGCATCTTTGTGACTTTGTTGCAATTAATTAAAAGCAATTAGACAACTAAGAGCTACATAATGTTTGCTGCGCACAACAGACAATGGTATTATTTGGTAACATTTTAACCATTAGCACTGGTTTTACTTGCTTTGTTGCTTGTTATGATCAGTTTGTCATCTTGCTAATCCCAACTCAAGGCCTGAAAATGTATTTATCATACAAGTAGAGTCAGTAAGGATCTTACAACAGGCTAACAGATTTTCAGTAAATCAACATCATATTCTCAACTCTAGATCTTCTTCTGTAAACAAGTGAAAAGAGAGCTTGGAACCAAAACTCGATCACATAAATTAATATGATTTGCAATTTAATTAAGATGTTTATTTTTCTTTAACCCATAATAAAATGACTTACTGAACCACAAGTGCCTTCCTCGGATCGCCTTCCACACCAGCTCCGAGGAAGGCACAAGCCGAAACGTAAGCGTGTGGTTTATTAACACATGTTGCTATACACAAAGCGTGTGTTGGCCCCCTTTCATTTTTATCAGAGATTTTCACCATGCTTTGGTGCCTCAGAGAGAACATATTTAATTTACTGCCATGTTTAGTCTCACACTATTCTTCTACGACATGCTGTTGTTGATTATCGGTGCCTGAAGTGAAATCGATTATACAAAGGTGCTACTAGAAATTGAGCTCAATTGTAATATCAGTATTTTGGTTAAATAAAAATGGAAATGAGGAACTATGCCCAAAAATAGGTGCGTTCAAGTCACTGGAACAAACTTCATTTGCGGTTTAGTACCATGAAGAAATCTAATCTCCACTCGAGTTTCTGTTGGTATAAAAGGGTAATTCCAACTAGGAAGAGTAGGATGGTGTTCAAATTGTTTTTCTATGTAAATGATGACTTACATCCAGTAACTTAGTAACACTACTTTAGATGCTGGGGTAATTCATAAATCCCCAATGCAGGAGTAGACAGCAGTTTATTTGTGTTATTCATTATGATTCTTTGTACCTGTGCGTAGTAAATTCAGAGATGTTATACTGGACTGAGTTTTTTTCAAAGATGTGGCCAAATTATCATGTTGAATTTATATCCACAAGTAAATTACCTTTGAACACAGTTACTCTTTCTAGCAAGTATCACCTGACTATTATGGCATTCCAGAATACATGGATTCAAAAGGAAGATCAATCTGGTGTTCGTAAAAGTGTTAAATAATTAAAGAGACACGTGCAGTAATTATATATATATATATATATATATATATATATATATATATGTATATATACTACCATTCAAAACTTTGGGGTCACTTAGAAATTGGCTCTGACCAGAATAGAAATAGGACTGGGAAGCCCCGGTGCACAACTGAGCAAGAAGATAAGGACATTAGAGTGTCTAGTTTGAGAAACAGACACCTCACAAGTCCTCAACTGACAGCTTCATTAAATAGTACCAGCAAAACACCAGTCTCAACGTCAACAGTAAAGAGGCGACTCCGGGATGCTGGCCTTTTAGGCAGGGTTGCAAAGAAAAAGCTATATCTCAGACTGGCCAATAAAAATATTTAAAATGGGCAAAATAACACAGACACTGGACAGAGGAACTCTGCCTAGAATTCCAGCATCCCGGAGTCGCCTCTTCACTGTTGACAGTGATACGTGTTTTGTGGGTACTATTTAATGAAGCTGCCAGTTGAGGACTTGTGAGGCATCTATTTCTCAAACTAGACACTAAGCACAAACCAGATGGGATGGCGTATCGCTGCCGTGGAAGCCATGCTGGTTAAGTGTGCCTTGAATTCTAAATAAATTACTGACAGTGTCACCAGCAAAGCATCATCACACCTCCTCCTCCATGCTTCACGGTGGGAACCACACAAGCGGTTCACCTACTCTATGTCTCACAAAGACACAGTGGTTGGAACCAAAATTCTCAAATTTGGACTCATCAGACCAAATTACAGATTTCCACCGGTCTAATGTCCATTGCTCGTGTTTCTTTGCAGCAATTTGACCATGAAGGCCTGATTCACGCAGTCTCCTCTGAACAGTTGATGTTGAGATTTATTTTACTTGAACTCTGTGCAACATTTGTTGGGCAACAATCTGAGGTGCCGTTAACTCTAATGAACATATCCTTTGCAGCGGAGGTAACTTTTGGTCTTTCTTTTCTGTGAGAGCCAGTTTCATCTTAGCGCTTGATGGTTTTTGCGACTGACTTGAAGAAACTTTCAAAGTTCTTGAAATTTTCAGAATTGACAGACAATGTCATAAAGTAATGATGGACTGTTGTTTATCTTTGCTTATTTGAGCCTTTCCTGCCATAATATGGACTTCTTCTGTATATCATCCCTATCTTGTCACAATACAACTGAATGGCTCAAACGCATTAAGAAGGAAACAAACAACACAAATTTACTTTTAACGAGGCACACCTGTTAATTGACATGTATTCCAGGTGACTACCTCATGAAGCTGGTTGAGAGATGCTAAAAGTGTGCAAAGCTGTCATCAAAGCAAAGGCTGGCTACTTTAAAACATCTAAAATATATTTTTATTTGGTTAACACTTTGATTCCATGTGTGCTATTTTGTAGTTTTGATGTCTTCACTATTATTCTACAATGTAGAAAATAGTAAAAAATAAAGAAAAACCCTGGTGTGGGGTGCTTTGCTGGTGACACTGTCAGTGATTTATTTAGAATTCAAGGCACACTTAACCAGCATTGCTACCACAGCATTCTGCAGCGATACGCTATCACATCTGGTTTGTGCTTAGTGGGACGATCATTTGTTTTTCAACAGAACAATGACCCAACACACCTCCAGGCTTTTTAAGAGATATTTGACCAAGAAGGAGAGAGATTTAGTGCTGCATCAGATGACCTGGCCTCTAAAATCACCCGACCTCAACCCAATTGAAGCTGGTAGAGAGAATGCCAAGAGTGTGCAAATCTGTCAACGCAAATGGTACTACATTGAAGAATGTCAAAGTTAACATATATTTTGATTTGTTTAACAATTCTTTGGTTACAATATGATTCCATATGTGGTGTTTCATAGTTTTGATGTCTTCACTATTATTCTACAAAATAGTAAAAATATTGAAAAACCCTTGAATGAGGAGGTGTGTCCAAACTTTTGACTGGTACTGTATATATACAGTAGATAGAATGATGTATTTCAGCTTTTATTTATTTCATCACATTCCCAGTGGGTCAGAAGTTAACATACACTCAATTAGCATTTGGTAGCATTGCCTTTAAATTGTCAAACTTTTCGGGTAGCCTTCCACAAGCTTCCTACAATAAGTTAGGAGGAATGGGCCAAAATTCATCAGGCAGAGCTGGTGTAACAGAGTCAGGTTTGTAGGCCTCCTTGTCTCCTCGCACACGCTTTTTCAGTTCTGCCCACACATTTTCCATATTATTGAGGTCAGGGCTTTGTGATGGCCACTCCAATACCTTGACTTTGTTGTCCTTAAGCTATTTGGAAGACCCATTCGCAACCAAGCTTTAACTTCCTGACTGATGTCTTGAGATGCTGCTTCAATATATCCACATCATTTTCCGCCCTCATTATGCCATCTAGTTTGAGAAGTGCACCAGTCCCTCCTGCAGAAAAGCACCCCCACAACATGATGCTGCCACCATCGTGCTTCACGGTTGGGATGGTGTTCTTCGGCTTGCAAGCATCCCCCTTTTTCCTCCGAACATATTGATGGTCAGTCACTATGGCCAAACAGTTGTATTTTTTTTTTCATCACACCAGAGAACATTTCTCCAGAAAGTACCATCTTTGTCCCCATGTCCAGTTGCAAACCATAGTCTGGCTTTATTATTTATTATGGCATCTTCCATGCTGAGCGACCTTTCAGGTTATGTCGATTTATGACTCATTTACTGTGGATATAGATGCTTTTGTACCTGTTTCCTCCAGCATTTTCACAAGGTCCTTTGCTGTTGTTCTGGGATTGATTTGCGCTTTTCGCACCAAAGTTTGTTCATCTCTAGGACACAGATCGCGTCTCCTTCCTGAGCAGTATGACGGCTGCGTGGTCCCATGGTGTTTATACTTGCATACTATTGTTTCTACAGGTGAACGTGGTACCTTCAGGCATTTGGAAATTGCTCCCAAGGATGAACCAGACTTGTGGAGGTCTACAATTGTTTTGGCTGATTTCTTTTCATTTTCCCATGATGTCAAACAAAGAGGCACTGAGTTTGAAGGTAGGCCTTGGAATACATCCACAGGTACACCTCCAATTGACTCAAATGTCGTCAATTAGCCTATCAGACGCTTCTAAAGCTATGACATGATTTTCTGGAATTTTCCAAGCCGTTTAAAGGCACAGTCAACTTAGTGTATGTAAACTTCTCACCCACTGGAACTGTGATACAGTGAATGATAAGTTAAATAATCTGTAAACAATTGTTGGAAAAATTACTTGTGGAATGGTTGAAAAACGAGTTTTAATGACTCCAAGTCTATGTAAACTTTTGACTTTGTCTACAGTATTTATTTTGTACATTTATTTTACCAGGGAAAACATATTGAGATCTAGGTCTCTTTTTCAAATGTGCCCTGCACAATTCAACACAAATATACATATTATACACAAAATATATACAGTGTCAAGAAAAAGTATGTATGTGAATGATTTGGAGATACCTTCATTTCTGCGTAAATTAGTCATAACATTTCATCCAATATTCATATAGGTCAAAACAATAGAAAAACACAGTCTGCTTAAACTAACTGAACACACCATGTAAACATTCACATTGCTGGGTGGAAACAGTGTGTGTACCATTGGATTTAATAACTGGTTGACCCTCTTTTGGAAGCAATAACCTCAAACAAACTTTTTCTGTAGCTGCGGATCAGACCTGCACAATGGTCAGGAGGAATTTTGGACCATTCCTCTTTACAAAACTGTTTTTCAGCAGTATTCTTGGGATATCTGGTGTGAACCGCTCTCTTGAGGTCATGCCACAGCATCTCAATCGGGTTGAGGTCAGGACTCTGATTGGGCCACTATGATGAAGCCATTCTGTTGTTGATTTACTTCTGTGTTTTGGGTCTTTGTCCTGTTGCATCACCCAACTGCTGATGAGCTTCAATTGGCTGACAGATGCAGAACATTCTCCTGCAAAATGTCTTGATGATAGCAAGCTGCCCAGGCCCTGAGGCTACAAAGCAGCCCCAAACCATAATGCTCCCTCCAACATACTTTACAGTTGGGATGTAGTTTTGATGTTGGTGTGGTGTGCTTTCTTTCTCCACACATAGTGTTGTGTGTTCCTTCCAAACAACTGTAGTTTCATCTGTCCACAGTTTATTTTTTCAGTAGCGCTGTGGAACATCCAGGTGCACTTTTTCAAACTCCAGACGTGCAGCAATGTTGTTTTTGGACAGCAGTGGCTTCTTCCGTGGTTTCCTCCCATGAACACCATTCTTGATTAGGGTTTAACGTTTCGTAGAATAGTCAACAGAGATGTTAGCATGTTCCAGAGTTTTCTGTAAGTCTTTAATTGACACTCTAGGATTCTTCTTAACCTCACTGAGCATTCCACGCTGTGTTCTTGCAGTCATCTTTGCAGGACGGTCACTTCTAGGGAGAGTAGCAACCGTGCTGAACTTTCTCCATTTATAGTCTATTTGTCTTACATGCTGACCAGACCAGACAATTATTGCACCCACACTCCTCGCGTGCGCCAACGAGTGTCTGCGTTGCCAAGGGCTAAAATAGAACTCCTTTCTATTTATGACGCAGATTGCGCTGAAAGTCCTGCCTCTCCCATCTCCTCAATGGTTTATAGAAGCAGGTACCCAAGTGCCATCTCCTTATTGGTTATACCCACGTGGGTGATTGAAAGACGAACTGTTTTGCCAGTAGTCGTGATAATACTATGAAAGTTTAGATGCCAATCACCACAAAGCCTGGAAGGAGGAGAGATGACTAGAAACGATTCGGTTGGCCGTTTTATGTGTGGATTAATTGGCGGAGTAGAGGAACTTGTGCATTTCAGGTAAAATAACAACTCAATGTTTATATCCCAGGACAAATTAGCTAGCAAGTGCAAGTTAACTAGCTTAATTGCCATACATGTTTAATGCTTTACGACCTGTCCCCAAATTAATGTCACTAGTTCAGAGTTTGTTTTGCTATTTTAACCTGCGGGTCGTGATCGCGTTTGGTGTAGGGGGACAAAATAAATGTATGCACGATAGCGCATGATGGCGCACCCGCGCAGCCAGTTTGGGTTCCTTGTTACCGTGGACTGTTGAACATCAAGGCTTTTAGAGATACTTTTGTAACCCTTTCCAGCTTTATACAAATCAATCATTCTTAATCTTAAATCTTCTGAAATCGTTTTTGTTTGAGGCATGGTTCACATCAGGCAATGCTTCTTGTGAATTGCAAACTCAAATTTTGTGTGTTTTTTATAGGGCAAGGCAGATCTAACCAACATCTCGTCTGATGATTGATTGGACTCCAGGTTAGCTGAATCCTGACTCCATTTAGCTTTTGGAGAAGTTAGCCTAAGGGTTCACATACTTTTTCCAACCTACACGTTGAATGTTTAAATTACGTATTGAATCATTTGTGTGTTATTACTTTAAGTACACTGTCATTTGTTGTAACTTAGATGAAGATCAGATCACATTGTATTATCAATTTATGCAGACATCCAGGTAATTCCAAAGGGTTCACTTACTTTTCTCACCACTGTATGTATGTATATACATATACACATATATACATACAGTGGGGAGAACAAGTATTTGATACACTGCCGATTTTGCAGGTTTTCCTACTTACAAAGCATGTAGAGGTCTGTAATTTTTTATCATAGGTACACTTCTGAGAGATGGAATCTAAAACAAAAATCCAGAAAATCACATTGTATGATTTTTAAGTAATTCATTTGCATTTTATTGCATGACATAAGTATTTGATCACCTACCAACCAGTAAGAATTCCGGCTCTTACAGACCTGTTAGTTTTTCTTTAAGAAGCCCTCATGTTCTCCACTCATTACCTGTATTAACTGCACCTGTTTGAACTCGTTACCTGTATAAAAAGACACCTGTCCACACACTCAATCAAACAGACTCCAACCTCTCCACAATGGCCAAGACCAGACAGTTGTGTAAGATTCCGTCTCGCACAGTTGAAGTGTACCTATGATACAAATTACAGACCTCTACATGCTTTGTAGAGGCTATATACAGTTCTCCCCACTGTATATACATACACACAACAGCACAGTCATGGGGAGGACAAGTAAAACATCACATCATCCAGAAAAACAGCTACATTCTTCCACAACACAGGAGGCTGCTGAGGGGAGAATGGTTCATAATAACAGATTGACCAATGGTGTTTATATAAATAGTGAAGAGAACATGTCCCAAATTTGACACGTGGTACACCAAGAAATTCTGACTTAACCCCATCAATCACGATGGACTGAGTTCTGTCAATATCGAAGACAACTTAGCCAATAAAATAGCATGATCAACAGTTTGCTGTATTAGTGCTATGCCCAGGCCTAAACCCTGATTGGTTTACATTCTAAATATATTTCTCAGATAAAAAAAGATCAAAGTTGTACATTTACAAAGGGTTCAAGAATCTTAGCTAGACAAGGAAGCCTTGAAATGGGGCGATAATGATTAAGATCACTACTATCCCCGCCCTTATGGAGTGGCAGCACAAGAGCTGATTTCCATACTTTTGGAATATTTCCTGATAACAATATTAAATACAAATGTGAGTTCTTGAGACAACAATGATCGGTGCTACACACTTAAGCAGACCGGGATCCAATTGGTCGACCCCTGTAGAATTCTTGTTGTCTATTGCAGCAAAGCATCCAGGACTTATTTTTTCTTTAAATAGCCTAAAAGAAAAGCTTTGACTATAATTTCCCTGATCATTCAGCAAGTTCCCCTATCAGCATCCAGCCTAGTATCATTGTGAATAAGCTTTGAAATAACTTCTAAGAGAGAGCCTGCCGAAATAAAATAGTGATTAAATGCATCAATGATGCATTTTTTTTCCTTAATGAGCCCAGTGTCAGAAATAAGTTGTTGTGGCAGAAAGGAGGAAGTAGAACCCTTCAGGGATTTGACAGTTTTCCAGAATTTAGCCTGGTTCCCATTACAATTCGAAAGAGTGGTTACATAATAATCAGATTTAGCCTTTATGATTTGTCTAAAACAATGATTCCCAGTCTGGGCATAAATCTGTGTTCCTGGCCTTGCATCATCATCTCTTTCATGAATGACAATTCTGGAGTGTACCAGGCATTTGACCTACCTTTTAATCCTTTGTTTTTTTAAGGGAGCATGATTATCCACAATAGTATTGAAGACATTTAAAAAAGGCTGAAAGATACATCAGGTTCAGGGATAAATTAGGTTCAAGGTCACTAAAACAAAGATAATGTAAAAAAGCCTGTTCACTGAAGTTTTTAAAGTTCCTCTTCGTGATGACACAAGGCTAAGAGTTTTGTATTCTCACATCTCTAACACAAACAACTGGGAAATGGTCACTAATATCTTAGGTGAAGACACCAGTAGAAACATATTTCTCTGGTGTATTCGTTAGAATCAGATCAATCAGAGCTGATTGAGAGTTGAAGGATCTTTAGGGTTGGGCCGTGTAGGCATAGTCACCAGCTGGGTTAGGTTTAGATCATTACACGTCTTTTAGATTGTCTGAAGCCGACATTTGCCAATCATAATTTAGGTTACCAGGATAATAACTTCTGATTTAATAACAGAAGACAATAAACTAGTTAGCGGAGGTAGGACGGTGTACCTCTATAACAGTTATGGATCCATTTTTCCCCAGACAAAGGCTAAAAGATAGTTGCTTATTTTTGGGGGGCAAGGGAAAGAATGGCCACTCCACCACCTCTACACTGTCAGCTCTGAACACATAACCCTCAATATTAATATCAGAGTCCAGATTGCATAGAACTGCACCATTTGGTCTATTCCTATTTGTAATAGAGGAGAGAGTGGAAATTGGAATTACTTTTCCCAGGTTGGCACCATAGGGCCTGAGGCTGCCGCCAATGTCAGCATGAGGAACTCTCAGAGGAACCAATGATGGAACGTTATAAACTGACTTACATGAGCTTTGGTTGATGTCGTGAAACAGCCCAAGCCCTCTACGTCATTTGAAAACAGAGAGGGTATTCAAATTTATGGAATTCACATTTGAACTAATAGTACTGAGAGAACAGACCACAGTGGGCTTCTCTTAGGCGCTAACAATAGCAGATCTAAGAGTGTTCAACACTCCTGGCATTATAGACAACAGTATGATGAAAGAGCTTAGAAAGGATGGTAGGTATTACCTGAGTGGGGCTTGGTCTGTCTCTTGAGTCAATATCTTAATGCCGCCTTCAAATATGAAGAGAGGGTCCAGGCTCCTAGATCGTTTGGTATCCTGTGATATTCTTTACCTTAGCCCCCGGGTAGCACAGGGTTTTTGCTCCAGGAACCAAGATTTACCTCCCTCAACATGGAGCTACCAATGATGATGGCTGTAGGAAGGTGAGTAGCTGTGGATGTTTGGCCTTTTCTGTCCCTCCTTGAGGACCAATGGGAGTTGGGGGAGGGAGGACCCACATCATCAATATAAGCCCTCCGAGCAAGGTCGGGGCTGGTGCCTCAGACACCCTTGAGGCCTGATGTGAGAGGAAGCCTGAGCAGTACAGGCCTGTGGTAGAAACCCCCTGAGCTTGACCCTCGGGAAACAGGGTAGAGGTTGAAGGAGGCCTTTTCAGCCCCATTCACCAAAGACTGCTGCCTTGCACTGGGATTATGTTGTGTAACGTGCCTCCACTGGGATACAGGATAGGTAACCACGGCATCTGCCAGGTCTTCATAAAGCGTCCTTGCTCCTTTATTCTCCAAGGGAGATGGAGAGGGGGGGGCTAGGATGTGAAGTGTGGGTGAGATGGGAGGTGACTTCACTAGGGATGGGTTTTTTCAGGGCAGCACTGGCCAGAGAGTGGCGACACAATGGCAAGGTAGTGGCATGACAACCAGGATGAGGAGTGGAAAAGAAAAGGTATTTGAGTGGGACCCATCCTGGATATGCTTTAATGTCTCAATGTGCTTACTCTGAATGTATCACGTTTCAGGAGACAAAGGGCTGTGAGACATGGGTTTGATCCTAAACACATGAAAAGTGGGGTGTATAAGGAGGGTTTGGGGCAACAGAAGACGAACAGCAGAGGGGATAATGATCTTAGAGATGGGGAGGCTGTCTTCAGAAGAGCCGACCGGGCTCTCTTCCAAATACGACAAAAGCAGAGGACAAACATCTGGGCCAAGGGAAAGCCGACCTCTGGGAAGAGCGGGGGCTGATAACCCAGGGAACACTCAAAGGGTGAGCAAGGAATGTTGTTGCGGGCATATTCATCCCACACTAGTTGCTGGCTTCAGGTGGTAGGGTTGGTGGAGACTGGCAGGCAGCGAAGAGTCGACTCCAGGTCTTGGTTGGTTTGCTCCGACTGGCCATTGGACTGGGGGTGGAACCTGAGCGACAGGCTGGCCGACCCGGCACAGCCTGAAGAGGACTGGCCACCCCTCATATCCTGGTTCCTCTCTAGGTTTCTTCCTAGGTTTTGGCCTTTCTAGGAAGTTTTTCCTAGCCACCGTGCTTCTACACCTACATTGCTTGCTGTTTGGAGTTTTAGGCTGGGTTTCTGTACAGCACTTTGAGAGATCAGCTGACGTACGAAGGGCTATATAAATAAATTTGATTTAATATGCAGAACGCATTCCAGAACTGGGACGAGAACTGAGAACCCCGGTCGGAGACCATGTCCACCGGGAGTCTATGGATTCGGAAGACATACTGCACCATGAGCTGGGCCATCTCTTTGGCAGAGGGGGGAGAGGAATGAAGTGGGTGGCATTGGAAAATTGCTCCACTACTGTCAGGATGGCGATGTTGCCATCAGACGGGGGAGACCCCGTAACAAAGTCCAGGGATATGTGAGACCAGGGATGGTGAGGAAAAGGCAGAGGTTGAAGGAGACCAGCCCGAGCTGGCTGGTGAGTCTTGTTCTGCACACACATTGTGCAAGTGGCGACAAACGCAGAGACGCCAGGAACCATAGTAGGCCACCAAAAGCATTGTCGCACAAAGACCAGGGTCCGACAAGAGCCCACGTAGCAGGCAAGCTTGGAGAAGTGGGCCTGAGGAGCGGACAGCATCAGGTACAAACATCCGGTTATCTGCCACCCTCCCCGGGGTTTGGCTGGGAACGCTGCGCCTCACAAACCTGCTTCCCTATTCCCCAGCTGGGTACCGTCGCCAGGCACGAAGTGGGATGAATGGTCTCGGGTTCCGGGGGTGTAGCCGCAGAGTCATAGTGGCATGACAGCGCATCCGGCTTGACGTTCTTGGATCCCGATCGGTATGAGAGGGAGAAGTTGAACCGGGTGAAAAGCAAGGCCCACCTAGCTTGCCTGGAATAGAGATGCTTGGCAGTGCAGAGATATTTCAGGTTCTTGTCGTCTGTCAATGTAGTTCTCCATAGCCTTGGTCTCCAGACCCGACAGGTGCCTGGGAGAAGGTTGATCCTGGCGGAAGTCTGTGCGGCGGAAGTGAAGTGGCACGGCCCATACTGAACAACTTCCGAGCCCCCAGGAAGACGTCCTGGGGAAGGCTGCTCTGACTTCAGGCAATGAGCATGGCAGAATGGGCTCCAGCCCATGATCCCAAGGGGATTGTGTTGCTGGTGCCAAGAGAATCCCAATACCACAGGAACCTGAGGAGACTTAATAAGCAGGAATTTGATTTTCTCGCTGTGGTTCCCTGACACCCATAGGTTGATGGGGGTGGTATTGTTGGTGACCTGGCCTATAGAGCGCCCATCCAGCACTCTAACGTATATGGGAATGGAGAGGGGCTGAGTGGGGATGTCCAGCTCGGAAGCTAGGGTAGCATCCATAAAGCTCTCATCGGACCTAGAGTCGATGAGTACCTGGAGAGATTTAGATCAAGGAAAAGTTCTCTGTTTGGTGAGACAGAGTACTCATTTCTACCGGTGATTTTGGTCTATTAGTGAACAGGTGGCCACTAAATGACCAGTAGTCCCGCAATAATGGCAACTTTTTGTGTGAAGCCAGTATAGCCGTTCGACAGGGGCTAGCCTAGCTCTGCCTAGTTGCAATCAGTTTGGGAAGAGGTGAACTGGCAGTCTTGGGGGAACTTGGGTAGCCTCGAGTTCTCTCGGCCATCGGGGACTTCCGGAATGTCTCGGATGCGAGGTGGAAGTTGTTGGCGGCGAATGAAATCGAACCTCCTCTCCCTCCTTGGCAACAGACAGAGAACACAGGTATAAACACACTAGGGATAATGGGCACCTGGAGGGGGGTGGAGACAAGCACAAAGAAACAAAGTGAAACAGATCAGGGTGTGAAAGGATGTCCAGCCCAGGCATATATTCCTCATATATTCCTTAAAAAAAATATATTCAACCTTTATTTAACTAGGCAAGTCATATGCTGGCGGTTTCCACATTGGAAATTTGACTGGTCAATATTTGTCACACTGGTATAAAGGGATCGGGAGAGAGGCGCAGGAACGCGTAATGGGACGAAGACCAAACAAACACAGGGTTGAAACCCAAATAAATATACCGGGGCGAGACCCATAACACACACGCACACAAACCCATAACCATCTGCACACAACAAGTGGCACAAAATCCAAAACAACACAGCACAGGTACTCACACGACCAACGGACATTGTAACAGTAATCGACAGGAAAATGGTGAACATAGTGCATAATGCATAGTGCACAGGTGTGCATAATGACACAGTTCCCGGAGGGATCCGTGACAGTACCCCCCTGACACGCTGCACCAGCAGCGCAACGACATAGGCCCCCGAGGACAAACACAGGAACACAGTGCGGGTCGATCAGGACCCGATGCAGCTGCAGAAGTGTCGTCGAACGGGCCAGTTGCTGCTGCCGAATTTGCATCGGACGGACCATTTGCAGGGGCTTTGGACGGACCGGTTGCAGCTGCTGAAGTTGTGTCGTCAGATGGACCAGTTGTGGCGACGTCTGACGGCCCAGTTGCAGCTGCTGAAGTTGCGCAGGTGCCAGACAGACCAGTCGCGTCGTGGGATGGGCCATCCCGCTGTCTCCCTTAATGATTGATTCTGTCACCTTGGTATAAAGGGATCAGGAGTCATGCGCAGGAATGCGTAATGGGGGTTTTATTGACCGAAATTACAGCGTGCCATGTAAAGGCACGGGACTCAGACCAAACAAACCCGTGTACAAAACACAGGGTTGAAACCCAAACAAAAGAGCAAGGAGTAACTCAAATAAATACAGCAGGGCGAGACCCGTAACACACAACTATGCACCCAATGATTCCACACGGGACGAAACCCATAATCATCCTCACACAACAAGTGGCACGAAAGCCTAGACAACCAGGCGCAGGTACTCACACGACCAACGGACATTGTAACAATAATCGACAGGACAATGGTGAACAAAGGGCACACTTATACAATTACTAACCAATGGGAATAGGGGCCAGGTGTGTGAAATGACATATAAGGTTGAAGTCGGAAATTTACATACACTTAGGACGGAGTCATTAAAACTAGTTTTTCAACCACTTCACAAAGTTACTGTTAACAAACTATAGTTTTGGCAAGTCGGTTAGGACATCTACTTTGCGCATGACACAAGTAATTTTTCCAACATTTGTTTACAGACAGATTATTTCACATATCATTCACTGTATCACAATTCCAGTGGGTCAGAAGTTTACATACATTAAGTTGACTGTGCCTTTAAAAAGCTTGGAAAATTCCAGAAAATGATGTCATGGCTTTAGAAGCTTCTGATAGGCTAATTGACATCATTTGAGTCAATTGGAGGTGTACCTGTACATGTATTTCAAGGCATACCTTCAAACTCAGTGCCTCTTTGCTTGACATCATGGGAAAATTAAAAGAAATCAGCCAATTTTAGACCTCCACAAGTCTGGTTCATCCTTGGGAGCAATTTTCAAATTCCTGAAGGTACCACGTTCATCTGTAGAAACAATAGTATGCAAGTATAAACACCATGGGACCACCATTACCGCTCAGGAAGGAGACGAGTTCTGTCTCCTAGAGATGAATGTACATTGTGCGAAAGTGCAAATCAATCCCAGAACAACAGCAAAGGATCTTGTGAAGATGCTGGAGGAAACAGGTACAAAAGTATCTATTTCCACTGTAAACGAGTCCTATATATATATAATGACCATTGTTATGTCTGGAAGAAAAAGGGGGATGCTTGCAAGCTGAAAAACACCATCCCAACAATAAAGCACGGGGGTGGCAGCATCATGTTGTGGGGGTGCTTTGCTGCATGAGGGACTGGTGCACTTCTCAAACTAGATGGCATCATGAGGCAGAAATTTGCGTGGATATATTGAAGCAGCATCTCAAGATATCAGTCAGGAAGTTAAAGCTTGGTCGCAAATGGGTCTTCCAAATGGACAATGACCCCAAGCATACTTCCAAAGTTGTGGAAAAAATGGCTTAACCTCTCTGATCTCCCCATCCCGGATCCGGTATCAGGAATACAGACTCAAGCTCATTACCATAACGCAACGTTAACTATTCATGAAAATCGCAAATGAAATGAAATAAATATGCCATCTCTCAAGCTTAGCCTTTTGTAAACAACACTGTCATCTCAGATTTTCAAAATATGCTTCTCAACCATAGGAAAACAATCATTTGTGTAAAAGTAGCTAGCTAGCGTAGCATTTAGCGTTAGCATTAGCGTTAGCATCCAGCACGCAACATTTCAACAAAAACATAAAAGCCTTCAAATAAAATCATTTACCTTTGAAGAACTTCTGATGTTTTCAATGAGGAGACTCTCAGTTAGATAGCAGATGCTCAGTTTTTCCAAAAAGATTCTTTGTGTATTAGAAATAGCTCCGTTTTGTACATCACATTTGGCTACCAAAAAAAAACGAAAATTCAGTCCTCAAAACGCGAACTTTTTTCCAAATTAACTCCATAATATCGACTGAACACATGGCAAACGTTGTTTAGAATAAATCCTCAAGGTGTTTTTCACATATCTCTACGATGATATATCGTTCGTGGAAGCATGGTTTCTCTTCTCAATCAAATGGAAAAATACTTGCACATGGCTTTCACATATCTCTACGATGATATATCGTTCGTGGAAGCATGGTTTCTCTTCTCAATCAAATGGAAAAATACTTGCACATGGCTTTGCACATGGCTTTGCGCACCAGTTTCGACGCAGGACACCAGGCGGACACTTGGAAAATGTAGTCTCTTATGGTCAATCTTCCAATGATATGCCTACAAATACGTCACAATGCTGCCGACATCTTGGGGAAACGGCAGAAGGTCTAAGCTTATTCCAGTCGCATTCACAGCCATATAAGGAGACATTAGAAAACAGAGCTTCAGAAATTCTGCTCATTTCCTGTTTGACGTATCATCTTGGTTTCGCCTGTAGAATGAGTTCTGGGGCACTTACAGACAAAATCTTTGCAGATTCTGAAACTTCAGAGTGTTTTCTTTCCAAAACTGTCAAGACTATGCATAGTCGAGCATCTTTTCGTGACAAAATATCGCGCTTAAAACGGGAACGTTTTTTATCCAAAAATGAAATAGCGCCCCTAGAGATGCAACTGGTTAAGGACAACAAAGTCAAGGTATTGGAGTGGCCATCACAAAGCCCTGACCTCAATCATATAGGACATTTGTGGGCAGAACTGAAAAAGCATGTGCGAGCTAGGAGGCCTACAAACCTGACTCAGTTACACCAGCTCTGTCAAGAGCTGTTTTTGTGGGAAGCTTGTGGAAGGCAACCTGCATAGTTTGACCCAAGTTAAACAATTTAAAAGGCAATGCTACCAAATACACTAATTGAGTGTAATGTGAACCTCTGACCCACTAGGAATGTGATGAAAGAAATAAAAGCTTAAATAAATCACTCTACTATTTTTCTGACATTTCACATTCATAAAATAAAGTGGTGATCCTAACTGACCTAAGACAATGAATTTTTACCTTGATTAATTGTCATGAATTGTGAAAAACTGAGTTGAAGTGCATTTGGCTATGGTGTATGTAAACTTCAACTGTATTATCCCGGAACTGTGCAAAACTGTGCAAGTATGCTAAACCAAATGGAGTTCAAGTTTGGTAGTAGTCCAAAAACCTCCAAGGCAATGTCAAGTGGAAGGATGAAAGCAGCATTAGGCAGGTGTCTGCTCAGATAATGCCCCAGTGCAGGCCCCAATACCAAGGAGGGTTCCCAGGTATTTCAAGTAGGCCTCAAAAGTTTCAGCAGACCTGTTTTGTATGTCTCCTTAAAAACTCTGTATGCAATATTGCACTATTGTCCAATGCGTTCATTGCCTCTTGAAACAAAGGTAAATGGAGACACACATCCATAAAAGCAAGGATATACCACTAAACCTGCCAACAATCTCTATATTAACTTTTTTAATGTTCATAAATGGATCATTCATAGCATTTCACGCTCTAATTTACTGCACTAGAGGATAGATGGTTGATGTCTTCCGAAGCTAAGGGGTTATGGTACAAGCTTTCCAATTTGCCTCAAGGGGTTGTCAAATGTTCTCTTAATTTCTATTTCCAACTATTTCTGAGTTGTGTGTATGACATGATTTGAAGACTATTTTGTTGCACAGCTTGATGTAATTTTCACCATTGTGAAATAAACACTTGCAGCAATGCCAAATAAACCAGTGCCAGCTCTTATTCTCTGTGAGTCTGTCTGGCTGCCAGGCGCCCAGGTAAGCCCTTTTCACTGCATCAATTACTGAGTACATTTTATGGTCCATTTAAACTTGGCTGCAGCAGTTAGGATTATCAGTGGTGGGACTAACAGTATTTGACCTAAAAAGGGCGCACCCATCGGAAAAAGCCGGCCTCCCCTTCCCCGGAACTAAGCTTCTAGCTAGCTAACTTTCTAGTCTTCGCTCTCTATTGTGGGAATGACATTCTCCTTATAGTGAGGGGTGATCAATTCCCCGCTGTTCGTCTTTTTGCATTCATGCTAGCTCAGTGCACCAAATGAGATGCCCTCCTCCTCAAATAAGAGCATTTAGTTAATTGTGAGGCAGAGAAAGCAGACTGGGATTTGTCTGGTGCAAAGGAGGGCATAATCAGCTGGATTGGAGGCTAAGGAGCAGAGACAAGTGCCATTATGTGCTGCCGGTGCGGACCCTTCAGGAGGAAATGACACAGAGTGGTCTGAGTGAACGATTAATGATCAAACACTTCTCTGTGACATCATGAAATAAAAGGGATTCCAAAT
Organism: Oncorhynchus clarkii lewisi; assembly: GCF_045791955.1. Taxonomy (NCBI): domain Eukaryota; kingdom Metazoa; phylum Chordata; class Actinopteri; order Salmoniformes; family Salmonidae; genus Oncorhynchus; species Oncorhynchus clarkii. The sequence continues at coordinate 27,677,963 of NC_092163.1, read as the reverse complement.
GAAAACGTACATCCAAGGCCGAAATGACGGCTCCGAGCAAGCCAAACCACTCGGCACGATATTAAGGAACAGTAATTAATCAAAGTTTTACACTTTTAATTTAACTTTGGATTAGTTAAGAATGACAGTGAAAAGAGCTCTATGAAAAATTGTGATGATTTCCATATTATGCTGGAGACAATTAGCCGAATGTCAAGTGGGTTGTACTACCACACTTAATCCATCCCTCTTCAGAGCGGTGCCGGTCATATTTTGATTCAAAAACACTTGGTAGAAAGCAGAGGTGGCGAGTACCTGGGAGAAGTGGGAGGTTATGGTGGTTGTATCTGTCTGGTGAAAATGGTGTCTAGGGTATTTGGGAGAATAGTCTGCTGGTATATGGGTGATTCTACAAAAGTGGAGCAAATTGAACTTTAAACAGACCTTTAACACAGGTCAACATTCACAAGGCCGCAGGGCCAGACGGATTACCATGACATGTACTGTGAGCATGTGCTGACCAACTGGCAAGTGTCTTCACTGACATTTTCAACCTGTCACTGACCAACATGTTTCAAGCAGACCACCATAGTCCCTGTGTCCAAGAACACCAATGTTACCTGCCTAAATGACTACCGACCTGTAGCACTCACGTTTGTAGCCATGAAGTGCTTTGAAAGGCTGGTCATGGCTTACATGAACACATCAATTGCTTACAGCAATCTCTATTGCACTCCACACTGCCCTTTCCCTCCTGGACAAAAGGAACACCTACAGTGGTTCCCCCTTTAAAAGTTGCGTCATACTGCAGCACACCTTGTGGGCTGCCGCAGAATTCTATGGCACGCTATTTTATTGTCAGCCTTGTGACCATTAATGCTGGTTAGTGCTAGTGTGACCACCAGAGGGCATCTTTGAGAAGCATTTGATAGCCTTCAATAGTGGCTGTACTAGAGAATGTAATAATCGCTTTGTTTAAAAAATAATGAAATAATCTCCAAAATATTGTTATTTTTTAACCTTGAGTAAGCAAAAGGCCCTTCTTGAACATGGGGCGAGACATTCTCACTAATTTGTAAAAAGAGAAAAAAGGCAGTTTGTTATTTAGAATTATTTATTTCTGTTTTTAGAGGGAGAGAAACCAAAAGACGCCTCATGGGTTTCCCGGTGGCGGCTGGCACGGGTATCGAACCAGCATCTGTAAAACATAGAGTTGTTCTATTATTACATTGAAAGATACTGATCTAATTAGAAGTTTTGTTTAAATTTAAATTTGAGCACAATTGGCCTAGCGTCGTCCGGGTTAGGGAGGGCTTGGCCGGTAGGGATATCCTTGCCTCATCGCGCACCAGTGACTCCTGTGGCGGACCGGGCGCAGTGCGTGCTAACCAAGGTTGCCAGGTGCACGGTGTTTCCTCCGGCACATTGGTGCGGCTGGCTTCCGGGTTAGATGCACGCTGTGTTAAGAAGCAGTGCGGCTTGGTTGGGTTGTGTATCGGAGGACGCATTACTTTCAACCATCGTCTCTCCCGAGCCCGTACGGGAGTTGTAGCGATGAGACAAGATAGTAGCTACTAAAACAATTGGATACAATGAAATTGGGGAGAAAAGGGGGTAAAATTAAAAATAAATTTAAAAAAAGGATCTCTCTGTACTTTGCTGCGTTCATCTTTCCCTCGCTCCTGACTAGTCTCCCAGTCCTTGCCGCTGAAAGATATCCCCACAGCATGATCCTTGTAGGGATGGTGCCAGGTTTCCTCCAGACGTTTCGGTTGGCATTCAGCCCAAAGAGTTTAATCTTAATTTCATCAGATGAGATCATCTTGTTTTTCATGGTCTGAGAGTCTTTAGGTGCCCTTTGGCAAACTCCAAGGGGGATGTCATGTGCCTTTTACTGTGGAGTGCTGTAGAGATGGTTGTCCTTCTGGAAGGATCTCCCATCTCCATAGAGGAACTCTGGAGCTCTGTCTGAGTGACCATCAGGTTCTTGGTCATCTCCCTGACCAAGGCCCTTCTCCCCTGATTGCTCAGTTTGGCCAGACAGCCAGCTCTAGGAAAAGTCTTGGTGGTTCCAAACTTCTTCCATTTAAGAATGATGGAGGCCACTGTGTTCTTGGGGATCTTCAATGCTACAGAAATGTTTCGGTAAGCTTCCCCAGATCTGTGACATGCACTGTCAACTGTGGAACATTATATTGACAGCTGTGTGCCTTTCCAAATCATGACCAATCAATTGCATTTACCATTAGTGGACTAAAATCAAGTTGTAGAAACATCTCAGTAATCATCAATTTCCAAACCACAGGAAGAGTAGCTGCTGCCTTGGCAGCAGGTAATGGGGATCCATAATAAATACAAATGGAAACAGGATGCACCTGAGCTCAATTTCAAGTCTCATAGCAAAGGGTCTGAATACTTATGTAAATAAGGTATCTCTTTTTCGACTTTAATCAATTTTCTTCTTCCTGAATTATGATTTCTGGAACGGGCAGCCTACTCAGAGCATCAGCATTCCCATGGGATCGACCTAGTTTGTAAATTATTCTGTACTCATAGGCCCTGAGGCACACAGCCTAACGTTGAACTCTTGGAGAGACCATTTGTGGTACTGGCTTTTGTTCATGGAACAGAGAGATCAGAGGCTTATGGTCGGTCACGATAGTGAATGTTCTCCCGCACAAGTACTTGTGGAATCTCTGTATTCCGAATATGACAGCCAGTCCTTCCTTGTCCAGTTGAGAGTATTTTTTTCTCCGCTGGTGTCAACGTTCTTGACATGAACCCGATAGGTTTATCTGCACCATTCTCCATCCGGTTGGACAGCACCGCCCCCACACCATACGATGAGATCTCTGTCTGCTGAGTAGTGCACTAGCACTTCAGCTGATTGCAGTAACACCTTTGACTTTGCAAAAGCTTCTTCCTGTCTTTCTGACCATTTCCAGGCCACATCCTTCCTTAGCAGTTGATGTAGAGGAGCTAAGAGGGTAGAGAGGTTCGGGAGGAAGCGATTTATAATAATTCAGTAAGCCTAGATAGGCTTTCAGCTCTGTAACGTTTGTCGGAACAGCCCTCACTTTAGCTTTGACAGTGTGTAACCCCTTGGCATCCACCTTGTGACCCAGGTACTGCACTTCATCAGCTAACAGTGTACACTTGTTCCTCTTCAGCCGGAGACCGGCGTCCTCCATCCTCCTCAAAACTTCACTTAAGTTTCTGAGATGTTCCTCCTTCGTGACTCCCGTGACAATAATGTCATTGAGGTAAACCGCTACCTTGGGTATCCCCTGCAGAATTCCCTCCATAGTTCTTTGGAAGATAGCTGGTGCAGAAGACAGAGAAAGGTAAGCGTTTATAGGTAAACATCCCTCTGTTGGTGTTTATGGTCAGGTACTTCTGTGAAGATTTATCCATTAGCACTTGCTGATATGCGTGACTCATGCCCAGTTTTGTAAACTGTTGCCCTGCGGTTAACGTTGAAAGCAAATCCTCCACTTTGGGTATAGGGTACTGCTCCAGTGAGGAAACTCTATTTACAGTCAGCTTATAGTCACCTCATAATCTGAATGAACCATCTGGTTTTAGTATGGGAACCAGAATTTGACAGGTACAATTATATCCTCTGCTAAGAGTCTGTCAATTTCCACATCCACTTTAGGCTTCATGGCATATGGAACTGATCTTGGCCTATAGAATCTGGGAGTAGCATCAGAAGCAACATGAATGGTAGCTTGGATCCCTTTTAATGTCCCTAGCTCTTCTTTGAAAACACACATGCTTTGAAAGCCCCTGCTGTAGTGTCAATGTCTCTGTGGTGACATGTTTGATTTCATCCCAGTTCAATTTTATTTCCTCCAACCACACTCTTCCTAGTAAGCTGGGGCCAGTACCTTCCACTACTAAGAGAGGCAGACTTTTCTTTTGTCCATGATATTCCACTTGAACATCAGCAACTCCAATCACAGTGATCTTCTCCCCTGTGTACGTTTTGAGTTTAATGGGGGTGTCTCTCAGTTTAGGCACTTCAACGGTTTTCCACTTCCTATAGAATTGGGATCTGTTCATCAGCGTGACACTACAGCCTGTGTCTAGTTCAAACGGTACCTTTAATCCATTTATTCCAATTTCCACAATGAAAGGCTTCACCTTCTTTTTATTCGCCCCCTGTACAGAAAGCAGAGATTTTTTTTTGAGAATGCTTGCTCTACGTCTGCGTCCTCACTTTCACTTTCATTCACATGATTAGAGCGGTAGCGAGACTCGAAATGTGGCCTATTATCCCACATGCATAACACTTTTCGTGTTTGAATTTACAGTCAAACGCTGTGTGTTTGCCTTTGCAACGATAACAGTCTCTATTGGCTGCTGCCCCACGGTTTTCCGTTCTTTGAAATTCAACGTGCTCAGAGCTGCTCTCTTTTACTGTATGGCACGCAGTTGCGCCCCTTGCCTGCAAATCCAGTGCATTTCTATTTGCGTACTCCATGGCCTGGGCCAGTTTGAGTGCATTCTCAAATGTGAGATTAGGCTCTGATAACAATCGTATTTGTATCCTGTCATCATTAATCCCACACACCAGCCGATCGCGTAGCATTTGCGAGAATGTATTCCCATAGTTACAGTCCAATGCTAGTTCTCTCAACTCTGCCACCTATTCCCCCACTGATTCGGTATGCTTTCTTATGCGTGAATCCAACTTGAATCTTTGTACTATCTCACTGGGTTTGGGATTGAAGTGATTTTTTAATAGATCGACTAAATCTATGAATTACTTTTCTCCTGGTTTAGCTGGGCTCAACAGGTTTCTCATTAAGTCTGTGTGTAACAGTATAACTTTAGACTGTCCCCTCGCCTGGCGCGAACCAGGGACCCTCTGCACACATCAACAACAGTCACCCATGAAGCATCATTAACCATCGCTCAACAAAAGCTGTGGCCCTTACAGAGCAAGGGGAACCACTACTTCAAGGTCTCAGAGCAAGTGATGTCACCGATTGAAACGCTATTTAGCGCACACCACCGCTGACTAGCTAGCGCTATTTAGCGTGCACCACCGCTGACTAGCTAGCCGTTTCACATCCGTTACATGTGCACCGACAATGTTTATCTTACGAGTATGGATTTCTGTATAGCGGCATCAGTTATTTCATTAGCAGCAAAGAAATGTTCCATTATTTCACAGTACCCCTCCCATTCCCGATATTTAGAATCAAATGGTGGTAGCGAGCCTATTGTTGCCAAAGCCATCTTTTCCGATTCGTTCTCCCCTCACACAGTCAATAATTTGTCCTACCCGTATCCAGGGAATCAATCCTTCAGAATCTTCCACCTCTAACTTGAGTCTCACCTCCCGCGTCGCAGGCCAAACACTCCATTAAATTCGTGACAAAAAAAAATCCAACACAGTTCTCCATAGTTATCCTCATCGCCAAATATGTAGTGTCCTTAAAGGCTTCTTAGAGTTACAACTCATGAGACTTAAGTACAGTTTAGTATTTAATTGTAACTTCGAATTACATTCTTTGATGCACCTGGCTTAAACTACCTGGGGCCTGGGATTAAAAATGACAAATAAATACAATATAAATATAGGACAAAACACACATCACAACAAGAGAGACAACACAACACTACATAAAGAGAGACCTAAGACAACAACATAGCAAGGCAGCAACACATGACACAACAGAATGGTAGCAACACAACATGGTAGCAGCACAAAACATGGTACAAACATTATTGGACACAGACAATAGCACAAAGGACAAGAAAGTAGAGGCAACAATACATCACACAAAGCAACCACAACTGTCAGTAAGAGTGTCCATGAATGAAGAGATTGAGATAAAACTGTCCAGTTTGAGTGTTTGTTGCAGCTCGTTTCAGTTGTTAGCTGCAGCGAACTGAAAAGAGGAGTGACCCAGGGATGTGTGTGCTTTGTGGACCTTTAACAGAATATGACTGGCAGAACTGGTGTTGTTTGTGGGGGATGGGGGCTGTGGGGGGAGTGAGACATAAGAGGGTTTTATAAATTAGCATCAACCAGTGGGTCTTGCGACGGGTATACAGAGAACCATTTTACAGAGGACTAGATAGTGCATGTCTCCTATTAGGAGCATTGGTGGCAAATCTGATGGCCGAATGGTAAAGATCATCTAGCCACTCGAGAGCACCTTTACTTGCTGATCTATAAATTATGTCTCCGTAATCTAGCATGGGTAGGAAGGTCATCTTAATCAGTGTTAGTTTGGGAGCTGGGATGAAAGAGAAGCGATTACAATAGAGGAAAACAAGTCTCAATTTAACTTTAGCCTGAAGCTTTGATATGTGCTGAGAGAAGGACAGTGCACCGTCTAGCCATACTCCCAAGTAGTTGTATGAGGTGACTATCTCAAGCTCTAACCCCTCAGAGATAGTAATAACCCCTGTGGGAAGAGGGGGATTCTTCTAACCATACCACATTACTGTTTTGGAGGTGTTCAGAACAAGGTTAAGGGTAGAGAAAGCTAGTTGGACAACAAGAAACCTTTTAACACAAAATCCAGGGAGGGGTCAGCTGAGTATAAGACTGTATCATCTGCATATACAGTGGGGAGAACAAGTATTTGATACACTGCTGATTTTGCAGGTTTTCCTACTTACAAAGCATGTAGAGGTCTGTAATTTTTATCATAGGTACACTTCAACTGTGAGAGAAGGAATATAAAAACAAAATCCAGAAAATCACATTGTATGATTTTTAAGTAATTCATTTACATTGTATTGCATGACATAAGTATTTGATCACCTACCAACCAGTAAGAATTCCGGCTCTCACAGACCTGTTAGTTTTTATTTAAGAAGCCCTCCTGTTCTCCACTCATTACCTGTATTAACTGCACCTGTTTGAACTTGTTACCTGTATAAAAGACACCTGTCCACACACTCAATCAAACAGACTCCAACCTCTCCACAATGGCCAAGACCAGAGAGCTGTGTAAGGACATCAGGGATAAATTGTAGACCTGCACAAGGCTGGGATGGGCTACAGGACAATAGGCAAGCAGCTTGGTGAGAAGGCAACAACTGTTGGCGCAATTATTAGAAAATGGAAGAAGTTCAAGATGACGGTCAATCACCTTCGGTCTGGGGATCCATGCAAGATCTCACCTCGTGGGGCATCAATGATCATGAGGAAGGTGAGGGATCAGCCCAGAACTACACGGCAGGACCTGGTCAATGACCTGAAGAGAGCTGAGACCACAGTCTCAAAGAAAACCATTAGTAACACACTACGCCGTAATGGATTAAAGTCCTGCAGTGCACGCAAGGTCCCCCTGCTCAAGCCTGCGCATGTCCAAGCCCGTCTGAAGTTTGCCAATGACCACCTAGATGATACAGAGGAGGAATGGGAGAACGTCATGTGGTCTGATGAGACAAAAATAGAGCTTTTTGGTTTAAACTCCACTCGCCGTGTTTGGAGGAAGAAGAAGGATGAGTACAACCCCAAGAACACCATCCCAACCGTGAAGAATGGAGGTGGAAACATCAATCTTTGGGGATGCTTTTCTGCAAAGGGGACAGGACGACTGCACCGTATTGAGATGAGGATGGATGGGGCCATGTATCGCGAGATCTTGGCCAACAACATCCTTCCCTCAGTAAGAGCATTGAAGATGGGTCGTGGCTGGGTCTTCCAGCATGACAACGACCCGAAACACACAGCCAGGGCAACTAAGGAGTGGCTCCGTAAGAAGCATTTCAAGGTCCTGGAGTGGCCTAGCCAGTCTCCAGACCTGAACCCAATAGAAAATCTTTGGAGGGAGCTGAAAGTCCGTATTGCCCAGCGACAGCCCCGAAACCTGAAGGATGTGGAGAAGGTCTGTATGGAGGAGTGGGCCAAAGTCCCTGCTGCAGTGTGTGCAAACCTGGTCAAGAACTACAGGAAACTTATGATCTCTGTAATTGCAATCAAAGGTTTCTGTACCAAATACTTAGTTCTGCTTTTCTGATGTATCAAATACTTATATCATGCAATAAAATGCAAATTAATTACTTAAAAATCATACAATGTGATTTTCTGGATTTTTGTTTTATATTCCGTCTCTCACAGTTGAAGTGTACCTATGATAAAAATTACAGACCTCTACATGCTTTGTAAGTAGGAAAACGTGCAAAATCGGCAGTGTATCAAATACTTGTTCTCCCCACTGTAAATGGATAAGAGAGCTTCCTACTGCCTGAGCTATGTGGTTGATGTAAATTGAGAAGATCGTGGGGCTTAGGATCGAGCCTTGGGGTACTCCCTTGGTGACAGGCAGTGGCTGAGACAGCAGATGTTCTGACTTTATACACTGCACTCTTTGAGAGAGGTCGTTAGCAAACCAGGCCAAAGACCACTCAGAGACATCAATACTCCTTAGCCGGCCTACAAGAATGGAATGGTCTACCGTATCAAAAGCTTTGGCCAAGTCAATAAAAATAGAAGCACAATATTGTTTAGAATCAAATTTAAAATGTTCTTTATGGGGGCGTGTTTGTTAACAATACCACTGAAAATAAAAAAAAAGAAGGTCCAAGCGTCTTCGACAGAGGAGATCAAGCAGATTCTATACCATTTTACAGAGGCCAGTTCATGAAGGAAGGCTTGCTCATTAATTATTTTTTTTTAGCAAGAATCTGTGTCAAATCAGGACAGGTCGATTCACTGAGCAGCCATTAAGAACACAGGCTGTAAAACAGTGATCACTAAGGTCGTTACAGAAAACACCAGACTGATACCTTTTCAGGATTATTTGTAAGGATAACATCGAGGAGAGTAGCCTTTTCTGGGTGTTTGGAGTCATACCTTGTGGGATTGGCAATAATCTGAGAAAGATTTTGGGAGTCCCATTAATTAGATGCATAAGTAATTCAATCAATCAACAAGTTTCAGATTCATGCAAATTAAGTTTAAAGGTTTTGAAAATCAGGTGAAAAATAATGTTTTTACTCTTTTGTTAATTCGTTGTGCAAACTAACTTTAACTAAATATTAAATAGAAGGTTAATCAAAATGACCACAACTGTGCATCATTATCCCTTTATTTAAACATATTCACTTTTTTGGTAGTGACACAATTAGTGGGGTGGTAAGTAATTCAGGTAAATATTTCAAATATGCAATACAAGTGGCCTACCTGACATACTGTATATACGTTGGAAGACATGTTTGGAAATTTGGGGAAAAATAGGATTAAAAAAAATGAATTTTCTTCCTACTCCTAGTTTGCACCACTTCTATAAAATAACCCATATTATTTGGCCTTTCTACCTGTAGAAGGACACATGATCCTTACAACTGAAAAGTATAACCAATGTGTAGATTGATACTATCTTGATTTTATTGTATGGTACATCCTAAAATTATACTTTTTGCAATTGGTAATGGTAAAAGCAAGAATGTGGTTGTGTGATAGGAAATACATTTTCAGCCTAAATATGGTATTTTGAAAAGCACAAGTTCCCCATTTTCCTTTAGGTCTCCGTGAATAACAAGATGCATATTTTTAATCCTCTCTCTGTCCTCAACGCTTTCAAGTCTAGCATGTAATTACAGTATCTAGACAGTGAGCACCATTATTTAGTATGTCATCCCAGTGTTACAATTAGTGTTACTTGCAACCTACAATGTGCAACATTGGGATTGATAAACTTAAAGTATACTTGATCAGGATATATAATGTCAGTCTTTTGTGTGAAAGAATAGAGCAGTTCATATTAAATAATTAGGTTCCTATAGAACACATCACATATTAACTTTTGTCTGGGTCTTGTTCAGTAGGGCACATCATTGTAGCAAAATGTTTTAAAATAAAATAGTGTTTCTTGTTGGACCAGACCAAGTAGTTCATCCCTGTTTGTCAATTTTCTTTCTCCATTTGCTGCATACCCACACCTTTCCAATCACACCCAGTGTTAACAATCAAATCCACAGTATTTTAAACACCCACGATGTTAACAATTTAAAAGTCTACATTTGGGACCATTTAAAGTGCTAGACTCAACATTATGGTTGTTTAAAAATAACATTTTAAAAGTGCCAATCAATCAAGAACACTTTCTGGTATTAGTATCCTATTGCAAAGTTTCCACTTTAAGGACCATTCCATTGGTTGCATTGTACTGGAAACAATGGCATGACAACAGTATTGGTAATAGCATTGTCCGACAAACTGTCTCCTTTCATTACACACTGTGTCACAGTTGCATATGAATGACTCAACGCTTTAACATCTTTCCAAAGTGAGGCCCAGAGGGATTGGTCATATCATTCATACGATAATCAATAGTGCATTTCAGAAGGAATTGTCTGTCATGGCCGAGTAAGAAAAGCAGCTTAACCAATAATGCAAAATCAATATCTTCTATATCATGTCAAAAATGTATTTCATGTCTATTCAAAGGTGAAATAGAAATCACTGTGAGAGACAAGGGAGTAGAGAGAATGGGGGATGAATAAATAATTAATCTCAAAGTTTTGACCTAGAAAAAAATGTATCAATAAGGAAAGTAACTTTCGAGCCAGATATCAGCACTAAGTCGCAATGCCTTAAGGATCGATCCTCACCACCATAAAATTGCATCTGCCTTGGAGAATAAATAAAAGGATTAAAGCATGTATAATCTGATTAAGGGGAAGTAACTATTTGCCTCTACAGTGGCTTATAAGATGTTATTCACTGAAGTGCCAAGTAGACGATTCAAGCAGACAGTCAATCTTGCCAATCTACGCTACAGGAAAACCTTTCCACGCAGAAAAAAAGTAAACAATGTCACTCGGGTATAGTGTCACGATGCCAAATCAAGTCAGCCATGAAAAGTATACTCTGGGCATAGTATACTCTGAGCCTGAGAGAACTAAAAATGTTCAGCATCAAAGGATATAAACATTCTCAAATTGAACAATAGTCAATTTGGATAAATAAATGTTCAAATTATTCAAAACTGAACTTTAAAAAACTGCTAATAAAATACTGTGCACATTTGAAAAACAGAAGGTTCCACCGACTGTGCTGTTAAGAATTGTTTTAACGAGTTTAAAGGTGTCAGCATGATTCGGTTTGGCTGGCATTCGGCTAGGCAAACCGTACGAGTGTGCTCGCCTACTCCCTTAAAATACCTTTGCTCTAAAAACTAGATAAAAGCGGCAATATAACGGTTTGTCCATATTGAGACCACATAGCCAGTACACATTTCCTCAGAACAGACAGAATTAATCTAAGATGACTCAAGAAATCTGTCATTAATTTTGATGATTTTGAGAGATGATAGGAAAGCATCAGGAACAAAAACCTAAAGGTTATGTCACGTGTGCTCCCTCTCCGGCCTCTAGGTTACCAGGCTGCTCGTTATGGCACACACCTGTCACCATCGTTACGAACAACAGCGCATTATGACACTCACCTGGTCTCCATCACCTCCTTGATTACCTGCATTTGGTTCCTTCCCCAGGTGTCATTATTTCTGTTCATTTCTCATGTCTGTGCGTTGTTCTTGGTTCTTATTTTGTATTGTGTTGTGTTTATTTATTAAAACACTCCCTCCCTGAACTTGCTTCCCGACTCTCAACGCACAGGTTAAATGTCTAACCCTGGTCCCCCCAAAAAACTATTAATTTTTACTTCCCTTATCAAATCAAATCAAATCAATTTGTCACATACACATGGTTAGCAGATGTTAATGTGAGTGTAGCGAAATGCTTGTGCTTCTAGTTCCGACAATGCCGTAATAACCAACGAGTAATCTAACCTAACAATTCCAAAACTACTACCTTATACACACAAGTGTAAAGGGATAAAGAATATGTACATAAAGATATATGAATGAGTGATGGTACAGAACGGCATAGGCAAGATGCAGTAGATGGTATCGACTACAGTATATACATATGAGATGAGTAATGTAGGGTATGTAAACAAAGTGGCATAGTTTAAAGTGGCTAGTGATACATGTATTACATAAAGATGCAGTAGATGATAGAGTACAGTATATACATATACATATGAGATGAATAATGTAGGGTATGTAAACATTATATTAAGTAGCATTGTTTAAAGTGGCTAGTGATATATTTTACATCAATTTCCATCAATTCCCATTATTAAAGTGGCTGGAGGTGAGTCAGTGTGTTGGCAGCAGCCACTCAATGTTAGTGGTGGCTGTTTAACAGTCTGATGGCCTTGAGATAGAAGCTGTTTTTCAGTCTCTCGGTCCCAGCTTTTGATGCACCTGTACTGACCTCGCCTTCTGGATGATAGCGGGGTGAACAGGCAGTGCCTCGGTGGTTGTTGTCCTTGATGATCTTTATGGCCTTCCTGTGACATCGGGTGGTGTAGGTGTCCTGGAGGGCAGGTAGTTTGCCCCCGGTGATGCGTTGTGCAGACCTCACTACCCTCTGGAGAGCCTTACGGTTGTGGGCGGAGTAGTTGCCGTACCAGGCGGTGATACAGCCCGACAGGATGCTCTCGATTGTGCATCTGTGGAAGTTTGTGATTGTTTTTGGTGACAAGCCAAATTTCTTCAGCCTCCTGAGGTTGAAGAGGCGCTGCTGCGCCTTCTTCACAATGCTGTCTGTGTGGGTGGATCAATTCAGTTTGTCTGTGATGTGTACGCCGAGGAACTTAAAACTTACTACCCTCTCCACTACTGTCCCATCGATGTGGATAGGGGGGTGCTCCCTCTGCTGTTTCCTGAAGTCCACAATCATCTCCTTTGTTTTGTTGACGTTGAGTGTGAGGTTAATTTCCTGACACCACACTCCGAGAGCCCTCACCTCCTCCCTGTAGGCCGTCTCGTCGTTGTTGGTAATCAAGCTTACCACTGTAGTGTCGTCCGCAAACTTGATGATTGAGTTGGAGGCGTGCGTGGCCACGCAGACATGGGTGAACAGGGAGTACAGGAGAGGGCTCAGAACGCACCCTTGTGGGGCCCCAGTGTTGAGGATCAGCGGGGTGGAGATGTTGTTACCTACCCTCACCACCTGGGGGCGGCCCGTCAGGAAGTCCAGTACCCAGTTGCACAGGGCGGGGTCGAGACCCAGGGTCTCGAGCTTGATGACGAGTTTGGAGGGAACTATGATGTTAAATGCTGAGCTGTAGTCGATGAACAGCATTCTCACATAGGTATTCCTCTTGTCCAGATGGGTTAGGGCAGTGTGCAGTGTGGTCGTCTGTGGACCTATTTGGGCGGTAAGCAAAATGGAGTGGGTCTAGGGTGTCAGGTAGGGTGGAGGTGATATGGTCCTTGACTAGTCTCTCAAAGCACTTCATGATGACGGAAATGAGTGCTACGGGGCAGTAGTCGTTTAGCTCAGTTACCTTAGCTTTCTTGGGAACAGGAACAATGGTGGCCCACTTAAAGCATGTGGGAACAGCAGACTGGGATAAGGATTGATTGAATATGTCCGTAAACACACCAGCCAGCAGGTCTGCGCATGCTCTGAGGTCGCGGCTGGGGATGCCGTCTGGGCCTGCAGCCTTGCGAGGGTTAACACGTTTAAATGTTTTACGCACGTCGGCTGCAGTGAAGGAGAGTCCGCATGTTTTGGTTGCGGCCGTGTCAGTGGCACTGTATTGTCCTCAAAGCGGGCAAAAAAGTTATTTAGTCTGCCTGGGAGCAAGACATCCTGGTCTGTGACGGGGCTGGTTTTCTTTTTGTAATCCGTGATTGACTGTAGAACCTGTCACATACCTCTTGTTTCTGAGCCGTTGAATTGAGACTCTACTTTGTCTCTATACTGACGCTTAGCTTGTTTGATTGCCTTGTGGAGGGAATAGTTGCACTGTTTGTATTCGGTCATGTTTCCGGTCACCTTGCCCTGATTAAAAGCAGTGGTTTTTCAGTTTCACGCGAATGCTGCCATCAATCCATGGTTTCTGGTTTGGGAATGTTTTAATTGTTGCTATGGGAACGACATCTTCAATGCACGTTCTAATGAACTCACACACCGAATCAGCGTATTCGTCAATGTTGTTGTTCGCCGCAATGCGGAACATATCCCAGTCGGCGTGATGGAAGCAGTCTTGGAGCGTGGAATCAGATTGGTCGGACCAGCGTTGAACAGACCTCAGCGCGGGAGCTTCTTGTTTTAGCTTCTGTCTGTAGGCAGGGAGCAACAAAATGGAGTCGTGGTCAGCTTTTCCGAAAGGAGGGCGGGGGAGGGCCTTATATGCATCGCGGAAGTTAGAATAGCAGTGAACCAAGGTTTTACCAGCCCTGGTTGCGCAAACGATATGCTAAAACAATTTAGGGAGTCTTGCTTTCAGATTAGCCTTGTTAAAATCCCCAGCTACAATGAATGCACCCTCAGGATATGTGGTTTCCAGTTTGCAAAGAGTCAAATAAAGTTTGTTCAGAGCCATCGATGTGTCTGCTTGGGGGGGATTATATACAGCTATGATTATAATCGAAGAGAATTCCCTTGGTAGATAATTCGACATTTGATTGTGAGGAATTCTAAATCAGGTGAACAGAAGGACTTGAGTATGTTGTATGTTGTTGTGACCACACCACGTCTTGTTAACCATAAGGCATACGCCCCCGCCCCTCTTCGTACCAGAAAGATGTTTGTTTCTGTCGGCGTGATGCGTGGAGAAACCAGCTGGCTGCACCGATTCCGTTAGCGTCTCTCGAGTGAGCCATGTTTCCGTGAAGCAAAGAACGTTACAGTCTCTGATGTCCCTCTGAAATGCTACCCTTGCTCGGATTTCATCAACCTTGTTGTCAAGAGACTGGACATTGGTAATAAGTATGCTAGGGAGTGGTGTGCGATGTGCCCGTCTCCGGAGTCTGACCAGAAGACCGCTTTGTTTCCCTCTTTTACGACGTCTTTGTTTTGGGTCGCAGGCTGGGATGCAATCCGTTGTCCTGGGTGAAAGGCAGAACACAGGATCCGCTCCGGGAAAGTCATATTCCTGGTCATACTGATGATGAGTTGACGTTGCTCTTATATTCAGTAATTCTTCCCGACTGTATGTAATGAAACCTAAGATGACCTGGGGTACCAATGTAAGAAATAACACGTAAAAAAACCAAAAAACTGCATAGTTTCCTAGGAACGCGAAGCGAGGCGGCCATCTCTCTCGGCGCCGGAAGTTGATTACCTTCAGGCGAGTCTTGTGAAGCTAGTGGGCATCGTAAAGCAAACACAAACAAGAAATTCCACAAATTTACTTTTAACAAGGCACACCTTGTTTGAAATGCATTCCAGGTTACTCCCATACGAAGCTAGTGGAGAGAGTGTGCAAAGCTGTCAAAGGCAAAGGGTGGCTACTTTGAAGAATCTCAAAGATAAAAAATATATTTTGATTTGTTTAACAATTTTTTGGTTTCTATATGATTCCATATGTGATATTTCATTGATGTCTTCACTATCATTCTACAATGTAGTAAAAATATAGAAAAACCCTTGAATGAGTAGGTGTGCACAAACTTTTGAGAGTCTCAGCTTTCAATGGTGGGGTCATATTAGTTTGTTGCTCAAACCGTTCGGACTCTACATACAGAAGTTGGCACGTCTGTTGTACCGACTTCCGACGAGTCCCGTTACGCTTGCAGGTGGCGTAGGGCAAACGAAGAACATGTTCATGTTCGCAAGAGTCTCAGCTTTCTAGAACTGGTCAAATAGTTTTTAGTCTAAACCGCTCGGACTCTACAGACACTTTCGTGCGAAGACCGACTATGCTGTGTTCACATTGTCTGGGCCACTTTCTGGCCTAGTAGAAAAGCTAGGTAAATATGGAGCTTGTAGAGTCTACAGTATTAGCAATGTGCAATACTTGTCAGCAAAAGCAATGCAGCAATTAATTACTGCATCATTTATTACTGGGTGTCTGTCAGTAAATTTAGACAGGAAATATATTCACATCCATTGTAATGACCCGTCTCTCAACATACTGAATTATTCAAATTTGGAGCATTGTGTAATATTTCGTTTGGCCGGTCATGACCTTGGAACTTCCTAACACACTGTCAGTTCATTGCTCAGAAATGGTCGGGCAACAGGGGCAAAGAATTTACATTGTTATAGTCTGGATCTCGATGGGGGTTGTGTCTGAGTACTCCAATTATTGGACTTGACCTTGTCAAACACAGAGTGAGAGATTGATCAATTTGTGCACTCTCCTGTAGTAACTAGTTACACTTCGATACACAGAGTAATGGCTCAACAACCTCACTGCACTGCCAATCGCTACAGTGAAGATCCATCTGGATATCAGACAATATCACCCTCAGCTGTCACAACACACATGACAGATGTGCTGTGGATGCAAAACTGAAAGGCACTTCACAGCCTGGGCAAGTATTTGATCTGGCTGAAAGCTTTCAGTAAGACTTTACAATAAGGGGCGTAATACTGAGCACTTGCCGACATATACAGTGCCTATAGAAAGTCTACACACCCTTTGGATTTCTTCACATTCTATTGTGTTACAAAGTGGGATTAAACATTGATTTAATTGACATTCTTTTGTCAAAGTGTAAGTACATTTTTAAAGATGAATTAAAAATTAAACACTAATATACCATGATTAGAGAAGTATTCACCCACCTGAGTCAATACATGTTAGAAACTCTGAATACGCTGTGAGTCTTCTTGGGTAAGTCTCAGAGCTTTGCACACCTGTACTGTGCAATATTTGCCCATTATTGTTTTCAAAATTCTTCAAGGTTTTTGGGGTCATGGCTAGACAGCAGTTTTCAAGTCTTGCCATAGATTTTCAAGCAGATTTATGTCAAAACTGTAACTTGGCCACTCAGGAACATTCAAAGTTTTCTTGGTAAGCAACTCGGGTAGATGTGGCTTTGTGTTGTAAGTTATTGTCCTGCTAAAAGGTGAATTCCTCTCCCAGTCTGGTTTAAAGCAGACTGAAGCAGATTTTCCTCTAGGATTTACCTGTGCTTAGAACCGTCCCTTTTCTTTTCGTCCTAAAAAAAGCATATCCGTACCATGATGCAGCACCACGTGCTTGAATATAAGGAGGCAGTTACTCAGTGATGTGTTGAGTTGGATTTGCCCAAACATAAGGCTTTGCAGTTATTCCAAAAAGTTTATTCCTTTTGTGTAGAACAATGACAAAAAAATACAATAACATCTTTTGCAATCCAATTTTGTAACGCCACAAAATGTGAAAAAAGTTTAAGGGAGTGTATACTTTCTATAGGCACTGCAAGTATACTTTACCATAGTGTTAAACTCGTGGTACTGAGCATTAACCACCACATACAGTATGTATTATTGTTCTTTTTGGATTGATGTTAATAGCTCTAACTTCAAACTTCTTTAAATATGAACACTTTAAGTATGTTACAAACTGACTTTTTCTAGGTGGTGTGTGCAATGGTTTTGTGAGGGTTTGTGCAGCATCCATAGGCTTATATCTGTCCTTGTTCTCGAACGATATCAATATCTGAAAATATATTAACACATCCAAGGTGAGGCTGTGGAGAGTTGCTCCAGCGGACCAGGGATAACAATGCTTCAAACATAGTGGAGAGGAGCATTGTCCACTTTCAAACATTACTGGCGTGATTGTTGGATTTTACTTTTCTCTGGTATGCCGTCTTGATAGTATTCTCTGGTGGGTTTTCATCAATGTTCTGGCCTTGTCCTAGAGACAGACATAAACTTTTTTTTCTGTACATGATAGCTTTTAGCCAATGAAGAGAAGAGCCGTCCTTTGCCTCACACACCAGCTCCTCCAAGATCTTAGGTTCCACTCAGAATCATGATAAAAAATAACACTACAACAAATCAGGTGCACGTACAACTGTTATTCTTGATCAGTTCATATGTTAGACCAGTGAAATCATCCCAGAACAGAAATACAGACACGAAAAGGGAAAGAGGTTGGACAAATTGGAAGCCAAGGGCACTTGCGGTATCTGTCGTTTGGAATTGTACAGCTATTGCCTTGTGACCTGTGCTGTTCAGTCAAGAGGCACTCATCCACAACACATTGGATGTTTACAGCTCACTAGGCCTTGACCATGGGCAGGAATGATCGACATGCCCCTCTTTAACTGCTTCACCTCACAACTATCTCCTCGTGCAGCTCAGAGACAGGATTGCATGCACTCAGGGAAAGGTAAACAAAGTTGAAATGTGAAAGGTGAAATGTTTTGGGCTCGACAGAAGTGTAATTCCATCATATCTGAATTTCCATACACCACTCCTTATTTCTGTCTTCTCCCTTCTTATGACGTTCATTAGTTTCTCCCACATGTTTTGTCTCGCAGTGCCATAATAGGGCTCTCCTCTTTCTGTGTCAATGATTCTCCTTCCTTTTGATAAACTGGTGCTCCAGTCCAAATATCCCTGCATCATCCCATTCTTTTGGAAAATTCCTCTGAGTGAAAGTCATCTTGTTCAAGGTTACAGAGATGATAATCTCAGAGTTTCTGTTGCTCTCTATAAATCTACAACTTTAGAGTAGCAGGTTATTTTACAGTAATATTTCCAGTGCTATTTACCTGATATTTCATTAGAAATTTGAGAAAAATAAAGTTCTACTCTGATGTTTTAGATTTACAATAAACAGCAAAACTCTGAGATGATACTCTCTGTAATCCTGAATAATGTGCAACATATAAAGATGACATTCTCAGTACTATATCCACTGGTGTTTACTTGATATCTGATTGAAAATTAGCATTATATAAAGTGCTACCGTGCTCTTGGAAAACCACAAATTTAACTAAATTGACGAGTATCACAGCTAACCCATCAGTACATTCGTAAATTACTTTATAGATAATGCATATATATTACTTGCTGCTAACCCTTTGCGCAAAAAAAGCAAAGACGACTGGGAAACACTTGATAGCTGGAAGGAAAATATATATTTTTTAATTTACTGTATAGAGGACTAGATAGCTCTGGCAATGTATGAGTGGAGTCACCACCTGGTTATGCTTCCTGGCTGATGTTTTGGTCACTTTTGAATGCTGGCAGTGCTTTCACTCTAGTGGTAGCATGAGACAGAGTCTACAACCCACACAAGTGGCTCAGGTAGTGCAGCTCATCCAGGATGGCACATCAATGCGAGATGTGGCAAAAAGGTTTGCTGTGTCTGTCAGCGTAGTGTCCAGAGCATGGATGCGCTACCAGGAGACAGGCCAGTACATCAGGAGACATGGAGGAGGCCGTAGGAGGGCAACAACCCAGCAGCAGGACCGCTACCTCTGCCTTTGTGCAAGGAGGAGCAGGAGGAGCACTGCCAGAGCCCTGCAAAATGACCTCCAGCAGGCCACAAATGTGCATGTGTCTGCTCAAACGGTCAGAAACAGACTCCATGAGGGTGGTAACGAGGGCCCGACGTCAACAGGTGGGGGTTGTGCTTACAGCCCAACACCGTGCAGGATGTTTGGCATTTGCCAGAGAACACCAAGATTGGCAAATTCGCCACTGGCGCCCTGCGCTCTTCACAGATGAAAGCAGGTTCACACTGAGCACATGTGACAGACGTGACAGAGTCTGGAGACGCCGTGGAGAACGTTCTGCTGCCTGCAGCATCCTCCAGCATGACCGGTTTGGCGGTGGGTCAGTCATGGTGTTCTTTGGGGGGCCGCACAGCCCTCCATGTGCTCGCCAGAGGTAGCCTGACTGCCATTAGGTACCGAGATGAGATCCTCAGACCCCTTGTGAGACCATATGCTGGTGCGGTTGGCCCTGGGTTCCTCCTAATGCAAGACAATGCTAGACCTCATGTGGCTGGAGTGTCAGCAGTTCATGCAAGAGGAAGGCATTGATGCTATGGACTGTTCCCCAGACCTGAATCCAATTGAGCACATCTGGAACATCATGTCTCGCTCCATCCACCAACGCCACGTTGCACCACCGACTGTCCAGGAGTTGGCGGATGCTCTAGTCCAGGTCTGGAAGGAGATCTCTCAGGAGACCATCCACCACCTCATCAGGAGCATGCCCAGGCGTTGTAGGGAGGTCATACAGGCACGTGAAAGCCACACACACTACTGAGCCTCATTTTGACTTGTTTTAAGGACATTACATCAAAGTTGGATCAGCCTGTAGTGTGGTTTTCCACTTTAATTTTGAGTGTGACTCCAGACCTCCATGGGTTGATACATTTGATTTCCATTGATAATTTTTGCATGATTTTTGTTGTCAGCACATTCAACTATGTAAAGAAAAAAGTATTTAACCTGTTGCGTCTACCAAACCCGGATCTGGGATTCTATTTACAGACCTAAGCTCATTACCATAACGCAACGTTAACTATTCATGAAAATCGCAAATGAAATGAAATAAATATGCCATCTCTCAAGCTTAGCCTTTTGTAAACAACACTGTCATCTCAGATTTTCAAAATATGCTTCTCAACCATAGGAAAACAGTCATTTGTGTAAAAGTGGCTAGCTAGCGTAGCATTTAGCGTTAGCATTAGCGTTAGCATCCAGCACGCAAGATTTCAACAAAAACATAAAAGCCTTCAAATAAAATAATTTACCTTTGAAGAACTTCGGATGTTTTCAATGAGGAGACTCTCAGTTAGATAGCAGATGCTCAGTTTTTCCAAAAAAGATTCTTTGTGAATTCGAAATAGCTCCATATCCCCAAAAAAAATAAAAAAACGAAAATTCAGTCCTCAAAACGCGAACTTTTTTCCAAATTAACTCCATAATATCGACTGAAAACATGGCAAACGTTGTTTAGAATCAATCCTCAAGGTGTTTTTCACATATCTCTTCAATGATATATCGTTCGTGGAAGCATGGTTTCTCCCCTCAATCAAATGGAAAAGTCATGCTGCTCTGTCCTTGTATCAAAGTAAGTAATCCAAAAGTAAGTAATCAACAATTAATAAAAAAGTGATCCAAACTGTGTGATTGTCTGATACACAGATCACTCTTAGGGCTTTGTTTGAACCTAATACATTTTCTAAGTAACCAGCCCAAGATTAAATAATGGTGAGCTCCTCCTCCGTTGCAAGAAAAATAATACAAAAAAAACAACGTTTATTGATGACATGTATGTAAGAGAGTGACTTCCATCTGCGGAGGGTAAGGCTGAGTGTGCATATTGTCTATGTGGGATATTAAAGTCCACGACACGTTAGACTAGCATGGCGCTACTACTAGCTACAGCTCTTGATCATGTTTATCATAATCATTAGGACTAGGCCAGGTCGTAGTGTCGTCCGCTCACAGGAGAGCATTAGTTTTTTATGTTCTCCCGTTCCCCTCGACAGCTGTAAATAAATGCAGAAAAAGTAACTCCCAAGGGAATCTGGAGACACTCGTGATTTGCTGACTTGTTTTGTCACAGTAGATTTTTTTTTGTTATTTTTTTGCCACATTTTTTCATTTCACCATTCATCATGTCTGGCCATTGATGTTACATTAATTCCCATCATTGTAATATAATTTTCAATTATGATTATTTCACCCATTAGATTATACATCCAGTATCACAACACCCACGTATTTAATTTGAGGAACGAACTGAAAGAAAAATTCTGGATAATAAATGGGTTTCCCTCTGGGACACGTTAGGTACAGATGGTATTGGTCTTTGGCCCCCTGCACCAAACAAATCTGGTTAGATGCATATAGGGCTGGCCCTAGCGAGATTTGGTTGGGGGCCCACTCACTTTGCTGGTAAAACGTTTTAGTGGCCCTCCTCTTGATGACGGAGAGATATTTTTTAAGTTTTACAGTTCAGTTCCAGAATTGTTTTACCATGGGGCGTAGAGAAATGTTGCAGTTTTAAAGCAAATTTCTTAACATTCTACACATTTTGCCATGACTTCTGCCATGTTAAAATCATGGTAAGAGAGACTATAACAAAATCAAAGGGGTCCTCTAGAGGTCAGGGCTCCTGGGCACTTGTCCTTCTGCGATGATTACTACAAGTTTAAATAGCTGGGTCTATAAACTTACCAATCTAAAAGATGTTTGCTGACATGGGCTAATTGAGTGACTGTCAGCGACTGACATAACATAACTGATGATGCACAACCAATCTTTGAAATTGCAGCTAGTGTATTCTAATGGTCAAGTTGCGATCCTGAATGAGTTCCTGAAGGGGGAGGGCGAGGGGGGGCTGTCATGCCAAATACTGTTCCCTGGCCAAAAAGTGTCCCCTTCTGCATCACAATGGGATTCGATAAACTATTACCGTCCATTGCTATATATACCGTGATGATCTAATGATTCGAATTTTGGAGATCATTACAAATTGAGAAATCATAGTGACTACACTATGAAACCAAGATAAATGAATGATAGTAAAAAGCTTTTGAGCGCTTTAAATGAAATTCTGGGAAAATAGGCAAGCTCAGCTACATCATTCATTGAAACAAATAGCTCATTCATCACAAAACCAACTGATATTGCCAACTACTTTAATGATTTTTTCATTGGCAAGATTAGGCATAACATGCCAGCAACAAATGCTGCCACTACACATCCAAGTACAGTGCCTTGCGAAAGTATTCGGCCCCCTTGAACTTTGCGACCTTTTGCCACATTTCAGGCTTCAAACATAAAGATATAAAACTGTATTTTTTTGTGAAGAATCAACAACAAGTGGGACACAATCATGAAGTGGAACGACATTTATTGGATATTTCAAACTTTTTTAACAAATCAAAAACTGAAAAATTGGGCGTGCAAAATGATTCAGCCCCCTTAAGTTAATACTTTGTAGCGCCACCTTTTGCTGCGATTACAGCTGTAAGTCGCTTGGGGTATGTCTCTATCAGTTTTGCACATCGAGAGACAGACATTTTTTCCCATTCCTCCTTGCAAAACAGCTCGAGCTCAGTGAGGTTGGATGGAGAGCATTTGTGAACAGCAGTTTTCAGTTCTTTCCACAGATTCTCGATTGGATTCAGGTCTGGACTTTGAGTTGGCCATTCTAACACCTGGATATGTTTATTTTTGAACCATTCCATTGTAGATTTTGCTTTATGTTTTGGATCATTGTCTTGTTGGAAGACAAATCTCCGTCCCAGTCTCAGGTCTTTTGCAGACTCCATCAGGTTTTCTTCCAGAATGGTCCTGTATTTGGCTCCATCCATCTTCCCATCAATTTTAACCATCTTCCCTGTCCCTGCTGAAGAAAAGCAGGCCCAAACCATGATGCTGCCACCACCATGTTTGACAGTGGGGATGGTGTGTTCAGGGTGATGAGCTGTGTTGCTTTTACGCCAAACATAACGTTTTGCATTGTTGCCAAAAAGTTCAATTTTGGTTTCATCTGACCAGAGCACCTTCTTCCACATGTTTGGTGTGTCTCCCAGGTGGCTTGTGGCAAACTTTAAACGACACTTTTTATGGATATCTTTAAGAAATGGCTTTCTTCTTGCCACTCTTCCATAAAGGCCAGATTTGTGCAATATACGACTGATTGTTGTCCTATGGACAGAGTCTCCCACCTCAGCTGTAGATCTCTGCAGTTCATCCAGAGTGATCATGGGCCTCTTGACTGCATCTCTGATCAGTCTTCTCCTTGTATGAGCTGAAAGTTTAGAGGGACGGCCAGGTCTTGGTAGATTTGCAGTGGTCTGATACTCCTTCCATTTCAATATTATCGCTTGCACAGTGCTCCTTGGGATGTTTAAAGCTTGGGAAATCTTTTTGTATCCAAATCTGGCTTTAAACTTCTTCACAACAGTATCTCGGACCTGCCTGGTGTGTTCCTTGTTCTTCATGATGCTCTCTGCACCTTTGACGGACCTCTGAGACTATCACAGTGCAGGTGCATTTATACGGAGACTTGATTACACACAGGTGGATTGTATTTATCATCATTAGTCATTTAGGTCAACATTGGATTATTCAGAGATCCTCACTGAACTTCTGGAGAGAGTTTGCTGCACTGAAAGTAAAGGGGCTGAATAATTTTGCACGCCCAATTTTTCAGTTTTTGATTTGTTAAAAAAGTTTGAAATATCCAATAAATGTCGTTCCACTTCATGATTGTGTCCCACTTGTTGTTGATTCTTCACAAAAAAATACAGTTTTATATCTTTATGTTTGAAGCCTGAAATGTGGCAAAAGGTCGCAAAGTTCAAGGGGGCCGAATACTTTCGCAAGGCACTTTATATCTGACCAAATGATGAAAGACAAGCATTGTAATTTAACATTTCAGAAAATTTGTGTGGAAGAGATGAAGAAATGATTGTTGTCTATCAACAATGACAAGCCACCGTGGTCTGACAACTTGGATGAAAAATGACTGAGGATAATAGTGGACGATATTGCCACTCCTATTTGCCACATCTTCAATTTAAGCCTACTAGAAAGTGTGTGCCCTCGGGCATGGAGGGAAGCAAAAGTCATTCCGCTATGTAAGAATAGTAAAGCCCCCCTTACTGGCCCTTACCGACCAATCAGCCTATTACCCATAGTGAACTTTTATAAAAAATAGTGTTCGACCAGATACAATGCAATTTTACAGTAAACAAATTGACAACAAACTTTCAGCATGCTTATAGAGAAGGAAATTCAACAAGCACATCCATTACACAAATGACTGATGATTGATGATAAAAAAGATTGTGGGGGCTGTTTTGTTAGACTTCAGTGCGGCCTTTGACATAACCGATCATAGTCTGCTGATGGCAAAATTGTGTTATGGCTTACACCCCCTGCTAAATTGTGGATAAAGGGTTACCTGTCTAATATAACACAGAGGGTGTTCTTTAATGGAAGCCTCTCCAACATAATCCAGGTAGAATGAGGAATTGCGCCAAGGCAGCTGTCTAGGCCCATTAAACTTTTCAATCTTTACTAATGAATTGCCACTGGCTTTGAGGAAAGCCAGACCATCTATGTGTGCGGATGACTCCACAATATACGTCAGCTACACAGCGACTGAAATGACTGCAACACTTAACTTCTTGACGCTACCTATCCCGTTAGCGGGATAATTGTCATCAACAACAGCTTAATTGCATAGCGCCACATTCAAATAATATTACTAAAAATATTTATATTCATGAAATCACAAGTGCAATATAGCAAAATACAGCTTAGCATTTTGTTAATCCACCAGTCGTGTCAGATTTTGAAAATATGCTTTACTGCGAAAGCAATCCAAATGCTTGTGAAAGTTTATCGATCACCTAGCATCAAAGTAGCTTGATCACGAAAATCAGAATAGCAATAAAATTAATCGCTTACCTTTGATGATCTTCAGATGTTTTCACTCACGAGACTCCCAGTTACAGACTCCCAGACTCCTGGAAAATAGCTTATAGTTAGTTGTACACGGGTGAGATCTAAATAATATATAGGGATTCATACAAATATAGGAAAGATTAACGGAGGTATTTCTCAACATAGGTTCAGGAGAGCTCCTATACTACTTGGACAACGGTAAAAAGCACATACATAGATCATAGAAATAGATACCCCTAGAGTGAGTTGAGAATAAGCATAGCCACCATAAGGGTTACTAGCAATGGGTAGTAAATCCTCAAAGGAGGTTCCGCAGTTAACTGGAGATATGGGGTATATGCAGTTAAAATAAATGTATATTACTGGGCAAGGTGGAGGAAGAAGTATGAATTTGATCGGAGTTTGGACGTAGAAAAGTTGGAACTGATGATACGTCGAATATGTTTGACATGTGGAGACAAGGCAGAGGGGCTAGACACAGCGAGGGTATGGTTAGCCGAAGGGAGGAAGAGAGAAAAGAAAAAGGAAGTAAAAAAAGAGGGAAGATGTAAGTAGCCAGAAACTAGGAAAGATAAAGGATAGGGCTAGCTGCCCTAGGGGAAGTCAGGAAAGATTTAACCGAACTAGGACAGGATTTAGCAAACTTATTGAGAAAGTGCATAGAGGTAGAGAAAGGGAGAAAGTCAAGAAAAGTGGATAGAAACAGTCAGAAGAAAGGGGGAGATAGATGCTTTAACTGTCACAAACCTGGTCATTTTGCTAGAGATTGTGAGGCTCTGTGTAAACACTGCAATAAAATAGGCCATTATCACTGAGCCTGTAAACAGAGAGAACAGGTTGAGTCAGAGCATCTGACCGTAACTATCGGGGTAATTGTAGGCAAACATAAAGGAGGCCTAAGGGGAGGGACCTAAGAGGGAAGGGAAAAATGGACAGGATCAGACGATAGAAAATGTTTCAATTGCAATGATACAGGACATTTTGCCCGGGAGTGTAATGCTCCCTGTAAAAATTGTGACCGAGTAGGGCACAACCACCGAAATTGTAATTCAACTAAGGGGAAGGTCAGGCACGACAATCGGGAGAGAAAGAGAAAGGCAGAGACAAGGAGAGCGAGAGTAGGGAGAATCCTCGCTGGGGAAGCGCTTGGACCTTTAAATTAGGGCTATTTTTGTCTCAATCATTTCAATAGCGTTGCCTACAATGCGGGAGACTCTGGTTCATATCTCAGCCTTGGCACCGATAGACTACATTCATTCTGATTGTAATTCAAATACTGATATGTTTTGCCGGGAGAGATACGGTTAGTTAGTGTTTGTTTAGGATATAAACTGAACGTTTTAATAGCTTGTTTAGGATCAATTGAAAGACTAATCCATTCTAAATAATAGCCGGGTGATTTCGATGGAATGCGTTGTCTTGCCTAAATGGTCCGCTAGAACAATGTATTGGGAATGGAGTCGTATTTAAAATACTGAATCATAGGAGAGACAGTTACCTAAATCTAATTAATTCTAAAATAATAACGAAGAGACAATTACGATAGAGTTGGGCCCATCGAAATGTTATTATTCTTAGGGATTGACTGACATATGTTATAAATTTAGCGAAGTACATGGTACTTTTAAAATTTGGAGTAGAGAAAGTTGGAAAGCTTGCGATAGACTTAAAACGGAGCTCAGTTTGAGTAGAGGGTAAGTTGCAGGAGGAATAACATAAAACTGTGTCAAAGTAGAATACATAATAACGGTACTCAAATTGTTTTGACAGTTGTTCGGGTACAGACTCTTTTCTGTACTTCTGCCAATACAATTTTGATTAATGTTGTAAGTTCTGTTCAAGATCTGGCATTCGTATACTAACGTTATAATCTGTTTCCATTACGTGGAACCATGCCGGTGGAGCTGATTTTATTTTAAAGGGACAGTGCACGTTTATCACAGTTGTGCGTGTCTAATGGCAGGGTATTCCTATCAAGCATTTGGGGTCAGACACGTGAACTCTTTAGATAAAGGGTTCTTTAATTTGTCTAATATAGTGTGGAAAATCACTGTAAAAGGGTAGTATAACCTTTGACCTCTATCATGGCTTTCCCTTGTGGTCTGATCAGCCTCATGGGAGGGCCATTTGGATAATGAATTTGTGGTCATTTGTGAAACTGATTTTAAGGTAAATTGAATAACTGATAATTATTAACGAGGTTATAGTTCCTTGAAATAGTTGTAATTTGAACCAATGAGAAGAAAGAAATGGCATAGCCTTGGACTAAGTGCCAACTTTCTTGATGCCCTGGGAGAATATTGGGTTAAAATAATCCCCGGCAGTGGAGGGACTAAAGGCCCCATATAGTCAACAATTACAAATTGCTTTCCTCGGGGATTACAACAGGAACAGAAATCCTATTAACCTGTTGCGACGAGCAATCTCGTATCCGGGAGCGTAATTATAGCCTCAAGCTCATTAGCATAACGCAACGTTAACTATTCAGGAAAATTGCAAATGAAATGAAATAAATATATTGGCTCACAAGCTTAGCCTTTTGTTAACAACACTGTCATCTCAGATTTTCAAAAAATGCTTTTCAACCATAGCTACACAAGCATTTGTGTAAGAGTATTGATAGCTAGCATAGCATTAAGCCTAGCATTCAGCAGGCAACATTTTCACAAAAACAAGAAAAGCATTCAAATAAAATCATTTACCTTTGAAGAACTTCGGATGTTTTCAATGAGGAGACTCTCAGTTAGATAGCAAATGTTCAGTTTCGACGGAGGACACCGAGCGGATACCTGGTAAATGTAGTCTCTTATGGTCAATTTTCCAATGATATGCCTACAAATACGTCACAATGCTGCAAACACCTTGGGGAAACGACAGAAAGTGTAGGCTCATTCCTTGCGCATTCACAGCCATATAAGGAGACATTGGAACACAGCGCATTCAAAATCTGGCTCACTTCCTGTATGACATTTCATCTTGATTTCGCCTGTAGCATTAGTTCTATGGCACTCACAGACAATATCTTTGAGGTTCAAGAGGTTAATCATCGATAATAAATAGGAGAAGATATGATCCTTTGAGGTTTGGACAGGACATATTTTTTAGCAAACAGGGCAGGACAATACATTGAGACAGAAAAATATTGATTTTATAAGCCTTAAGATTATTTATGAAAATAAATAAGTTGCAGTTCTTAGGGATGGTAAATTACTGTAGATAATGTATCCCACACTATGCAACAAATATTAAATTATTGATGAGACTGATTTAAGGTTAACCCATGTTATTGTTAGATGAAATACAGTGGACACCCGAAGGAGAGATTTCATTAGTACAGAAAGCATATGATATGGTTAGCATTCGTTTTGGGTAGAGGAGGTTAGGACAGGGGCTAACTATATCATCAGCAAAAAAACAAGCAGAGCGTCTGACACAACAGACACTGACAGCGGAGTAGTCCAGAGCCAAGGGCCGGTGAAGATAGTGAAGACGAAAGATCTGAAGGAAGTGATTGAGGTGGAAACTGGTTATGGAGATTCTATCCTTTGGTTAGAATGGATCCAGTATACAGCCAGATCAGTAGCGAAAGAAGAATGTTATGCCTGTGCCACAGCCAAACTGTATCCCCATGTGGCCATCACCTCCAGGCTGCCCCATTTCACAGTTACAGGTGGCCACTATTATTGTATGGCCCCATACATCCCAAAGGGATGGGACGTAGGGGAAGTAAAAACATGCTATAGGACAGAGGATGTCACAGCTGACAAGACAATGAGGGACCTGGCTGGGTGGTTGCGTTCTGAGGATTTTAGTAAGATAAAAAGGCCCAGAACGGATGTCTGGTGGTTATGTGTAGGGATGGAGCTGTGGCCTAGCCTGCCAACAAATTGGACCGGTGTATGTACACTGGTGCAGTTGGGCATGCCCTTCACCCTTATCCCACACAAATACCTAGAGCCAGGTGGAAGAATAAGATGAAGTGATCTTTTGACAATAGAGTTTACATTGACAGCATTGGAGTTCCAAGGGGGGTGCCCGATGAGTTCAAAGCCAGGAATCAGATATGGACTGGCTTGGAATCAAGTATTTTCTGATGGTCAACACTCAATAAAAATGTAGATTGGATTAATAATATCTACTATAACCAGCAGCGTTTCATCAACTACACTAGAGATGCGATAAAAGGTTTGGCAGAACAAACCGCCGGCACGAGTTTGATGGTGTGGCAGGATCGCATTGGACATGCTATTGGCTGAAAAAGGGTGGGGTGTGTCATCTTCGGGGCAGAATGTTGTACGTTTATCCTCGATAACACAGCTCCAGACGGATCAGTGACCAAGGCCCTGGCTGGTTTAACCACTTTAGCTCATGAATTGGCTGAGAACTCTGGGGTAGATTATTCTCTAACAAATTGGTTCGATAGTGTGTTTGGGAAATGGAAAAATGTCATAATCACTGTGTTGTTGACAACCTTCACCTGTATGAGTGTTTTGGTTCTGTGTGGGTGTTGTTTGGTCCCTTGTGTGAAAGTTTTGCTTATCTGGACTCTGGAGAGGTCAATGACTCAACAGATGGTGAGGTACGGACCGATTTCGAGCTCCGGCCTGTGTGATGACGAATATGGACCTCCAGGCCATGGAGATGGCTTCGTTTCTGTTATGCATTAGGGGGCGCTATTAAAAATGTTGGATGAAAAACGTTCCAGTTTTAAACAAGATATTTTGTCACGAAAAGATGCTCGACTATGCATATAATTGACAGCTTTGGAAAGAAAACACTCTGACGTTTCCAAAACTGCAAAGATATTGTCTGTGAGTGCCACAGAACTGATGTTACAGGCGAAACCCAGATAAAAATCCAACCAGGAAGTGCCGCATTTTTTGAAACCGCCTCATGCCAATGACTCCTTATATGGCTGTGAATGAGCTACGAATGAGCTTACGTTTTCCTCGTTTTCCCCAAGGTGTCTACAGCATTGTGACGTCTTTTGAGGCATTTCCATTGAAGAATGGCCGTAAGGGACCATATATAGCATGTGGTCACATGGTGTCTCCCGCAAAAAATCTTGCGTAAAATACTGAGGTAGCCATTTTTCCAATCGCTTCTTATAAGAAACCAATTGCCTCGACGGATATATTATCGAATATATATGTTAAAAACACCTTGAGGATGGATCCTAAACAACGTTTGCCGTGTTTCTGTTGATATTATGGAGCAAATTTTGAAAAAAGTTTGGCGTTATAGTTGCAGCATTTTCCGGTCGATTTCTCAGCCAAGCATGATGAAGAAACGGGAGCTATTTCGCCTACAAAAATAATATTTTTGGAAAAAAGGAACATTTGCTATCTAACTGGGAGTCTCCTGAGTGAAAGCATCTGAAGTTCTTCAAAGGTAAATAATTTAATTTGGTTGCTTTTCTTATTTTCGTAAAAATGTTGCCTGCTGCCAGCAGAGCTAGCATAGCATTATGCCATGATAAACTTACACAAATGCTTGTCTAGCGTTGGCTGTAACGCATATTTTGAAAATCTGAGATGACAGTGTTGTTAAACTTATTGGTCCTACTTGAGACGTCTGCGTCTCAAGTAGGCACCTGGAAATGAAAATGCGCTACGCTAAATGCTAAATGTACTCGTTAAAACTCAAAAGTTCATTAAAATATACATGTAGGGTATTGAATTAAAGCTACACTCGTTGTGAATCTAGCCAACAAGTCAGATTTTTAAAATGCTTTTTGGCGAAAGCATGAGAAGCTATTATCTGATAGCATGCACCCCCCAAAATACCAGCACGACACGTAAACAACAGATTTTGCGGTAGCCGGCGCTACCCAAAACGCAGAAATAAAATATAAAACATTCATTACCTTTGATGATATTCTTTTTTGGCACTCCTATATGTCCCATAAACATCACAAATTGGTCTTTTTCCCGATTAAATCCGTCCATGAATGCCCAAAATATCCATTTGTATGGCCTGTCTGCATCACGAAAAAAACTCTCTTCCAACACGCTACGTCATGTTTAAAAATGATATAAGTTGCCTATATTCTTTGACAAAAAACTTCAACCTACTTTTATAGCCCAACTTTAGGTATTTGTAAACGTTAATAAGCGATCAAATTGATCACTGGGCGATCTGTATTCAATAGCAGCTACAAAAGAAAACAGTGTCCATTTTTCAATCTTCCAAAATCGATTGAGGTAGGCTGGATGGAATCAAGGATCTATTCGTAATGTCTCAATGGATTTTGTCAATGAAAATGACGTTTTTGGCATCGTGTGGAAGCTGTAGGAATTGCATCCGTCTCCATATTAAATTTGGTTTCCTTTAAATAATCCATGAAAGGGGCGCATGGATACTTTTTTCAGATTTCAGTGACCAGTTTTTCTTGCGCTTTTCGATGAAACACACGCTCTGTTATAGTCACAGCCGTGATTTAACCAGTTTTAGAAACTTCAGAGTGTTTTCTATCCACACACACTAATCATATGCATATACTATATTCCTGGCATGAGTAGCAGGACGCTGAAAAGTTGCGCGATTTTTAACAGAATGTTCGAAAAAGGAGGGGGTAGGATAAAGAGGTTAACAAAAGGCTAAGCTTGTGTTTGAATATATTTATTTAATTTCATTTGCGATTTTCACGAATAGGAAAAGTTTCTAGGGGTATTTATGTCCGCTGCGTTATGCTAATGCGTTTGAGGCTATGATTATGCTCCCGGATACGGGATTGCTCGTCGCAAGAGGTTTTTAACTATGAGGAGGCAATGTTGGATGAGACTATTTTTGAGGGTTTAAGACTGTTTTTTATGAAGATTGTGTTAGGATACCTATTGTAGGCCTATAACTGTCATTGGATGAGGAATGAAAATACACATATTGATTTTTTGAGATTGATTTTGATCGACATTGACAACATTAATAAAAATAGACGTGTTCTTTATTGTAGTTAATGTTTAGGCAATAATTAAAAGGCACCCTGTCACTGTAAATCATATGGAAATGTGTTTGGATCATAGCAGACAAGGAACTGTGGCAGAGCACTTCTGACCACTGTGAATCTAATAGCAGGGAAGGAGGTCTCCCTACCCAGAAAGGGAAGAAACTGTTGGGATTGCAATAGATGGTGTAACATATGGCAGGATATGATAAGCAAAGTATTGGTCTGGATTATTCTTGTATACAATCGATGTATCAGTGTGTATTATTTAGTCATTTAGGGTGGATTGATAGGTGAGAATTGTCTGTTAATTGATTGATTAGAATACTCAGCCCTGAAACATATAATTGTATGGAATTGATTAGAATGTATAAAATCATAATCAATAAATGTGTAGTCCTAGTCAGAATTAGGGTAAAACAATCTGTCTTTATGGTATTTTAAACACAGACTGTCTGAGCTTGGTGCCGACCTGACTAGAGATTTGGGAGAGAACAGGGAGTACATCTCAAGGACAAGGCCCCTATCTCTGTCAGCTGTGTAGTTAGACAGACAGTGTGTGCGTAGCAGGACGTGTGTGCGTCTGTTTGTGTGTATGTGTGTGTGGGTATGTGTGGGCGTGAGAAGTCAGTATAAAATGAATTGTTTTGTATTCTTTACTTTAGATCGTTCCGTGAATAAACCTTTTTGACCATTTAGCTGGGCCTCTGTCTGTTTCATTCAGCCAGGATCTTACAAATTCTGGTTTGCAGACTGAGAGTAATATAATTAAACTGTGTGATTTACCTGGAGAACATAATTATCTTATCAAAGACCTGTGACGAAGTCCAGGGATGTGTGAGACCAGGGATGGTGAGGGACAGGCAGTGGTTGAAGGAGACCAGCCAGAGCTTGCCGAGGAGTCTTGTTCTGCGCACAGACCGTGCAGGTGGCGATGAACGCGGAGACAACCGAGGCCATAGCGGCGTGACAACGCTTCTGGCTTGATATTCTTGGATCCCGGTCAGTAGGAGAGGGAGAAGTTAAACGCACCTAGCTTGCCTGTAATTGAGATGCAGAGATATTCCATGTTCTTTTGATCTGTCCGCCCCCTCTAACCGGTGTCTCCACTCCTCTAATGCCTTCTTCACCGCGAGAAGCTCACGATCCCCCACAATGTAATTCCACTCCGTGGCGTTGAGGCAATGGTAGAAGAAGGCACTGGGATGTAGCTTGAGGTCCAGGGCAGGACGGCCCCCACTCCGAAATTCGAAGCATCAGCCTCCACCACAAACTGACGGGACAGGGTGTCAGGATGAAGCAATATGGGAACTGTGGTGAAGCGGTGGTTGGGGTCCCGGAATGTCATTGAGGCCCCGGTAGTCGATGCATGGGCGGGGGAGGCGGAAGGATGGATATACCCTGTAACTAGGGAATCCTCGATGTAGGTCTCCATAGCCTTGGTCTCTGGACCCGACAGAGAGTACAGTCGTCCCCAGGGCAGTGTGGTGCCTGAGGGAAGGTCAATCCTGCAGTCATAGGGTTGGTGAAGAGGAAGTGAAGTGGCCTAACTGAAAACAACTTCCGAGCCTGTTGGAAGATGTCCCGGGGAAGGCTGCGCTGACTTCAGGCAATGGGCGTGGCAGAACGGGCGTGGCAGCCAAGAGAACTCCATTTTCCACGGGAACCTGAGGATTTAATCAGCATGAATTGGATAGCCTCGCTGTTGTTCCCTGACACTCATAGGTTGATGGGAGTGGTATTGTGGGAGACATTTAGTGGACAGGAGGACACAAAATTACTGGAAGTCCGAAAATAAGGGCAACTCTACGTGTGAAGCCGGTACGTTCGGCTGGGGACAGCCTAGCTTTGCCTAATTGCATTGGCTGAGGAAGAGGTGAATCGGCAGACTTTGGGGACATTCGAGGGAACTCGGGTAGCCTCAGGTCCTCTTGGCAACGAAGACGTCGGGGACTTCCGGGATGCCTCAGAGGCGAGGTGGATTCCTTGGACGGGCGAGTGGAATCGGACCTCTCTTTCCTACATTTCCGTGGCCGCCCATCAATCCGGATGGTCAAGGCAATGAGCGAGTCGAGATCTGTCGGAAGTTCCCGGACTGCTAGTTTGTCCTCAACTTCCTCCGATACTCCATGCAGGAACATGACAAACAGCAATTACGGGTTCCAGGCACTATTAGCTGCCAATGTGTGTAAATCCACCGTATAGTCTGCCACACTGCGGGAGTCTTGTCGAAGCTGGAGTAACTTCCGGGCAGTCTCTCTCCCTGATAATGGAGAATCAAAAACCTTCTCCACCTCCGCCATGAACTCTTCCAGATTGAAGCATACGGTCGACTGTTGTTCCCACACGGCCGCAGCCCAGGGAGAGCCCTTCCAGGACATCAACATGATGAGTTACGGTATCTTTGAGTGGTATGATGGAAAGGATTAGGGCTGGAGCTCAAGGATGTGAGAGCACTGGGCGAGAAACACCCGACAGGTTCCCGACTCTTACCGGGGCAGGAAAGCGTGGCTCTCGGGAAACCGGGGTGGCTGGGAAGGCCACGCTGCTAACAGCCAGGTTACTGAGGGGCTGGGAGGTTACCGTTGTGGTAGGGTGCCTGACAGAGAACCCGCAGAATTGCTCCAGCAAATTGTTCAACGCACGGTCATGGCGTTCAGCCAAGGTCTGGAACCCTTCCATAAGACCATGAAGCAAACTCTCGTGCCTTCCAATATTGGCTCTGTGGGAGGAGACGTTGTTGCTGAGCTTGTCGGAGTTTGCTGGGTCCATCATGGCAGGTTCATATTATCAAGGCTCAGGAGAAGACCCAGATGCAGACAGTTTCGAAGTAACAAAAGTATATTAATCAAACAGGGCGGCAGGCAAACGCAAGGTCAAGGGCAGGCAGAGGTCAGTCGTGCAAGAAGTCCAGAGAGTCCAAAAGGTACAGAACGACAGGCATGCTCAGGGTCAGGGCAAGCAGAATGGTCAAAACCGGGAAAGCTAGAAAACAGGAACTAGAGACAGACAGGAGCACGGGAAAAAACAATGGTAGGCTTGACAAAAACAAAACGAACTGGCAACAGACAAACAGAACATAGGTACAAGTACACCGGGGACAAATCAAATTTTATTGGTTACATACACATGGTTAGCAGATGTTAATGTGAGTGTAGCGAAATGCTTGTGCTTCTAGTGTTGTGCCTTCTTCACCACGCTGTCTGTGTGGGTGGACCATTTCAGTTTGTCTGTGATGTGTACGCCGAGGAACTTAAAACTTTCCACCTTCTCCACTACTGTCCCATCAATGTGGATAGGGGGCTGCTCCCTCTGCTGTTTCCTGAAGTCCACGGTCATCTCCTTTCTTTTGTTGACATTGAGTGTGAGGTTTTTTTCCGGACACCACCCCCCCGAGAGCCCTCACCTCCTCCCTGTAGGCCGTCTCGTCATTGTTGGTAAT
Organism: Oncorhynchus clarkii lewisi; assembly: GCF_045791955.1. Lineage (NCBI taxonomy): Eukaryota > Metazoa > Chordata > Actinopteri > Salmoniformes > Salmonidae > Oncorhynchus > Oncorhynchus clarkii. Next base: position 27,642,433 of record NC_092163.1, on the reverse strand, counting down.
TAAGCCTACCACTGTAGTGTCATCTGCAATCTTGATGATTGAGTTGGAGGCATGCATGGCCATTGCAGTCATGGGTGAACAGGGAGTAGATGAGTGGGCTGAGAACGCACACTTGTGGGGCCCCAGTGTTGAGGATCAGCGGGGTGGAGATGTTGTTTTCTACCCTCACCACCTGATGGTGGCCCGTCAGAAAGTCCAGGACCCAATTGCACAGGGCGATGAACAGCATTCTTACATAGGTATTCCTCTTGTCCAGATGGGTTAGGGCAGTGTGATTGCGATTGTGTCATCTGTGGACCTATTGGAGCAGTAAGCAAATTGGAGTGGGTCTAGGGTGTCAGTTAGGTGGAGGTGGTATGATCCTTGACTAGTCTCTCAAAAGCACTTCATGATAACGTAAGTGAGTTAGTCGTTTAGCTCAGTTACCTTAGCTTTCTTTTTGAACAGGAACAATGGTGGCCCTCTTGAAGCATGTGGGAACAGCCACCAATGCACTATTCTTGCTCATCAAATCAGCGTAAACATCAATGTTGTTGTTCAATGCTTTCTGGAACATATCCAAGTCCACGTGACCGAAGCAATCTTGAAGGGTGGAATCAGATTGGTCGGACCAGCCTTGAACAGACCTGAGCATGGGCATTTCCTGCTTTAGTGTCTGTCTATAGGCTGGGAGCAATAAAATGGAGTCGTGGTCAGATTTGCCGAAAGTATGGTGAGGGATGGCTTTGTATGCATCGCTGAAGTTAGAGTAACAATGATCCAGAATTTTCCCAGCCCGGGTCGCGCTTTCGATATGCTGATGAAATTTAGGAAGCCTTGTTGTCAGATTAGCCTTGCCAAAATTCAACTGCCTGCTACTCATCCCCAGAAGATAAGACATGCATATTATTTGTAGATTGGGATAGAAAACACTCTGAAGTTTCTAAAACTGTTTGAATCGTGTCTGTGAGTATAAGAGAACTTAGCAGGCGAAACCCAGAGGACAAACCATTCAGATTTTTTTTGAGGTCACTCTCTTTTCAATGGGTATCCAGATTTCTGAGGGACCTTCTTGCAGTTCCTATCGCTTCCACTGGATGTCAAGTCTTTAAAAATTGGTTGAGGTTTTTCCTTTGTGTAATGAAGAAGTAGCCCTGTTCAGAACAAGGGTCACTTGTAGTGTATTGTTAGAGGCGGTTGACCAGAAAGCTAGCTACAGTTTGTTTTCCTCTTGTATTGAACACATTATTTACGTAATAAAATACCTAAAGTTGTATTGCAAAAGTAGTTTTAAATGTTTTGGCAAAGTTTACAGTTAACTTTTGAGATATTTTGTAGTCAAGTTGCGTAATTTGGAACCTGTGTTTTTCTGGAACAAAAGCGCCAAATAAATGGACATTTTGGATATATATCGACGGAATTAATCGAACAAAAGAACCATTTGTGATGTTTATGGGACATATTGGAGTGCCAACAAAAGAAGCTCATCAAAGGTAAGGCATGAATTATATTTTTATTTCTGTGTTTTGTGTCATGCTTGCATATTTGAAATATGCTTTTCTCTCTTTGTTTACGGAGGTGCTATCCTCAGATAATAGCATCGTTTGCTTTCGCCGAAAAGCCTTTTTGAAATCTGACATGTTGGCTGGATTCACAACAAGTGTAGCTTTAATTTGCTATCTTGCATGTCTGATTTAATGAAAGTTTGATTTTTATAGTAATTTATTTGAATTTGGAATTTGGCGCTCTGCATTTTTCCTGCCTTTTGGCAAGGTGGGGCGTCCCAGAGAGGTTAACATCCCCAACTACAATAAATGCAGCCTCGGGATATGTGGTTTTCAGTTTACATAGTCCAGTGAAGTTCTATCAGGCCGTCGATGTGTCTGCTTGGGGGGGGGGGGGGGGTGTACATGACTGTAATTATAATCGAAGAGAATTCCCTTGGTAAATAATGCAGACTGCATTTGATTGTAAGGAAATCGAGGTCTGGTGAACAAAAGGACTTTGAGTTCCTATATGTTGTTATGATCACACCACGACTCGTTAATCTAATCATAAGGCATACACCCCCATCCTTCTTCTTACTAGAGAGATGTTTGTTTCTGTCGGCGCAATGCATGAAGAAACCAGGTGGCTGTACCGACTCTGATAACATGTCCCGAGTGAGCCATGTTTCCGTGAAACAAAGAATGTTACAATCTCTGATGTCTCTCTGGAAGGAAACCCTTGCTCGGATTTCGTCTACCTTGTTGTCAAGAAACTGGAAGTTGTCTAGTAGTATACTCAGGAGCGGTGGGCGATGTGCCCGTCTACGGAACCTGACCAGAAGACCGCTCCGTCTGCCCCTTCTGCGGCTCTGTTGTTTTGGGCCGCCTGCTGGGATCCGATCCATTGTCCTGGGTGGTGGACCAAACAGAGGATCCGCTTCGGGAAAGTCTCATTCCTGGTCATAATGTTGGTAAATTGACGTTGCTCTTATATCCAATATTTCCTCCCGGCTGTGTGTAATAAGACTTAAGATTTTTTGGGGTAATAGTGTAAGAAATAATACATAAAAAAAAATACTGCATAGTTTCCTAAGAACACAAAGCGAGGGGGGCATCTCTGTCGGAGCCGGGAAGATGGGTGACACCTGGACGGGGGTGGAGACGACCACAAAGGCCGGTGAAACAGATCAGGGTGTGACGTTAACAGATGGTGACCACAGCTAGGAGTGAAAGAGCAGCAAGGTGTCCCAGGTCTCGCCTTCCTTTCGTCTTTCTTCCAAACCAAGTAATTACCTGGATATTGCAGCACTTCAAATAAAATATTTGTCACATGCAACTTACAGTGAAATTCTTACTTACAAGCCCTAACCAACAATGCAGTTTTAAGAGAAATACCTAAAAAAATATACAGTGGGGAGAACAATATTTGATACACTCCCGATTTTGCAGGTTTTCCTAGTTACAAAGCATGTAGAGGTCTGTAATTTTAATCATAGGTACACTTCAACTGTGGGAGAAAAAAAAAATCCAGAAAATCACATTGTATGATTTTTAATTAATTAATTAGCATTTTATTGCATGCCATAAGTATTTGATACATCAGAAAAGCAGAACTTAATATTTGGTCCAGAAACCTTTGATTGCACTTGCATAGATCATATGTTTCCTGTAGTTCTTGACCAGGTTTGCACACACTGCAGCAAGGGTTTTGGCCCACTCCTCCATACAGACCTTCTCCAGATCCTTCAGGTTTCGGGGCTGTCGCTGGGCAATACGGACTTTCAGCGCCCTCCAAAGATGTTCTATTGGGTTCAAGTCTGGAGACTGGCTAGGCCACTCCAGGACCTTGAGATGCTTCTTACGGAGCCACTCCTTAGTTGCCCTGGCTGTGTGTTTCGGGTCGTTGTCATGCTGGAAGACCCAGCCACGACCCATCTTCAATGCTCTTACTGAGGGAAGGATATTGTTGGCCAAGATCCTGCGATACATGGCCCCATCCATCCTCCCCTCAATACAGTGCAGTCGTCCAGTCCCCTATGCGGAAAAGCATCCCCAAAGATTGATGTTTCCACCTCCATGCTTCACGGTTGGGATGCTGTTCTTGGGGTTGTACTCATCCTTCTTCTTCCTCCAAACACGGCGAGTGGAGTTTAGACCAAAAAGCTCTATTTTTGTCTCATCAGACCACATGACCTTCTCCCATTCCTCCTCTGGATCATCCAGATGGTCATTGGCAAACTTCAGACGGGCCTGGACATGTGCTGGCTTGAGCAGGGGGACCTTGCGTGCGCTGCAGGATTTTAATCCATGGCGGCGTAGTGTGTTACTAATGGTTTTCTTTGAGACTGTGGTCCCAGCTCTCTTCAGGTCATTGACCAGGTCCTGCCGTGTAATTCTGGGCTGATCCCTCACCTTCTTCATGATCATTGATGCCCCACGAGGTGAGATCTTGCATGGAGCCCCAGACCGAGGGTGATTGATCGTCATCTTGAACTTCTTCCATTTTCTAATAATTGCACCAACAGTTGTTGCCTTCTTACCAAGCTGCTTGCCTATTGTCCTGCCTTGTGCAGGTCTACAATTTTATCCCTGATGTCCTTACACAGCTCCCTGGTCTTGGCCATTGTGGAGAGGTTGGAGTCTGTTTGATTGAGTGTGTGGACAGGTGTCTTTTATACAGGTAACGAGTTCAAACAGGTGCAGTTAATACAGGTAATGAGTGGAGAACAGGAGTATTTCTTAACGAAAAACTAACAGGTCTGTGAGAGTCGGAATTCTTACTGGTTGGTAGGTGATCAAATACTTATGTCATGCAATAAAATGCAAATTAATTACTTAAAAATCATACAATGTGATTTTCTGCATTTTTGTTTTAGATTCCGTCTCTCACAGTTGAAGTGTACCTATGATAAAAATTACAGACCTCTACATGCTTTGTAAGTAGGAAAACCTGCAAAATCAGCAGTGTGTCAAATACTTGTTCTCCCCACTATACATAACAAACTATTAAAGAGCAGTAGTAAAATAGGCTATATAGATGGGGTACTTGTACAGAGTCAATGAGCGGGGGCTTGACGAATTGAGGTAATATGTACATGTAGGTAGAGTTATGAAAGTGACTCTGCATAGATAAAACCAGAGTAGCAGCAGTGTAAAAGAGGGGGGGCAATGCAAATAGTCTGGGTAGCCATTTGATTAGATGTTCAGGAGTCTTATGGCTTGGGGTTAGAGGCTGTTTAGAAGCCTCTTGGACATAGACTTGGCACTCCGGTACCATTTGCCGTGCGGTAGCAGAGAGAACAGTCTATTACTAGGCTGGCTGAAGTCTTTGACAATTTTTAGGGCCTTCCTCTGACACCGCCTGGTATAGAGTTCCTTGATGGCAGGAAGCTTGGCCCCATTGATGTACTGGGCCGTACGCACTACCCTCTGTAGTGCCTTGAATCGGCGATCAAGCAGTTGCCATACCTTGGTCCCCTTCTGTTTCTCCTGCGTTTTTTCGATGTTCAGTCTCACCTTGATTGATAACAGGAAAAAATTCAATTATATTTCATGTTACAAATACATTTCTTACATATCTCTTGGAGGGCCATAAATTAAATTAACAGTGGACAATCATTTTCATCTGTTCAAAAACCTCAGTCCATGCCTGAAGGTGATCCTCGAATGAGTTCTGATCTGGTTCCACAATTTCCACCACATTAGGTGGGGTTTCACTGATCTTATTGTACATTATACAAAAATAGCAATAGACAAACAACAACACTAAGTCAATCACAAATTTGAAAGATTACATTATATGCAATAATTGTATATACAGCTCCTGTTTGTACTCGGCGAAGGCCTGTATGCTGCTGTTGTCTGCAAAGAGAATTACCATCAGGTTGTTCTCCCACCCTTCCTGGTACTCATCAAGGGACTTGCCCATGGCAGTCTTGTGGCTGTGGTTGGTCGATTCACCAGACATGGATGAGGGGGTAGGAAAGCGATATCTATTGAAATATTTCTGATTATGTACTATGTAAAAAAAGAAAACACATTGGTGACACTAGCTGTTGCCATTCTTGGATTTCGTGAAGGGTCCGATGAGGTCCATCCCTAACATTTAAAGTGTTAGAGAGAAGATTACTTTATTCTTACCTGTGTCTGTTATTTCACTTGCCCAGCTGTCCACCTCCTTGACAATGCCCCATCAGAAAAAGCCTAGGTTAATTTTGGCAATCATACGCTTCACTCCGAAATGGCCAGCATGCATCTCGGTCAGCATGGCCTCCTTCTCCTTCTTTGTAAAAATCACCCTGCTGTGTGGCTGGGAATTCTTCCCCCGTAGGTACATATGATTCCCTAACAAGTTGGAAGAGAAGAGCTGTTGAAATACCCAAGACTAAGTACATTTGCACTGCTGTCTGTTTCTCTCTCTCCATCTCTGTCTTCCACTCTCTTCCCACCTCTCTCTCCATCTCACTTTCATCCTTTCATTCTCACTTTCTTACTCCCTAAGACTAAGTACATTTGCACTGATGTCTTTGTCTCTCTGTTTCTCTCTCTCCATCTCACTCTGTCTGTCTTCCACTCTCTTCCCAACTCTCTCTCCCTCTCACTTACATCCTTTCTTTCTCACTTTCTTACTCCTCCCTCTCTCTTTGTCTGTCTAGCGAAGATGCCTAGTTAAGGGCATTTGGAATTACCATAATCGCTTACACCTATCTATTTAACTTATAGCTAGATACCTCAATATGACGGACATATAACACTATGTATAGCTAGCAACATGTAGATGACCAACTAGCTAGATGGAAAAGGGTTGTTACATAGCTAAATCCGTCCAGTTAACTTCTACCCTGAATTGTGAATTTAGCTGAATGTTGCGCCTCTTGTCTAGATCAGTGGTGTCTTCATAGTACTTCGCCTGGTTGGAAAGATAAAATAAAATTTCCCCGAGGGATGCCATTAAAGTGCAAGCTACGACAAACAGAAAGCTACAATAACAGTTACAGTAGCATGCTAGCTAGCTAACTTTAACTAAATAAAACTGTCTGGCTAGCTAGCTGGCTAGCTTGCTACTTACTGTAATGTTAGCTGGCTAGGTAGGCTGAGGTAAATAAGTATAGTAGCTAACGTTAGCAGCATCAATCTTAAAACAGCTTAAATATTTTTTCCCTGTTCAACAATATGTTATTTTATAAAGACAAATATATGGTAATGAAAGTGTTCTCTTTCCAGTATTTTTGGTCCTCTGAAGCAGTAGGTTGTCACTATCGAAAACACCATCCTTGGATAGCAAATTTGAGGTAATAATTTTGCGCGGACTGAGCGAGGGATTATGAGGTGAAATAGAACTAGAACTGCACGCGTCCTCCGTCCTTTGTGACTGCTACCAGGTAAAATAGAGCCAACCAACCAGCATAGCATCGGATGCTTTGGTTCATTACGTAACCCGGTCAGAATTTTGCAAGTTCTAGCAACAGCCCTAGCAACGGAAGATAGAACTCATCGAATCCCATTGTGAGACAGGGGGAAACACTATTTGTCAGGACAGGCCCTAGTGGCAGGGTGCCTTAGAGAGCAGGGTGTACTGTATGTCTTCTTCATAGTGAAATTGAGATAGTGTGCCTCACGATTATCAATAAAATGTGAAAATAATGTTTGTGCCAACTTCCCTGCTAAATAAGTGTTAAATTCAAGGTTAAAGTCAAAAACATAGGACAAATTCTACTGCCTCATGTTTATAAACCGATTATGTAAAAAATGGTTCAAAAAGTAAGAACTATTTATATCAAACAGCACCAACCGCATGAGGTGTTGGTGATGATGTTGTGCTACATTAGAAGACCAATTTAATTTCTGCTCCCAGATTACAGGTACATTCAGAATGATTTTAGCTGTGGTAGCTACCAAATTAGTGCAGTGTCGCTAGCTAGCTAACAAATATGCTAATGTTAGCTAGCTAAACATTTAGTTATGGACTGGCAGTATGGAATTATGGAGAGTGAATTAAATTGTTTTTTCATCATCTTGCTAGGTAATTATCTAGCTGTGGCCATCTGGCTAGTATCAACAAGGGCTTTCTACAAAATAACAACATTAGTGCAACTAGCTTGGAATCTACACCATAAACAACAAACACGGACATGCATTGCCAAATAACGCTACTGCCACCTTTTGGTTTGTAGTACTTTTAACAAGGCTGACGACTTCCAAGGTCTTTGCTGTGTGAACACAAAAGCGATTGATTGCCTACACTGTTCAGAGGTGCTACGTACTGTCGGCAAGCAAACGTTTGACAATCCTACCGGGTGTCTGAGCTGTTACAGTAATCAGAATACTCCAGTACAGTGGTCATAGGACCTACAATATACAGTGCAGTTTTACGTAATTAGTACAGTGATTCACTTTTGGCGTGGTAATACTGTAAAATCCATAAAATAAATAGACAGCAGTAACTATCACATAATCATGAGTACCATTTAACCAAGACAATATTATTTTTACCATACTTTCATTTTAAAGAGCTAATCGGAAGTGATGGGAAAATGTTTGAAGTCTGAACCACTTAGTGCTCTGTTTGTAGCTACTCTGAGGCCACACACTCAATTAATTATTGGGGGACAATGAGGGGTTTTAAAAATTAGGGGGTTACATTTCCCCTTCCCACCCAATATTGTTAAGCATACGGAACACTGTTAAAAAGGTACCTCTTCGATAGCTTTTGATACTTTAGATTTTTTTTTACCCCCCCTTTCGTTCAGGGACACATTATTTCATTTCTGTTAGTCACATGTCTGTGGAACTTGTTCAGTTTACATCTCAGTTGTTAAATCTAGTTATGTTCATACAAATATTTACACATGTTAAGTTAACGCAGTTGACAGTGAGAGGACGTTTCTTTTTTTGCTGAGTTTATAATGTATAAATGCCTCATGAGCTTACTTCAACTGTCTTACCAATCAGAACCTAAAATATAAGCTTGTTTTACTCCAAAGTTTGAAACAATAATAATAAGAATTGTAAAACAAACACTGTATAGCCCCAAAACATGATTACAACTATAATGTTGATCTCATGGATCGTCAGTCTTTGCATCCATAGCTCTGAAAAATTCATTTGAGAATGGTTATATTTCTCCAGCTCATCCCTCAGCTGTTGACCAAAAAAAGAGGTGAGATGACATTTTGTTGTTGTTTGAACAGCAGATTGCCGCTGTAATGTGTTATACTGTATTGGAAGTGTCAAATAAAATAATTTCCCCCAAGCTAAGCCTCCAAATAAGGTATTGCAATAACAAATCAATATTATTTGTATAAAAGTGTCCTTGTTGGCCAAAACAGGAGTGGATGCTGGAAAGAGAAAAGCTGAAAGTACACAGTCTGCCTCACACAGTACTAGGACAATGCAAGGCTGCATAAATCCCAATGTACTCCTGTCATAAACATTTGACAAGAGGCATGTTCACCTCTGACTGCTACTTTTTACACACACTCAAACATGCACGCTCACACAATCTCACATTTGTCAGCTTTGACACTGAGTTTAATCTCCTTTGATTTTACAGCAGAGAGAAAGCAAAGGTCCTGTTGTGGAGCTTCCCAGGCAGAATTACTATTCAAGTGAGGGAGAAAACACGTTTTTTACAGACAATCGATCAACCGTCACCACCACCACCACCACTACTTCCAACAGGCGCAGATTTTGTTTACATTTCTCTGCGTCGGTCTCCCATATCATAATGAAATGATGGCGTAGTCATCTATCAGACAACAGCCAGAGACGCTGCCATGCCAGCAAAAGCTTTTTTATTCCAGTCAAATCTATGCAAGAAGAGGGAGTTGAGTTCAGCTGTTTGATTTATGGGCAGATGGGCCAACTCACTGTACACTTTTAAGTTCAATGTCATCCACCACTAAATTTCCCTCAGGGTGTAACTGCATTGTTAATGGCACAGTTCACCACTCTTGCTCATAATAGGGCTTTGCAAAATAGAGGGGGAAAAATGAGTTCCATTATTTTTTATCCAGCCACACAAGACTGACTGTACTTAGGGAAAGCCACAGTGTTTCTATGATAAGAGGAATATTGAAAGAGAACTTTGGCGGAATATTCTATATTTTCCCAGGGGTTCAGAGACTTTAAGATGTCTCAAATATGTGTTTTCTTGTTAGTCTCACTGACACATTTTGAAAATGCATTATGTAAAACATACACTACATGGCCAAAGGTATGTGGACTCCTGCTTTCGAACATCTCGTTCCAATTAATCTCAAAGGTGTTCGATTGGGTTGAGGTCAGGGTTCTCTGCAGGCCAGTCAAGTTTTTCCACATGATCTCGACAAACCATCTATGTTTGAACCTTGCTTTGTGCACGGCGGCAAAAACAGGAAATCGCCTTCCCCAAACTATTACCACAAAATTGGAAGCACAGAATCGTCTAGAATATAATTGTATGCTGTAGCATTAAGATCTCCCTTCACTGGAAGTAAGGGGCCTTGGCCAAAACATGAAAAACTGCCCCAAACCATTATTCTTCCTCCACCAAACTTTACAGTTCGCACTATGCATTCGGGCAGGTAGCATTTTCCTGACATCCTCCAAACCCAGATTTGTCTCCATAGAACGCGTTTCCACTGCTCCAGAGTCCAATGGCAGCGAGCTTTACACCCCTCCAGCCAACACCTGGCATTGCACATGGTGATCTTAGGCTTGTGTGCGGCTGCTCGGCCATGGAAACCCATTTCATGAAGCTCCCGATGAACAGTTCTAGGCTGCCCTGTTCAGTGAGCTTTTGTGGCCTACCACTTCGTGGCTGAGCCTTTGTTGCTTCTAGACGTTTCCACTTCACAATAACAGCACTTACAGTTGAATGGGGCAGCTATAGCAGGGCACGTTGAAAGTCATGGAGCTTTTCAGTACGGGCCATTCTACTGCCAATGTTTGTCTGTGGACATGGTATGGGTGTGGCTTAAGAAGCCAAATCCACTAATTTGATGTGGTGTCCATATACTTTTGGTCATTTAGTATATATTCATTAGGACTTTAGGATGTTGAACAGATTTGTGTGGGGTTGAGAGTTCATTCAGTATTGATCAACTAATTCATTGATTTTGCCTTATCAAAATTAGGCCCTCCCCAGCAGCCAATAAGATATTAATCATTGGTAATAGAGTGTACCCCATGAAGTTGCTGTGGTGCCACGGGCCAATGAAGGGTAAAGTAGAACACCGTAAGGTCAGAGAAGCAACTGCACCAATGGCCACAACTTCTAACACCAACTGAGGACCTTGATAACTGTCGCATCTCAGTGCGACTCGCTATCTCTTCCCCCAGTGCACAATGGCAGGGGCAGCACTTTCCCCTTTCCTCTCAGAAGCTTGGTGTGCCGCTAAGCCCAGACACGTGGCGAGAGAGCCAGGGGGATCCTGGGTAGTTGAAAGGAGCTTTGTGGTCGCTGGTCCCTTCAAAGGCACATCGGGAGCCATATAGAACGCGGGGACAGTGGATCAAAGGACCTGACTACCTTCTCTTTAATTAAGGGGCGGGACCCTGTTAAGGTTCACAAACCATTGTCTGCCAGACTCAAATGAGCTCAGCGAGTGAGGAACTAGGGAGAGAGAGAGAGAGAGAGCTGCCTTGGGAATGGCCACCCGATTAGCCATTCTCCTCACCCCCTCCAGCTGATAGGAGACAAAGACAAACAAATTAAATGAATTGAGATATTGCTCCGAATCCAGGCTAGCTGGAAAAACATGTAACCGATTTGACCTTCAAACCAGCAATGATGCCAAAGACCAGTTGACTCTCAAAAATAGATCAACTGAAATCTCCATTATTTTGGGTTGGCCTAATGGATACCATACATATTGTCTAGATAAACAAACTCCAGCTAAATATGACACATTTGGTGAAATTGGCATGCTCAGCTTAAATGTTTGCAGTAACAAAAGGTCTGGGTGCCGGGTTCAAATGGCATATACTTGAAAAAATGAAAAACCAGCACTTACTGGAGTATTCTGTAAGTTTTCATATTTTTGGTAGCAGATGTAAGAACAAATGTACGCGTTTCGGCAGCAACCTTCATCAGCGTTTGGAAAAAATAAACATTCACTCATATTTATAGATGCTATCACATTGCAGTACTGCTTCTTTATTGTTTCACAATCATTACTTACATTCATTATTTACATAAATGTTCTACTATTTTCCACAAGAGCTTCAAAATAAAAATAATAATTAAACAAAGAAATGTGCACCTGTTGCTCACAAGAAGCAAACCAATGTATGTTCTTCATTCAGGTCTCTAGGGCTCTCTGTTTGTAAGGCATGGGTATAATATTCCTCTCTTTGTAACAAATGTTGTTTTACAATAAATTCTACCCTGATACACTTTCTTTCCTGTATGAGGCCACAAAATTATGACATGGAAAATTGACTGAGGAGAGGGTAGATAGGAAATGCTGAGGGGGTGCATATTAGTCTGCTCTTACCAGTCTGTCCCTTAGGTTTCTAGCACATTCAAAAGTGAATCAAGGGATATTCTGAAAAGCCCGCCCCACAGAGGGGTCTGTAGACAGAACATGCCAATTATTTTTAATGGAAGATTTACCAGGAATTAGTAGACACAAATACAGTAGTTTGATCATTAGGAAGGGCAGGTGTAGGGGTCAATAAACATTCCCGTGTAACATTACATACTTTAGAAACACAATTATACAACAACTTCTCATAACCCTTTGAGGCAAACGGATCACACAAGGTGGTGGCTTGTTTTTCAAATTCATTGTCAGTATCACATATACTTCTGACCATCAGCAGCTGTCTGCTGTCTGTTAGACTGCATGTAAGAGTAAACAGATACGGAATATGTATAATGCAGGATTTTTGTGGGGGGGGGGGGGGGGGGGGGGGGGGGGGGGGGGTGATACGCAGTGCATTGTCTTTGCGAACCAGTACATCCAAAAAAACAATGCTTCTTCACTGGATTGAAGATTCAACAGTCTGAACTCTTTCAATTGCTCATATGTTCCACTCCAAAAAAAAAAGATCATCAATGTAACGGAACCAACATTTAACAAGTGGGCAAAACTCAATACGTTATAAACAAAATCTTCAAACTTCCCCATGAATAAATGCACGTAATTCAGTATGAACAGGGACCCCATTGTAGTGCCTTGTGACTGAATATAGAAATCATTCTGGTTAACACCACTTGAGCCAGTTCACATAAAAAGTCAATTGAGGGCACATGTTCATCTCGTTGTCCCAGAAATTACGAAAATCCTCTAACCTCTCTCTATGGGGTGTTAGTATATAAACTGGTCACATTCATTGTGCAAGAATTTATCCTGCCTATGCACAAAGCTTTTGGCCTTTGGGTCTTACTAATGCACCTAAACAAAACAATAACACTAACTGCCACGCTCATAATAGTTTAATCCTCTATTATATTATATATTTATGTCCAAGGGAATCCTACGTTTCCGTGCTCAGGTAGACTTGTCACTTTGTCCTCGTTGTTGAACACGAACCATTGGAGATGTAAGCATTGCAGAGGGAGACAGGCAATACAGTGGCGAACATTTGTCGCCTTGGATTTACTTTTTGCCGCATGAGGTGTCAATATGCTGCATCTGACAGACTTGGCACTTCCTGCAGTTTCACAAGTTAAGTAAGATAAACAGTACCAGTCAAGCGTTTGGACACAGCTACTCATTTCAGGGTTTTTCTTTATTTTTACTATATGCCAAGAGCGTGCAAAGCTATCATCAAGGCAAAGGGTGGCTACTTTGAAGAATCTCAAATATAACATATTTTGATTTTTGATTTGTTTAACACTTTTTTGGTTACTACATGATTCCATATGTATTATTTTATAGTTTTGATGTCTTCACTATTATTCTAAAATGTAGGAAAAAAAACTGAAATGAGTAGCTGTGTCCAAATGTTTGACTGGTAGTGTACTTTATTAGTCGACGCAAGATGGAAATGTGTCTTCTGCTTCTGCTACACTCACACACACACAAGGTTGGAGAGGATGGAGCAGACACAGTACAGCGCCCAATGAGCAGTCTTTGGTTAAGGGAAAAACACCGGTAAGTGGCACCTGAGACGTTGATGCCCTCTAATTCCCCACCAGATTCCTTCCCTTCTGTCAGCACTGGGCTTTGAATAGGCATTTGAATAGGCATTTGATGATGTTGAATCAATGTGGAAAACTGATTGGATTTGAAAAAAGTCATCAACGTAATGGAAATTCATATTTTTTTCACCTACCTTTTTACCTACATCCAATGACATGGTGACATGTTTGGCTGATTACACATTGAATTCACTTTAGTTAAACAACTCAACCAAATGTAACACATTTCCCCTGTGTCAGTGGGAACTGTGTCACAGGGCACCTTCATAAGCATGACATTGCTGATTTACCAAGCATTGCACAGTTTAGGACAACAAGCATGAATAATGTCTCATTTAGCGTCGACGTCTTAACAAACCAACTGCCTTTTTGTGATAAGATACTATTTAGAGCCCCAGCCAGCCCGAGAGCAAGATAATGACCGTCGTTGTTTCATAAAGTTTGTGAAAGCATTTTGTTAGGGAGACAAAATGCAAATTATTCCCAAAAGAACGCAAGTTGGTTTACTTTTACTGTACTCGTTCACAATTATGTGTGTCACCGGAAAAATACATTGAACTGAAATAATCTGACATCATTGGCTGTCCTTTCAGTTCCTTTGGATCACAATTTGTTGCTTGTTTTCCACCAAATATCAGCCATCAAAGACTAAGACAGGACTTCCATTGGGGACCTGAGAACACATTAATGGTGCTAATGAAAGGGATTCGTCATGATTAAGATTCGATTTTGTTTTATCTGCCACATCAAGTATCCTTTAGTCCCAGTTTCCTTTCGTCCCTTTGGCACCATTTTGTGGTCCATTACGTGGCTGATCAACCGTGTTCATTTAAAATGCATGCGTATCAGTTAACCATTATAATTCCAAATACCATGGGCCAGCCACCCTTTGGTATGAACATGTGTCAGTGGGGAGAAATAAAATATATTGGTTTGCGCTGTGATTATGCCCCATAGTAGAAGGATGGGTAGTTGGAGGCAGGGAAATACAGTCATTGGAGAAAATCCCAGAGTTAACTATTGAGTGTATCTGTATAAGCACTTCAGAAGTAAACTAGAAGTTTACTTCTTATTTTTCATGAATCTGAAATCCTATCAACATACATGTTTTAGCATTGCCAAACACTGAGTGTACAAAACATTAGGAACACCTTCTCTTGCCATGACATACTGACCAGGTGAATAGGTGAAAGCTACGATCCCTTATAGACGTCACTTCAAACAATGTAGATGAAGGGGAGGAGATAGGTTAAACAAGCTTTTTAAGCCTCGATACAATTGAGACATGGATTGTATATGTGTTCCATTCAGAGGGTGAATGGGCAAGACAAAATATTTAACTGCCTTTGAACGGGGTATGGTAGTACGTGCCAGGCGCATCAGTGTCAAGAACTGCAATGCTACTGGGTTTTTCACTCTCAATAGTTTCCCGTGTGTATCAAGTATGGTCCACCACCCAAAGGACATACAGCCAACTTGACAACTGTGGGGAGCATTGGAGTCAACATGGGCCAGCATCCCAGTGGAATACTTTTGTAAAGTCCATACCCTGACGAATTGAGGGAAAAAGGGCAACTCAAATATGTGAAGGTTCACGCATATAGTGCTTTCAGAAAGTATTCACACCCATTGATTTTTTTCAACATTTTGTTGTGTTACAGCCTTTCAAAATTTAAAAGGCACTCGCACATCTGAGCAATCTTTTTTGCAGGTGCATGGTAACAAGAAGAAGGAAAAAGGAAACCGCACACTGCTCTTGATAATATCATTGAGCTTTAATAAGCTTACGTACCGGCCTCATGGCCTTTGTCAGAGCCTTTGTGAGTTTTTTTAATTTAGCACCCTTATGTAGACCTAGCCCCAACCCCATCTGTTCCACGCATCGAAAGGGGTTGGAGGCGAAGGAAAAACAAATAAGTTATAACAATGTTCATAAATATTCAAATAAAGTTCAAATTCATGATTAATGAAAACTTGCTCGGTAGGTCTATGTCCTCATTGTGGGTTTAAAGACATGTTTAATACTTCTTATTTACACCCTTTATTCGAATATTTCTGAAATGCATATTGTTATATTTGTGGGTGGGGCTAGGTCTACATAAGGGCGCACATTTATTTAAACTCACAAAAGCTCTGATGAAGGCCGTGAGGCCGATACGTAATCTTATTAAAGATCAGTGATACTATCAAGAGCAATGTGCGGTTTCCTTTTTCCTTCAGCTTGTGTTATAGCCTGAATTTAAAATGGATACAATTTAGATTTTTTTGTCACTGACCTACACATAATATCCCATAATGTCAAAGTAGAATTATGATTTTTTTTTATGTTTACAAATTAATAAAAAATGAAAAGTGATAAGTTTTCTAACCCGTTGTTATGGCAGGCCTAAATAAGTTTAGGAGAAAAAATGTGCTTAACAAGTCACATAATAACTTGCATGGACTCACTGTCTGTGCAATAATAGTATTTAACATGATATTTTAATGACTACCTTATGTCTGTACCCCACACATGCAATTATCTGTAAGCTCCATCAGTCGAGCAGTAAAATGAAAACTTAATATTAGGAAGGTGTTCCTAATGTTTGGTATACTCAGTACACTGGAGTTGCTTGCCAAGAAGACGGTGAATGTTCCTGAGTGGCCGAGTTACAGTTTTGACTTAAAGCTACTTGAAAATCTATGGCAAGACCTGAAAATTATTGTCTAGCAATGATCAACAAGCAAATTGACAGATATTGAAGAATTTTGAAAAGAATAATGGGCAAATGTTGCATAATCCAGGTGTGGATTTATTTTACACAGTTAGCCAAGTTAACATTAGCTAACGTAAACTCGTACATCGCCTCGGTCCGTACAATTGCCCTTATTTTTCCGCCTAAAAAACGTAATACTTCCAGATCAACTGTAATGTTAATACCATTGCAAAGCACAATTTCTCCCCTTTCCAACAGAATCAATTACATGACCTAAACACTGCCTGTTTCTGCATAATTCAAGCAGGCAATGAGCCCCGTCGGGTCTTTTCAAAAATGGCGGGTGGGGAAGCGAAACTAATGCGTGATAGTGAGAAGGAGAGATGTCGTGTGGGAAAATTGCTTTTTTTCACTCGATCTGCCCAACGTATCACCTTATCGCCTCTTAAATGTAAATAAAACACTATAAAGAGTTTATATAATGTGTCATTACATACCTATTTGAAGGTTTGTGTCAAATTTTAATCAGGTTTTTGGGGCAGTGCTAAAGTGATCTTAGAAGTAAACAGCGGCTTTGAGAATGATGATCGCATACAATGATGACGCAAAAAATGACTAGGTATCCCCCTTACCCCCGTCCCTGTCAATTTCTTGTTTTTAAAGGATGAGAGAAGTGCTACACCTGGTGGAGAGAGATTGTAAGACAGAAATAGATGCTTTATGCGTGCTGTACGTTACGACATGACACGCCACGATGTAACGGATGGTCCGTTTTTTTCAACTTTTCTCCAATACTATAGAGCCATTACCATGTCGATCAACGCTTGAATAGAAACCTAGTTCACACCCCCGATTTTGAAGTCAACACAGTCGCTACAGTCCCATTAGTTTTCTTTGTAGCCTCATTTGACTGTTGCGGTTGCGCACATTTGTACTGAATGGGGTGAGTTTACGTTATAGCTAGCTTGGTCAGAACAAAGGTTCGGCCAGCACCAATGCCCAACATGACTAATGTTATGTGAGGTCACCACAAAGCTTGGTTAATTCTCTCAATAAGTAAACATTTGTGAGGAGTCCTATTAAATATGCATTAACATGTATTTTCATTATTTTCTGAAAGTAAAGAGATGCCAACTTAGCTATGTAGCTAGTTGGCTTACGTAGTGACGAGAATTTGTCATCGTATCTGAGATCATTTTGCTAGCTAGATGTGTAATGGTAACATAGCTAGCTAAACTAGCAGAGTTAGCTCATGTTGGCCTCTCAAACAAATTAATGGACAACTTTTTTCAACACTTCACTTCCTAGCTAGCTAATGTTACCTACTAGGAAATAACTGTTGTTGAGTAACATTAGAATTTAGAATTAATAGGTATGGGTAATGTTAGCCAGTTAACGTTAGCATTTGGTAGATAAGCTAGCAGTCAAACTAAAGCACCTGTTACAGTCATTGCTAGCTAGCTACCTGGTTACCAAGTCTTATAATTATTGGCTAAATTACTAAACAAACTTGTATTTTATTTTAAAAGGTGAAATGGCGGATTAATAAACTATTATCCTGACCTCCTTTGGTGCCATATTGTGAATCTCTGTTTTGTGGAAACACCATTTTAATGTAACTAGTTAATAGTTTACTGGCAAATAGGGAGCAATTTCACATGGCCATATGCAGAGTGCTGTCCAGCCACATGGTGGTAACCAACCATCTCGAGCACCTCCAAGTCCACACCATTTTAATGTAGTTACCTAGTCTGAGGGGAAAACGTTTGCTCGTAAGTGCTTTTTGTAATCTGTGACCAGTAGTGCCTAATTTTTTAAATAAAATAAAAGACCAAACTATAAAAATTACTTGAGCCTTAACCTAAAATAAAAACAAATATACTGATCAAAAATGTAAACGCAACATGTAAAGTGCTGGTCCAATGTTTCAATAAAAGATCCCAGAAATGTTCCCTACACACAAAGCTTATTTCTCTCAAATTTTGTGCACAAATTTGAATTCATCCCTGTTAGTCAGCATTTCTCCTTTGCCGAGATAATCCATCCACCTGACAGGTGTGGCATATCAAGAAGCTGAATAAACAGCCAGCCACCCAGATAGCTGATGAAACAGTCGAATTTCTGTCTGTAATAAAGCCCTTTTGTGCAGGAAATCTCAGTCTGGTTGCGCCCCTGCCCAGTCATGTGAAATCCATAGATAAGGGCCTAATGAATCTATTTCAATAGATTGATTTCCTTATATAACTCAGTAAACTCAGTAAAATCTTGGAAATTGTTGCATGTTGCGTTTATATTTTTGTTCAGTATAAGTTTTACGTTTCACTGTGAAATCTGCCTGTCCAGGTTGGTGGAGGGCTGGTTGATACGGATTCAAAGAAGGCCCAAAGCATTATTGGCCGACTTCTGGCACACTGTCCCTTGCATTCAAGAATCTTCTCATGAAGATATGTGTCTGTGGAAAGCGATCACGTATTACAAAAAACACTGAAAGTTGGAGATCTTTTCACAATATTTGATACATTTCAAAATGTAAGTCTACCACACAGACAGATACACAGACTCAAACGGTTTGTCCAGTTGTCTGATGCCCCTCTCTCTGATGTCTTTGTCTTTTTCTGTGTGTGTGTGTGTGTGTGTGTGTTAGTATGTGTGTGTATATCTTTGTTTTGATTTAGTTTTGGATTGGCCGTTACATGCCTTTAAAGTTTAGATTATTTTAGAGCAAGGCTGACAGAAGTGTGTGCCTCAACTAATTACTGAAAAAACAATTCTGCCCACTAAGTTCAAAAGCTTGGGCATCCCCTGGTCTGGAAATTAATGTGAATTATTGGTCATCAGAGGTGGTTTGGTCATTGCAGTGCTCGCTCTTTACAGTTAGCCATGTAGTGCTGGCAAGCTGACTCTGGCCATGATCACTGTCTTCCCGTCATTTAGGGTTCAGATTCCCCAGGGCAGAATGAAGGATTTGCAACTGAAGCCCTAATTTGTACACTTATATAGATTTGAGAATGTATTAATCTGTATTAAACTATTTAAACATGCTCATGCTTGGACCTGGCAGAGATAGCAAAACTGTACTTCAAATCTATGATACTCCCCCACTTAACATACTGCTTGACTAGTTGGGCCCAAGCTTGCTGTACAACATTAAAAGCTATTCAGTCTGTCTACAAACAGGCTCTCAAAGTGCTTGATAGGAAGCTCAATAGCCATCATCACTGTTACATCCTCAGAAAGCATGAGCTCCTGAGTTGGGAAAATCTTGTGCAATACATAGACGCATGTCTTGTATTCAAGATCCTAAATGGCCTGGCTCCCCCTCCACTCAGTATTTTTGTTAAACATAAAACCCAAATATACGGCTACAGATCCACAAGGTCTGCCATGAGAGGTGACTGTAGTTCCCTTACCGAAAAGCACCTTTAGTAAATCCGCTTTCTCTGTGAGAGCTTCCTATGTCTGGAATACACTGCCATCAGACACGCATAACTGCATCACACTTTCACAAAATGCATGAAGACATGGCTAAAGGTCAATCATATTTGTGAACATAATCCCTAGCTGTCTATTGCCGCTTTCCATGTTGTCTGTTGCCTGTAGCTTGTGAGGTGTGGAAACACTTTGTTGCTTTCATGAATTTTGTCTTGCTGCTTTTTGTTCTATGTTGCTCTGTCTGTATGCTACGTCTTGCTTGTCCTGTTGCTCTGTCTGTATGCTATATCTTGCTTGTCCTATGATGCTCTGTGTGTGCTCACTGCTCAATGATTGTCTATATTGTAATTGTTTTTAATAACCTGCCCAGGGACTGCGGTTGAAAATTAGCCGACTGGATAAAACCGGCACATTTACTGAAACGTTGATTAATGTGCAGTCCCTGTAAAAATTAAATAAACTCAATAAGATAGAAATGCAAGTAAACAGTGGCTTGTGAAAGTATTAGCCCCCTTGATATTTTTCCTATTTTGTTGCCTTACAACCTGGAATTAAAATATATATTTTTTTTTTTTGGGGGGGGGGGGGGGGTTGCATCATTTGATGTACACAACATGCCTACCACTTTGAAGATGCAAAATACAAGTTGTGAAACAAACAGGAAATAAGATTAAAAAACATAACTTGAGTGTGCATAACTATTCACCTTCCTCCTGTCACGCCCTGGTCTAAGTATTTTTGTGTTTTTCTTCATGTATTGGGTCAGGCCAGGGTGTGGCATGGGGTTTTTGTATTATGGTGTGTTTTGTCTTGGGGTTTTGGTGTGTATGTATTGGGATTGTGGCTAGTGGGGTTATCTAGCAAAGTCTATGGCTGTCTGGAGTGGTTCTCAATCAGAGGCAGGTGTTTATCGTTGTCTCTGATTGGGAACCATATTTAGGCAGCCATAGTCTTTGAGTTTGTTGTGGGTGATTGTCCTATGTGTCGTTGTTCCTGTCTCAGTGTTAGTTTACACAAGTATAGGCTGTTTCGGTTTTCGTTAAGTTCTTTGTTTTGTAGTGTTTGTTATTGATTCGTGTTCGTTCATTAAACATGGATCGCAATCTACATGCTGCATTTTGGTCCGACTCTCCTTCAAATAAAGAAAACCGTGACACCTCCAAAGTCAATACTTTGTAGAGACACCTTTTTTGCAGCAATTACAGCTGCAAAAAAGTCTCTATAATGTCTCTAAGCTTGGCACATCTAGTCACTGGGATTTATGCCCATTCTTCAAGGCAAGACTGCTCCAGCTCCTTCAAGTTGGATGGGTTCTGCTAGTGTACAGCAATCTTTAAGTCATACCACAGATTCTCAATTGGATTGAGGTCTGCGCTTTGACTAGTCCATTCCAAGACATTTAAGTGTTTCCCCTTAAAACACTATAGTGTTGCTTTAGCAGTAAGCTTAGGTGAACGGTGAACCTCTGTCCCAGTCTCAAATCTCTGGAAGACTGAAACAGGTTTCCCTCAATAATTTCCCTGTATTTAGTGCCATTCATCATTCCCAGTCAATGGAAAAACATCCCCACAGCATGATGCTGCCACCACCGTGCTTCAATGCAGGGATGGTATTCTTGGGGTGATGAGAGGTGCTGGATTTTCGCCAGACAAAGCATTTTCCTTGAAGGCTCAATTTCAGTCTCATCTGACCAGAGTACCTTCTTCCTTATATTTGGGGAGTCTCCCACATGCCTTTTGGCGAATACCAAACGTGTTTGCTTATTTTTTTCTTTAGACAATGGCTTTTTTTCTGGCCACTCTTCCGTAAAGCCCAGCTCTGGAGTGTACGACTTAAAGTGGTCCTATGGACAGATACTCCAATCTCCGCTGTGGAGCTTTGCAGCTCCTTCAGGGTTATCTTTGGTCTCTTTGTTGCCTCTGATGAATGCCCTCCTTGCCTGGTCCGTGAGTTTTGGTGGGCAGCCCTCTCTTGGCAGTTTTGTTGTGGTGCCATATTCTTTCCATTTTTTAATAATGGATTTAATGGTGCTACGTGGGATGTTCAAAGTTTTTTATAACTCAACCCTGATCTGTACCTCTCCACTACTTTATCCCTGACCTGTTAGGAGAGCTCCTTGGTCTTCATGGTGCCCCTTGCTTAGTGGTGTTGCAGACTCTGAGACCTTTCAAAACAGGTGTACATATACTGAGATCATGTGACTCAGGTTGACTTTATTTAACTAATTATGTGACTTCTGAAGGTAATTGGTTTTGCAATATCTTATTTAGGGGCTTCATAGCAAAGGGGGTGAATACATATGTACGCACCACTTTCAGTTTTTTATTTTTTTGAAACAAGTAATTTTTTAAATTTCACTTTACCAATTTGGAATATTTTGTGTGTATGTCCATTACATGAAATACAAATTAATATCCATTTAAATTACAGGTTATAATGCAACAAAAAAGGAAAAACACCAAGGAGGATGAATACTTTTGCAAGGAACTGTAGATCTATCATTCTCATCGATATCAGTTTTGTAGCTTTAATAGTGAGGTGCTAATGTTCAAAGAATGAAAATGATTTACAGTACATTCAGTAAAGTGTTCAGACCCCTTCCTTTTTCCACTTGTTGTTACGTTACAGCCTTATTTTAAAATTGAATAAATAAATAATTTTCCTTATCAGTCTACACACAATACCCCATAATGACAAAATAATAATGACAAAAACATTTATTTTTATTTCAAATAAAAATCAGATACCTTATTTACTAGTCCGACCATTTGCTATGGGACTCGAAATTGAGGTCAGATGCATCCTGTTTCCATTGATCATCCTTGAGATGCTTCTACAACTTCATTGGAGTCCACATGTGGTAAATTCAATTGACATGATTTGGAAAGGCACACACCTGTCTATATAAGGTCCCAAAGTTGACTTATGTCACTGGTTGTCAAATGTCACCCCCCTCCCCCCTCTTATACACTGCTGCTACTCTCTATTGTTATCTATGCATAGTCACTTTAGTAACTCTACCTACATATTACCTCAATTATCTTGACTAACTGGTGCCCCCGCACATTGCCTTTGTACCGGTGCCCCCTGTATATAGCCTTGGTATTGTTATTTTACTGCTGCTCTTTAATTATTTGTTACTTTTATTTCTTATTCATATTTTTTTGTTAAGGTATTTACTTGTAATTTTTAAATTGCATTGTTGGTTAGGGCTTATAAGTAAGCATTTCACTGTAAGGTCTACTACACCTGTTGTATTCGATGCATGTGACAAATAAAATGTGATTTGATTTGATGAAACCAAGATTGAACTCTTTGGCCTGAATGCCAAGCATCCCGTCTGGAGGAAACCTGGCACCATCCCTACGGTAAAGCATGGTGGTGGCAGCATCATGCTGTGGCGGTGTTTTTCAGTGGTAGGGACTGGGAGACTAGTCAGGATCGAGGGAAAGATGAACAGAGCAAAGTACAAAGAGATCCTTGAAAACCTGCTCCAGAGCGCTCGGGACCTCAGACTGGGGGTGGAGGTTCACCTTCCAACAGGACAACGACCCTAAGCACACAGCGAAGACAGCGCAGGAGTGGCTTCGGGACAAGTCTCTGAACATCCTTGAATGGCCCATCCATTGAACATCTCTGGAGAGATCTTAAAACAGATGTGCATCCAACCTAACAGAGCTTGAGAATATCTGCAGGGAAGAATGGGAGAAACATCCCAAATACAGGTGTGCCAAGCTTGTATTGTCATACCCAAGAAGATGCGAGACAGTAATCACTACCAAAGGTGCTTCAACAAAGTACTGACTAAAGGGTCTGAATACTTATGTAAATGAGATTTCTGTTTAAAAAAATTTGATTTGTCATTATTGAGTAATGTGTGTAGATTGATGAGAGAAAAAAATAATTTAATCAATTTTAGAATAAGGTTGTATCTTAACAAAGTGTGGAAAAAGTCAAAAGGTCTGAATACTTTCAGAATGCACTGTATACCCCCTTTGTTCAAGCCTTGTCTAGGAACATTTCTATGATCCATTATCCCACAGTGGATTTATAGAGCTCAAACTTAGGATCCTCCGGAGGACTCTTCAGGATGACCAAAAACGATAGACGCAGAAGCACAAGCCAAGTGGCGCCCCTGGACCAACTGTGACCATGGCGATGACAAGTGCAGAGGATGAGGACCCAAGAAAGTGGATGACTGTCATAAAGAGCATGAAGCCATCCACAGAAAACATACACTCCAAATGAGAAATTCTGTATATAATTTTCAATAAATGTGTCATTATGGTGTATTGTGCGTAGATGGGTGAAAAAAAATGCAATTGACTCTATTTTGAATTCAGGCTGCAACACAACAAAATGTGGAATGAATAAAGGGGTATGAATACTTTCTGAAGGCACTGTACTTTGTTACTCTGGGCCATTGGCAAATTTATTTGGGTCAATGACTTTAAAGGATTCTCTTTTAGTTTTTAGTTTTTTTTTGCACTGCCAAACTATGATTTAGATTTTTTTTAGTACTGGCAATATGATCTCCTTGTAGTAAATTAGTTCATAGTCATTTTTTTCAAGGTTATGGTTGGTTACAATCTTATTTCCATTAAATGCCAATATGACGATCATTACAAGTCTTAGTACTCCCACATTGCAATCCAGTATGGATAAGTAATCCAGTATGGATAAGCATTCATTTGACACTGTCTGATTTGTGACAGTGCATGCCAGCAATTGCTCTGACATACAATAGTGTGGAACAACCATTTATATCACTTTTCTTGGGGGCAGCCTGATATATAGCATACAGTACATAACTCTGTCATAAGAATGACCTTGTATCCATCATGGCAGTTTATGAGACATATGTCAAATAATGGTCAAGAGTCATGAAGATACACTGTACAACAATAAAAATGCAAAGTGTTGGCCCAATGTTTCATGAGCTGAAATAAAATATCTGTGTTGGTTCAAGATCACAGAAAGCTTATTTCTCTCAAATGTTGTGCACACATGTGTTTACATCCCTGTTAGTGAGCATTTCTCATTTGCCAAGATAATCCATCCACTTGACAGGTGTGGCATATCAGGAAGCATGATCATTACACAGGTGCACCTTGTGCTGGCCACTCTAAAATGTTCAGTTTTGTCATGCAACACAATGCCACAGATGCAATTGGCATGCTGACTGCATGAATGTCCACCAGAGCTCCTGCCAGAGAATTAAATGTCCATGAGCCGCCTCCAACATTGTTTTAGAGAATATGGAGGTAAATCCAACTGGCCTCACAAACGCAGACCATGTGTATGGCGTCATGTGGGCGATCGGTTTGCTGATGTCAACACTGAACATTGCCCCATGGTGCCCCATGGTAGTTGTGGGGTTCTGTTACGCTACAGAGAACGAACACAATTACATTTTATTGATGGCAATTTGAATGCACAAAAATACCGTGACGAGATCCTGAGGCCCATTGTGAAAGGTATCTGTGACAAACAGATGCATATCTGTATTCCCAGTCATGTGAAATCCATAGACCAGGGCCTAATGAATTCATTTAAATTGACTGATTTCCTCATATGAACTGTGACTCAGTAAAATCTTAGAAATTGTTGCATGATGCTCAGTATATACAGTATAAACAGAAAGGGACCTTGTACACTCAATAGGACATATTTGGATAGTGAAAACAAATTAAAGATTCATTTGAAATGTTCCATCTCAGAAAGTAACCTTGACCATTGAATGTACCTCTGATCATCTATTCAACCACGTCCGTCACCAAGTTTCACCTGCAACATTCTAATGCAAACCCAAGCAATAGGAAAGTAATGTGATTTCTAGATTACATAAAGAGCCACTCGAGCAACACTAAAGAGATAGCATTGAACCATTAATTTCCCCCCAAGGTCTCTATCTACATATAAATACGTTATGCTGCTTATTTTACATGAATAATTCATTTCTTCTGATGTACATTTGAGTCGCCTGACATATGGAGTATGATTTTCATTTTCCCTTTGAGTCGATTTGCAGCCTCGCTATCAGGATAAGGATGATATTCCGTCCTCTCAGACACATGCAGTACTGTGTTTGAATTCAAAATATGAATATCTCCTCAATGCACACAACCATAGTGTGGGACGGGAATAAGATGTGGCATATGTATTGCAGGACTTTTATTTTGATAACCATCCAACTGTACTCTAATTGATTCCTGTACTTTAGCAAGAGGGCTGCTAGGTAGAGTATCAACCAGTGCGGCCATGATGTAGCCTAGTGAGTGGAGGTGTCCCATTCCCCCTCCCCTAATTATTGATTTTATATCCACTGATAATTTATGCAGTCTGTCTCAACACTGACAGTGTCACCAGCAAAGCATCATCACACCACCTCCTCTATGCTTCACGATGGGAACCACACATGCAGAGATCATCCAGTCACCTACTCTGCATATCACAAAGACACGGCGGTTGGAACCAAAAATCCTACATTTGGACTCATCAGACCAAATGACAGATTTACACCGGTCTTATTGCTCGTGTTTCTGGGCCCAAGCAAGTGTATTTTTTTATTGTTGTCCTTTAGTGGTGGTTTCTTTGCAGCAATTCGACCTTGAAGGCCTGATTCATGCAGTCTCCTGACAGAGCAAACACCATGCAACTGGCGACCTTGTCAGCATGCATTGCGCCCGGCCCGCCACAGGAGTCACTAGTGCGCGATGGGACGAGAACATCCCTGCCATCCAAACCCTCCCCTAACCCGGACGATGCTGAGACAATTGTGCGTCGCCCCATGGGTCTCCCGATCAAACCAGGATGCAGTGCCTTAGATCACTGCTCCACTCGGGTGACGAGATCTAGTTTCATCATAGCGCTTGATGGTTTTTGCGAATGCACATGTTCTTGAAATGTTCCATATTGACTGACCTTCATGTCGTAAAGTAATGATGGACTGTCGTTTCTCTTTGCTTATTTGAGCTGTTCTTGCCATAATATGGACTTAGTCTTTTACCAAATACTGCTATCTTCTGTATTCCCCCCCTACCTTGTCACAACACAACTGATTGGCTCAAACACATTAAGAAGGAAATAAATTCCACAAATGAACTTTTAACAAGGCACACCTGTTAATTGAAATGCATTCATGAAGCTGGTTGAGAGAATGCTACTTTGAAGAATATAAAATATATTTAGATTTTTTTTAACACTTTTTTGGCAATTCCATATGTGCTATTTCATAGTTTTGATGTCTTCACAATGTGGAAAATATTAAATATAAAGAAAAACCATTGAATGAGTAGGTGTGTCCAAACTTTTGACTGGTACTCTATATAGACTGAGTTAAATACATCTACTTTTTATCTGTCTACTTGGTGTTGTTTAGTGGGCCTACTTTGGCTGTCCGTATAATTATTCCATTGCTGACAACGTCTATCGTTATGTCGTGATCCAAGCCCAACCTCGCTTGCTATTATTATTTATTCTCACCCACGCATGTTTAACGACAAAATAAAAAGAGAAATGTAGATAGTTTATTTGAATTGAATATACAAATGTTGTGGCATAAGTGTCGGGAGAGAAAAGTTTTGCTCCTCTCGAAAGTGAAACAATATATGGCACAAGCGAATTAGTCTACCTTCATCTAAATCTGTGTCTGGAATAAATGCAGGCAGTCGTAGCCAGTCATGCATTAGGCTATTTATTAGCCCTTTTTGTTGATAATTCAATAGGACTAAGTAAATCATGTGCATTTTCATCTGTCAGGATCGTTCATCTTTGAACAATGTGCGTGAATTAATGAAAAAAAAGTGTGATCGCGCAGTAATGTGCACTAGTCGTATATGTTTTACCTGCACCCGCTGATTTGGCCTCCATTTTTTGGCTTGCTCCTCAAGAAAAGCTGGCGGCCATGACAGAAGCCAAAAGTAAGTTGGCTTGGGGGGGTGGTTTGTTGTGAGTGTTTCTTGGATGTGTTCTTGCCACCACCAAGACACACCCATCTGTCAGAACCTTGCCCACAGCTTTTTCCCCCTCAATCACAACAAACCTCCTACAAGTTGAGTTCAATAACTACAGGCAGATGTATGGCGAGAGGCCGGAGGAAGCTTTGAATAGGTAAAATAACAAATGTAGTAACAGGTCTATGTAGAATAAACAATTATGTACATAATAGCATAGAAGCATTGTTAATATAACAATTTGCACATTTCACCTTTCAGTGTCATTCCCAGGCGATACAGATACTGTGGCTATCGGCATTTTGCCTGGTGGAAGTGAGGCTACCTCGGCAAACAAGTCAGAATGGTCATACCTTCCTGTGTGGTGTTCCATATACATGTATCATTATGTCCTGCATCAGGAGTTCCCTGATCCTGGTGCAGAATACACAGGATTTCTCCCTCCCCATATTGACTGTTACCATTTCATTCAATAATTTAAAAAAAGACTATACAAGTAAAAGTTGTCTAGTCAAATGTGTATGTCGAGTGATCACTGCACACATGATCACTGCATTCACCTTTCTATTTAACTTCAGATATCATGATATGTGGTTATACCAGTCGAGGTTATGAAGGTGAATTTGGACCAGGTCATATGTCACCAACCTGATTCAAGTGTCCTCCCTGTTCCATTTATAGAAATGCTCACAGCGAGGGCATGTCTGCGTGATGCAGAGGGTCCCCTTGCTGGTCTTCTCCATGTTGCATGTTTGGTTGCAAACTGGACATCTCTCGAACAACCGCAGCAGACTATCCTCATAAACAATGTACATTTTCATCTTATGAGGGGGTGTTGACTGGGAGGGCCTGTGAGAGGGTGATAACATAGACAGCCAAGTGTTACATTCAATTTTTTTAAAGAAAGGACAAAGCTTTTTTATAATGCACTTCACAACCAAAATGACCCTACTAGTTTATCAAACCGGGTATTTTTTTAAATTAACTTTTCACATAACACACGTTACCGTGGTTGATGAAGACGTACGTGTCATCAGGGCAGCGACTCGGGTCAAGCCCTTTCTACAGTACGTCGTCAGTAGTTATCACAGCCACAAAGTCATAAAGGCCGCCTATATCTGCATTTTCTCTTCTTAAAATGTGTTTTAAAACCTAACCAAGTTCTCATTTACAACTGCGGCCTGGCCAAGATAGGCAAAGCAGTTCGACACATACAACAACACAGAGTTACACATGGAGTAAACAAACATACAGTCAATAATACAGTAGAAAAAGTCTATATACAGTGTGTGCAAATGAGGTAAGATAAGGGAGGTAAGGCCATATAATAGGCCATATTTTTTTTATTTTTTTATTTCACCTTTATTTAACCAGGTAGGCTAGTTGAGAACAAGTTCTCATTTACAACTGCGACCTGGCCAAGATAAAGCATAGCAGTGTGAACAGACAACACATGGAGTAAACAATTAACAAGTCAATAACACCGTAGAAAAAAAAGAGAGTCTATATACATTGTGTGCAAAAGGCATGAGGAGGTAGGCGAATAATTACAATTTTGCAGATTAACACTGGAGTGATAAATGATCAGATGGTCATGTACAGGTAGAGATACTGGTGTGCAAAAGAGCCGAAAAGTAAATAAATATAAACAGTATGGGGATGAGGTAGGTAAATTGGGTGGGCTATTTACCGATAGACTATGTACAGCTGCAGCGATCGGTTAGCTCCTCAGATAGCAGAGGTGAAGTAATTACAATATAGCAATTAAACACTGGAGTGATAGATGTGCAGAAAATGAATGTGCAAGTAGAGATACTGGGGTGCAAAGGAGCAAAATACAAAAATAAATACAGTATGGGGGTGAGGTAGTCGGATGGGCTATTTACAGATAAGCTATGTTCAGGTGCAGTGATCTGTGGGCTGCTCTGACAGCTGGTGCTTAAAGTTAGTGAGGGAGATATGAGTCTCCAGCATCAGTGATTTTTGCAGTTCGTTCCAGTCATTGGCAGCAGAGAACTGGAAGGAAAGGCAGCCAAAGGAGGAATTGGCTTTGGGGGTGACCAGTGAAATGCATAATTATTCAACTTGTTTTGATGCATTATTCTTAATGACTACCTCATCTCTGTACCCTACACATAAAATGATCTGTAAGGTCCCTCAGTCGAGATGTGAATTTCAAACACAGATTCAACCACGAAGACCTGGAAGTATTTCCAATGCCTTGTAAAGAAGGGCACCGATCGGTAGATGGGTAAAAAAAGCAGATATTGAATTTCATTGAAGTTATTAATTTACACTTTGGATGGTGTGTCAATACACCCAGTCACTACAAAGATACAGGTGTCCTTCCTAACTCAGTGGCCGGAGAGGAAGGAAACGGTTCAGGGATTTCACCATGAGATCAATGGTGACTGTAAAACATTTACAGAGTTAAATGGCTTTGATAGGAAAAAAACTGAGGATGGATCAACAACATTGTAGTTACTCCACAATACTAACCTAAATGACAGACTGAAAAGAAAGAAAGCCTGTACAGAATACAAATATTTCAAAACATGCATCCTGTTTGCAATAAGGCACTAAAGTAAAACTTCAAAAAATGTGGCAAAGAAATGTACTTTATGTCCTGAATACAAAGCGTTATGTTTGGGGCAAATCAAACACAACACATCACTGAGTACCACTCTTTGTCAAAAGTGTAGAGAGGAGTAGGCAGGAGGCAGTCGCAGGTTTAGAACTACTGAATTTATTAAAGCACCATATGTAAAAGCGGGACGAAACCCAAAGTGCAAAATAAAAGGTACTCAGAAAATAGTAGGAGAGATTCCTCTCATGAAAACAAGCAACACATACAATGACCGACAAAGACAAATGACAGAGGGAGTATATATACAGTGATAGAGTGGGGATCGGAACCAGGTGTGTGTTATGAAGACGAGACAAGTCCGGGGTTGATGAGTGAAAGGCGTTTGCCAGCAGCAGGTTCGGCAGCAGCTAGAAGGCCGGCGATGCTGAATGACTGAGTAGGACAGGAGGGGGAGCCAAAGCGAAGGTGGATGTGACACACTATTTTCAAGCATGGTGGTGGTTGCATCATGTTATGGGTGTGCTTGTCATCAACAAGGACTAGGGAGTTAAGCACAGGCAAAATCCTAGAGGAAAATCTGGTTCAGTCTTCTTTTCAACACACACTTGGTGACAATTCCACCATTTAACAGGACAATAGCATAAAACACAAGGCGAAATATACACTGGAGTTGATTACCAAGACAACGTTGAATGTTCCTGAGTGGCAGTTGAGACAGAAATTGGCTTGAAAGTATATGGCAAGACTTGAAAATAGCTGTCTAGCAATGATCAACAACCAACAATGCAAATATTGTGCAAAGCTTGCAGAGACTTACCCAATGCTGACTCTAACATGTGTTGACTCAGGGGTGTACACTATAAACACAATTGTATGTGGACACCCGTTCAAATTAGTGGATTTGGCTATTTCAGCCACACAGGTGTATAAAATCAAGCACACAGCCATGCACCGTCATAGGATGCCACCTTTCCAACAAGTCCGCTCGTCAAATTTCTGCCCTGCTACGGCTGCCCCGGCAAACACTAAGTGCTTTTTATTGTGAATTGGAAACGTCTAGGAGAAACAACGGCTCAGCCGCGAAGTGGTAGTCCACACAAGCTCAGAGAACGTGACTGCCGTGTACTGAAGCGCGTAGCACATACAAATCGTCTGTCCTTGGTTTCAACACTCACTACCATGTTCCAAACTGCCTCTGGAAGCAATGAGTTTCCATGGCTGAGCAGCCGCACACAAGTCTAAGATCACCATGAGCAATGACAAGCGTCGGCTGGAGTTGTGTAAAGCTCGCCGCCAATGGACTCTGAAGCAGTTGAAACGCGTTCTCTGAAGTGATAAATCACGCTTCACCAGTCAGTCCGACTGTTAGTCCGACTGACAAATCTGGTTTTGGCGGATGCCAGGAGAACACTACCTGCCCCAATGCATAGTGCCAACTGTAAAGTTTGGTGGAGGAGGAATAATGGTCTGGGGCTATTTTTCATGGTTCGGGCTAGGCCCCTTAGCTCCAGTGAAGGGAAATCTTAACGCTACAGCATACAATGACATTCTAGACAATTCTGTGTGACTGTGTATGGACACACGTACAGTATAAACTAAGTGTAAAAAACATTAAGAACACCTTCCTAATCTTGAGTTTCACCCCCTCCCCCGTTTTGCCCTCAGAACAGCCTCAATTCATTGGGGCATGGACTCTTCAAGGTGTCGAAAGCGTTCCAAAGGGATGCTGGCCCATGTTGACCAATGCTCCAATGCTTCCCACATTTATGTCAAGTTGGTTGGATGTCCTTTGGGTGGTGGACCATTCTTGATACACACAGGAAACTGTTGAGCGTGAAAAACTCAGCAGCATTGCAGTTCTTGACACAAACCGGTGAGCCTGGAACCTACTACCATGCCCCGTTCAAAGGCACTTAAATCTTTTGTCTTGCCCATTCACCCTCTGAATGGCACACATACAGTGCACAATTCATGTCTCAATTGTCTCAAGGCTTTGAAATCCTGTCTCCTCCCCTTCATCTACACCAGTGGTCACCAGTGGTCGATCTCCAAGGCATTCCTAGTCGATCACCCACCGATAAAGTCTTGTGTTCCAATATGTTTTATTCGTTTCGCGCTTTTGGCGGTAGGTGAACTTGATTCAGCAGTCTGAAGGTAGAAATCCGCCTACCCAGCAGGCCCAGAGAGAAAATTAAGAGCACCTACTGTATAAGCCTACCGCTGGCCATTCAGATAGCTCAGATCACAATGTCTTCACAGTTTCCTAGTGACATAGACTTTGAAAATAAATCTTGAAGGCATAGAAAAGTTAATACTGTGTGATTTCAAAACTTTTAAAACCATGACTAGTGAGAAACAACTAATAAAAATGATCAGCCATAAAATGCGCATTCTACCTACTTCCAGCACAACAAGCACTGCAGTTGTAATGAATGAGTATACCAAAGTGTTCTAATAAGCTTGCATTGTTGGAGTGGCCATCACAAAGCCCTCACCTCAAACCTATAGAAAATGTTTTGGCAGAACTGAAAAAGTGTGTGTGAGCAAGGAGGCCTACAAACCTGACTCAGTTACACCAGCTCTGTCAGGAGGAATGGGCCAAAAATCACCCAACTTATTGTAGGAAGCTTGAGGAAGGCTACACGGAATGTTTGACCCAAGTTAAACAATTTAAAGGCAATGCTACCATTGATGAAAGAAATGTGATGAAAGAAATAAAAGCTGAAATAAATAATTCTCTCAGCTATTATTCTGACATTTCACATACTTAAAATAAAGTGGTGATCCTAACTGACCTAAGAGAGGGAATTCTTACTAGGATTAAATGTCAGGAATTGTGAAAAACTGAGTTTAAATGTATTTGGCTAACATGTATGTCAACTTTCGACTTCAACTGTACATATATCATTTCATAATGGTCTGAGAACAGCAACAGCAGGCAGGGTAATTCAAGCATATCCAATATGCAGAGATAATGCCTACTGGACAAACTTCATTGCTACAGAACTGTTTTTAATTGGTTAATCTCATCTTGCATTTTGACTCTTGACTCAGAAAAGGTTTGTCCAGTAGGCATTATCTCTGCATATCACTGATCACTGGTGATCACTGATCTACACTGATTGAAGAGGATTTAACAAGTGACATCAATAAGGGATCATAGCTTTCACCTGGTCAGTCTATGTCATGGAAAGAGCAGGTGTTTTTAATTGTTTGTACACTCAGTGTATGGTGTCCAGTCCATGGAAGTGGACGTCCATGAAAGTTGTGTATCCATGGAAGAGTAGAACTTGTGACTGTCACATAATTTGTAACTAACTGTCCTACTATGGACACCATACACATATTTTTTGTATCTCAGATATGTATATAAAAGATATTGTTTAACTACCACACTTCTTTGACCAATGTAAAATTATAATTTACTTTTCAAACTCAATTCAATCAAGACCACATTGCAGTTATATTGTGTTATTTTGGTAGCTCTTTTTCCAACGGTCAAATAATCTTACAGAATGGTTTTGGATACTGTAAAAATCTGCTTCTAATGGATAGACTCTCCTCTGGATAGACTCCTGTCAAGGGTGGGAGTGCCAGGCAGTCATTGTTTTGTAATGAATTCCTAAGTTATCCATCCAGCTAAAACTCCCTAAAACATCAACTCTGTACTTTTAGATTTTTAAAGTAACATTAACCCCTAAAAGTCTAAGCCTTTAGAATTGTAGGACCCCTGTGACCGACTGGCTCGATATGGTGTTGTATGTGAGAAGATAGATTTTTGGGATGTCTCCTGGTCTGACAAAAACTGCTGTTGTTCTGCCAGAGACAGAAGAGGAAGCCAGACACCCCACTGTTTTTTTCTGGTTCAATGAATGTCAATGAACTAGGTGGACCAAACCCAACTGCTATTACATTGGTGTCTATGGGAGACACACCCATTTAAGTGGACCGAAACTCGACAATTGGTTTAAAATAGGAAAATCTTCATTTATTCACCATTTTTGGCTCTGCCACTGGAGATGTGGAAGACCGACATCTGCCTATGTGGTGGATTGAGACGCAGCCCATTGAAAAAACAGATATCTCTATCTTAAACTGACAGATTTTGATGGGGATTTTGTATTATTATGCTAATTAGATGTCCATGCAGGCGCATACATTGACTCTACCATTCAACTATTATGCGAGTGTATGCAGCAGGGGGGAATCCTTTCCATGTAGTTTAGTATCCAGGAGCGTATAGGGAATTAGATAGGGGTTAGACAAATTTGCATCTCAATCTTCACACATACAGCTTCACTAATATGAATGGAGAAAAGTCCAGAGTAAGATTGGTTTGCAGGAGAGTGTGAAGAAGCCTGTTTTTCATGTCATATACACTTTGCCACCTGCTCAATTTGTCACATCTTCCATATTTTATGACGGCATAGCCTGCTCTAATACAGATCTATCACAAACTCAATATTATTACTGAAGATTTTTTATGATAAGGTTAGTCCTTGAATGAGTTGAGCATATTGTATTCTTTTGACCTTCTTCTTAATTTTCATATTTTTTTGTGCATTGACAACAGGAGAAAAAGTTAGCAAAAGATCATCAATTGGGTCCAAAACATCCAGTAAACTTGTCTGAGGTAACGGCATAAGGAGGACTGTCTTCAGGGTTCTGTTATAGTATATAGCATATATAGCATACTGCAATATATGCCATTAAACCTGAATTGTGTAAATATGTGCGTACAAGTTTTGAAGACCCCATTGGCAAGAATGCAGTATTTTTTTCTAGATTTGAACACGATATCCCAGAAACCCCAGCTCTCATTGGTAGTCACCGCTGGGATGACATAGCATCAACATCCGCTTTGAGACTTTGTAGATGTGTTATCAAGTGGAAACCCAGTGTAGAAAACTTTCTGGTTGTGGTAACTAGTGACAACTCAACACAGTCGGGAAATGTGAGACTGTGGATGCCGATAACAGTTACGGACAACTTTGAAGATAACTCAATTCCATTTTAGCAACAATGTCTTCAGAACAGGTACAATTTTTTTTATACATGTTATAATGTTCACGTTGTCAGCCAGAAAGGTCGCGTTAACAGTATCAAAATAGCTAACTAGCTACCAGACAGTTACCCTGTCTGGTACAAGATAGCAATATGACGATAGCAATTAGTTATCACACATGCATAAAAAAAGCAGTGTAAAATAATTTATTTTAACTATCATAGCTCTACATTCATGAAAAAATGACATTGGCTTTGGCAAGTCCATAGAACTTTCCTGACTCTTATACTAGCTAGCTAGCTAATAACATCACTGGGATATCTCCTTGATTGTCGAAAGCTATGGCTGAAGATGTGTATTAATTGTAGAAGTGTAATTTTGACTGTGATACCTCTGGATTCATGGAAAATTAACTTGGCTTTGTCATGCATTCAATCCTTTGCCCTTCTGACTCCTAGTTATACTAGCTAACTAATAACATTACTAGGATTGCCCATTGAGTCTCGAGAGAAGATGTGTATGGATTGTAGGTGTCCATTCTTCTGCATTAAAATCCTTATTGGTTATACATAAAATACCATGTAGTGAACATTACAATACAATCTTGTTTTTTTCTGTAGGATTCCAGTTTTGATGAGCCGCAGACCATCCAGGGGCACAAGTAGGGCTGCAGAAAGACTTGGACAGGAAGACCTTGAAAGGCCTGCCCGACTGCAAGAAGACAGGCTGGCAGAGATGTTTAGTAAAAATCTTTCGCCTATGGTACTGCAGTCTCATTTCATGTAGCCTTTTCCCCCTTATCATTACAGGCTAAATTGCAAGAGCTGTCCTTTTGAAGAAAGGGTAGAGGTGCTAAAGCTGGCTGCTTCCCGTCTACCTTGACTGATTTTTGACATCATGGAGTAATGGAGAGCTATCCCACGGTCTCCGGACAACCTTGCTGGTGCACCTTCATGAATTGCAGGGAGACTCCTACACCTCACAACACACAACTGCTGCCATTTCACCACTGCAATATTCACTTTATTTAGGTCATATCAGTTCAGTACTTTATCAGAATGTTTCCTTTACACTGCTTTTCTTATTTTGAGGAAGGTTACAGAGACAACCTTGTTTATCTCCCTAATGAAACTGTTTGACCTGATCTGTGTAATCGGACCGACTTGTTTTTTTTACTGTATTTACACCAGGGTAGTCCATCTGTTTTTCTAGATATCTACCCACCTGCAGGTCTGCTAATTTCAAGTGTAAACCATCAAGAGCATCATAGATATCTAGGAAAATAAAACAGTTTAGCAAATCAGTCTGAAACCACTCCAAAAGTACTATAATTCCAAATGCACACATTTTTCTCAAGTTTGTTGCCCAGACAAACCTCCCTAATTAATGTGATGTATATGTTTGGTTGTATGTCCACCTCTTTCAACAACAATTCTAAGTACTCTGTAGGTTTTCACACTTCCCCAGGAACCACCAAGTCCTTCCCAGCTCAAAAGTGTGCGTACTGCACCCTATGTTGCGTGGCGACGTCAACTCAAAGTTGTAGCAGCTCAGCAGTTGTTGGTGGTGGCACTTAAGGGAGGCTTGGGTCATCTGATCTCAATATAATTTTCCTTGGTAAGCCCAGTCTTCTCAACACAGCTCTCTGAAGTTCTGGGATGTCGGTGTAGTCTTTTGCAGTTTTCAATACGTAGATCAGGGCTCTCCAACCCTGATTCTGGAGAGCTACCCTCATGTGGGCTGACTGGTTTCATTATTGCAATAATTAATCAATATTATATAAAGATGATTGTTTGAAGAAATGACCAAGTCTCTCTTGGTACTGAATTTCCGCGACGAGGAGGTGATCTGCAACTTCACCTGTTGACCGCTCCTGAAGATCTGGGTAAACTGCACAGGGGATCAGAAATTGGGATCTCTGGGTAAACCACGCTTATTATTGAGCAGCTGCACCCGCCTATGATCTGGGAGGTAGCAGGTACAAGTGGATACCAGATCTTGGACAGTACTGAGAGGTAGGCTTGGACAATAAGTGATGAAATTACTGAAAGGACAATGGCCCTGGTGAAATCTAATTATAACGTGTTGTGTTATGTGTGTTAACAGGCATGCCCTGGGTTACTGTTGTAAGATTGTTTTGTTATTCCTGGCACTTACAAAATACATGGTAAGATTAGATTTTTTGGGGGACCGTATTACAGTTGATGTCGGAAGTTTACATACACTTAGGTTGGGGTCATTAAAACTCGGCTTTCAAACACTCCACAAATGTCTTGTTAACAAACTATAGTTTTGACAAGTCAGTTAGGACACACGTAATTTTTCCAACAATTGTTTACAGACAGGTTATTTCACTTAAAATCCACTGTATCACAATTCCAGGGTCAGAAGTTTACATACAGCTTGGAAAATTCCAGAAAATGATGTCATTGCTTCAGAAGCATCTGATCGGCTAATTGATATCATTTGAGTCAATTGGAGGTGTACCTGTGGATGTATTTCAAGGCCTAACTTCAAACTCAACGTCTCTTTGCTTGACATCATAGGAAAATCAAAAGAAATCAGCCAACACCTCAGAATTTTTTTTTGTAGACTTCCACAAGTCTGGTTCATTCTTGGGAGTAATTTCTCCTCCCTGAAGGTATCATGTTCATCTGTACAAACAATAGTACGCAAGTATAAACACCATGGGACCACACAGCTGTCATACCGCTCATGAAGGAGATGCGTTCTGTCTCCTAGAGATGAACGTGCTTTGGTGCGAAAAGTGCAAATCAATCCCAGAACAACAGCAAAGGACCTTGTGAAGATGCTGGAGGAAACGGGTACAAAAGTATCTATCCACTGTAAAACGAGTACTATATCGACATAACCTAAAATGCCGCTCAGCAAGGAAGAAGCTACTGCTCCAAAAACCGCCATAAAAAAAGCCAGACTACGGTTTGCAACTGCACATGGGGACAAAGATGATACTTTTTGGAGAAAAATCTGATGAACTGTTTGGCCATAATGACCATCGTTACGCTTGGAGGAATAAGGGAGAGGCTTGCAAGCTGAATAACACTATCCCAACCGTGAAGCACGGGGGTGGCAGCATCATGTTGTGGGGGTGCTTTGCTGCAGGAGGGACTGGTGACCTTCACAAAATAGATTGGCATCATGAGGCAGGAAAATTATGTGGATATATTGAAGCAACATCTCAAGACATCAGTCAGGAAGTTAAAGCTTGGTCGCAAATGGGTCTTCCAAATGGACAATGACCCCAAGCATACTTCCAAAGTTTTGACAAAATGGCTCAAGGACAACAAAGTCAAGGTATTGGAGTGGCTATCACAAAGCCATGACCTCAATCCTATAGAACATTTGTGGGCAGAACTGAAAAAGTGTGTGCGTGCAAGGAGGCCTACAAACCTGACTCAGTTACACCAGCTCTGTCAGGAGGAATGGGCCAAAATTCACCCAACTTATTGTGGGAAGCTTGTGGAAGGCTACCTGAAACGTTTGACCCAAGTTAAACAATTTAAAGGCAATGCTACCAAATACTAATTGAGTGTATGTAAACTTCTGACCCACTAGGATTGTGATGAAAGAAATACAAGATGAAATAAATCATTCTCTCTACTATTATTCTGACATTTCACATTTCTGAAAATAAAGTGGTCATAACGGACCCAAGACGAGGCATTTTAACTTGGATTAAATATCAGGAATTGTGAAAAAGTGAGTTTACATGTATTTGACTAAGGCGTATGTTAACTTCCAACTTCAACTGTAGGTAGAAAATGCAGCTAGCTAGTTTAGCCTACTCAAACAGAGGGATGCAATGTTATTTAGCTATCTGTCACTATTCAACACTGGAACTCTTCCAAGTAAAGATAAGCTTTTGGTTTTACTATTTTATTGCCACCAGGTCCCCCGGGTGTAACTGCTAAACGGCTTCCTGACTGCTACATGATTGTAGTGGGTTTACTAACACGTTAGTTCAATTTGCTATGTTGACAACAATGTAGGCTATGTGTAGCGGTTATGATATGAAAGTTTGTCAAGGTTTCTTCCCCCTGTTAGTTCATTCAGCCATGTTCACTATAACGTTACTTTAGTTAATATGGTGACAACAATGTAGGCTGTGTGTAGCGGTTATGATATGAACGTTTGTCAAGGTTTTTTCCCCCTGGTCACAAACATCTGATGTGTTGTGCATTGAAGTCCACAAGTTTTGGGAAAAGGTGAGAGGAGGAGCGTGCGTAGATGCGAGAAGGAATACAATGAGCTGTTTGTATGTGGCTGTGAAAGTGAACGGTCTGCATGTGATCAAGGGTGATACAGTGCCTTGCGAAAGTATTCGGCCCCCTTGAACTTTGCGACCTTTTGCCACATTTCAGGCTTCAAACATAAAGATATAAAACTGTATTTTTTTGTGAAGAATCAACAACAAGTGGGACACAATCATGAAGTGGAACGACATTTATTGGATATTTCAAACTTTTTTAACAAATCAAAAACTGAAAAATTGGGCGTGCAAAATTATTCAGCCCCTTATTATTCAGCAAACTCTCTCCAGAAGTTCAGTGAGGATCTCTGAATGATCCAATGTTGACCTAAATGACTAATGATGATAAATACAATCCACCTGTGTGTAATCAAGTCTCCGTATAAATGCACCTGCACTGTGATAGTCTCAGAGGTCCGTTAAAAGCGCAGAGAGCATCATGAAGAACAAGGAACACACCAGGCAGGTCCGAGATACTGTTGTGAAGAAGTTTAAAGCCGGATTTGGATACAAAATTTTTGAGTTTGATTTGTTAAAAAAGTTTGAAATATCCAATAAATGTCGTTCCACTTCATGATTGTGTCCCACTTGTTGTTGATTCTTCACAAAAAAATACAGTTTTATATCTTTATGTTTGAAGCCTGAAATGTGGCAAAAGGTTGCAAAGTTCAAGGGGGCCGAATACTTTCGCAAGGCACTGTAAGTGGTGTATTCATTCTGCCGATTCTGTTGAAAAACATTTCTTAAACAGAAGTAAATGGAACGAAACAGGGAAAAACAAACCTAAATTTGTCCAATAGAAGCTCTCATTTGCAACTGTTGGACTAATGATTACACCCTAGGTCAGCTAGATGCAGACAAGAGTGTGCAAGGTGGTATTGAATGTGTCATTGTCTGTCACCACAAATCTTTCTCTTATCCTGTGCGCACCTACATTGTAAACTTTTCATTCATTGGCTAGGTTGTAGCAACCTCATGATGGGTATAGGGAAAATTTGAGATATGCAAAGAAAGGGAAAAAAATGTGTGAGTAAAAATAGGAAGAGAGAGAACAACGGTGTTAGTTGTTTGGTTGGTGTGATGTGTTGTAAAGAAATTGTTAATACATTTTTTTTAATAATGTAGATGACTGAACTTTTGAATCATTTATACTCGTTTGTGTCCTATTCAGACAGTGGGCCTTGTGTTTGACACATATTAGCCACGTTATGAATGACATGTGGTCATTGCCCTTGCTAGTTTGATTGTATTGACATTCCCCACCTTACAGTCATCTGTTTTTGTTCAAGATATTGAATCACTGAAACTGAAACGTGCATCCCGAATTGGTTGTCAGCAAACAATGTATCCGACCAGATCTCAATATTTTTTGGATTACCAAGAAATGTATTGGTGAATTATGTTAATCATGTGTTGAACTGCATCCATCTATTCTGCCAAAAATGCTTAACTGTACTACGTCATGGAATTTTGAGTCAAATAGAACCTATTTTTTTTAAACCTCCTATGAAGTTGGTTTTGAAGCATATACTAGGAATTGTATATTTTTGACTGATATTATAATTGTCTGTTGTATTTCTGCAAAACACTTAATTAAAATGCTGTCAGTTCCACTTTAAGCATATATGCTGAAGCCACTTAGTCATTTCATGTATACATTTGTTACATATGGGTGGTTCTGGGAAGAGTTGTGCTCTACCAACAGAGCTACAGAGGACTACTCTGTTGCTCCATGTTGCAAATACAATAAATATAACTTCATACCACACCATTTGTCATTGAATATCTTCAAGTGTTCTCCGGACTGTTACATACATATTAATCCATTGTTTCATGAACAGAAATGGGCAAAGAATGCAGACTGTCTGTTTCTGTTTTTTCATGTAAAGGGAAAAGGAAAAATAAGAGCAAGGGTGCAAAAACATGGTAAACCTTTTTTCACAGATACAGTATCAGGGAATCGTCTTACTCACTGTGAGTAATGTACAATGTGCCTGTCATCACCCGAAACAATGACCCCGTTCCCCATCCCACATCCTTTTGGTGTAACTGCACAGACTAAAAAGGGGAAATTGGTTCCCTGGGCTCTCTACTTGGGAAGTAGGTGAGAAGTTAGTTCCAAAGGGTGGGAAAGAGCCCCTGCAAGAAAGTCTGGGGCTTATCCCTCGCCATAGATATTGCATCAAACCCACTGGAATCTGATCCAGTTTCTACTTCAGGTTTAGAGCTTGTATACTACTGTATGTTGGGTAAACACAATGCAACAGTAGAGCTGTTCAGCACACTGGTGGTGGCACTATGTAACTCATCCATCAGGGAGACTGATGATCCCCAAGGCTGCCTTGCATTGTGCCTTCCCCCCTGCTATTACCCCCTAGCCAGTATGTAAAGCAGAACAGCTACTAACACACTGTGGCTTCTCTTGTTCCATCAGGACCACTTAGCTTGCATATCGACATCCACGGGGGTACCTGGGGTTTGGCTGAACGCAACCCCACCAGCGTTATTGATACCTTAGCTGTATTGTGACGACCACAACAAATACTAGTAGTATGTGAAATACTAGTAGTATGTCATTTTTTAACCTTATATTTAACTAGGCAAGTCAGCTAAGAACAAATTCTTGTTTACA
This sequence comes from Oncorhynchus clarkii lewisi, assembly GCF_045791955.1. NCBI lineage: Eukaryota > Metazoa > Chordata > Actinopteri > Salmoniformes > Salmonidae > Oncorhynchus > Oncorhynchus clarkii. Next base: position 27,600,260 of record NC_092163.1, on the reverse strand, counting down.
ATGATGCCCTATTCCAGCCAAACCCGGACGACGCTGGGGCAATTGTGCGCCGCCCTATGGGACTCCCAATCACGGCCGGATGTAATACAGCCTGGATTCGAACCAGGTACTGTAGTGACGTCTCTTGCACTGAGATGCGCCACTAGGGAGCCCATTTATTCTGGTGTTTTTGTTCATCAGACCGCATTGTGTTTTGTAGCCCAAATTTGTGTTGTCTAATGTTGCTGCATTGGTACGACATCCATATTAGGAAGTCCCTCAGTTGTCAGACAAAAATCCCACTATTGTCGAGAGAAATCATTGAGCTGTAAGACAGAACTTGTAACTGAAGCTCTAGATACAAATTCTAGTATCAAAGCAACATGCTTTATTTCATTACTTATATCAGTTATTTAGCATCATTGTGTTGCATGTCGCAAATTGTTGTTACCTTTTGGAAAGTCAAATGTGTTCACTTTGTAGGGGGTTATATCTTAAATAATACAATACAAAATGCCTTTAAAAGGTCCAATGCAACCATTTTTATCCCTATCAAATCACCTTACCGTGATTGTTTTAAATTAAAATGGTAAAAAAAAAACAGAAATAACTTATGTTTTACTAAAGACTAATTTCTCAAGCAACATTTTTGCTAGGACTGTCTGGGAGTGGTCTAACTGGGGAGGAGAAACTGAAAACGAACTGTTATTAGAGGTTTTTCACTCATTTACCGCCTGGTTATGTCACCAGGCATGCCAACACTCCATCCCACCAAATCAAGCAGAAATTTGAGGGGGTCTTTTCAAACAGCTCTTACACTAAAAGGGCATTATCTTTTTCACAATTTCACAGTATTATTCCAACCTCAAGGTGTGGAAATCCATATAAAACACAAAAAAAGCACATTTTGGACTGCACACATTTGGGACTGCACTCAAATATGTACTTCATACTAAATTAGAATTGTCCTTTTGATGTTATTTCCGCATTTAGCTGTATCCATAACAGTACTGTCCTTGGAAGTACACTAATCCGAATTGTGCCCTATGCTCCTCGGATTTTAAATGTGGTTGATTTAATGCTGCCTACATGTGCAGTGAATCGTACCGCCACGGTGTCACATTTCAGTAACCGTACAAAGCAAAGCCTCAAACATGTCGCACAGTTTCAGATCACGGCAACAGATCTGTATTGTCAAAGCAGGTGAAAAGGAGCATCTTTCACAAACTGTGTTTGTGTTGGTGCATCTGTCGTAGCGCAAGACACAGAAGCCTCCATATCAAACTCCTATCAAACGCACACTAGGGGCTGCCAGCAATTTTAAGTTGATTTGTTTAACAGATTTCTCAAGTGTACATATTATTCTGTGTCAATATCTGTTTTTATGCCTTTAATATATCTATTGATATTGATGTCACTGAAAATATTTTTTTGTCAGAGATATGCCTGCTTGAGAGAATGTTTTTGGTTTATGCTCACTCTAAAGTAATAATGACACAGCACTTGTATTTTAATTCTTATTCTTCTGAAGTTGATCATGTGTCCTCCTCCCCCGATCCTCCTACCCCCATATATCTCTCCCTCTCTTTCTCCACAGCCTCGTGAACATTTTACAAAGTACATAAAGAGGCTACTGGTCTCGTCCATTTGGATTATCTTTTTTATTTCTTAGTAATTTGTCCTCATCCAAGAGATCCCTATTATTAAGAGGCAAGGCAGTGAGTGTGATGACCATTAAAGCTGCAATATGCACGTTTTCGGGCGACCTGACCAAATTCACATAGAAATGTCAGTTTATACCTCTGTCGATCTCATTAAAAGAAAGTCTAAGAAGCGGGTAGATCTGTTCTATGTGGACTATTTCTATGCTTCCCGTTCTTACGTTGTTTTCGTGTTTTTTATCCACCAGCTTCAAACAGCTGAAAATATATTTCACAGCAGTTTAGATGGTACAATGATGCTTGTTTTGTCACAAACTGAAATTAGGCGAATTATTATAATTTTTGAAAACCAGGAAATGGCAGAGCAATTTCTGCATATTGCACATTTTAATCACCTCCCCAGGCCATCTACACTGCCACAAATAGTGGAACAAAGTCAGTCAGGTACCAGACTGTTTGGGCAGGTTTCCCCACCCAGAATAAGCCTACTTCTGAACAAAAAAAGCATGATCAAAGCAACATCTCAAAGGAGAATCTCCACAGACTCTCAAAGGAGAATTCCATTGAAAGTGCTTTTTAGTTCAAGAATTTTAGTCTCTCCAGGAGACCTGCCCTTTATGTTTGCTTTGACATTTCCATATTTATTGTTACAGAGAGATAAGTCCATGTTAGCCTTTCCAATTCAATTGGTTTCATTCACCAACACATCGAGCTTCAAGATGTGTTTGCAGCAAATCATCCATTGACAGACAGCAATTATAGTACAATGAGGAATTTGAGGTCACATTAATGAATACACAATAAACGTGACAAAATCATCTCAACTAACGTCACAAATTGACAGTCGAATCGAGTCTACATTATTTGCGTCATCTACATTTACATAGACTTTACATACTGCCACTTTTCTCGCATTGAGTATTTTTCCAATTCCATGGGCTAACATTGGAAATCTCAGCGGGCCCCCCTGTGCAAGTATCATTGGTGTCTCCTGTGGTATCAGAGAAACTGTGCCAAAATAAACCATGAAAGACGGATCCAATTACTCCACACACTAGGCGATGGGCTGGTGCAGGCCCCTTTTCAAACACTATTCCTGTCAAATTACCCCTCTAAGCTTCCCAGAGAGACGATCCCATTAGATAACAAAGGACTTCCAGATAGGAGTATTCCCAATGCTCCATTTAGCCGAGATTTGAAATAATAATCCCCACCAGGATTGACAAATGTTGGTTCACTTTCCCCATTTGCAAAACAATAGTTGGTTCATTTTCCTAATTTGCAGAACAATAGGAGATGAAGGAGGGCACCGTTCGTTGAACGGTGGGCACCAGGAGAGCCGTTGAACAGAATCTGGGGGATCTCTCACGTTCTCTCACTTCTTAAGCTTTTCAGGAATGCAATCCCTCGATGTCGACCTTGTGGGCTCTATCTCTGGTTGTGGCAGGGGTTGTGTAAGAACTAACACTATGGATTTGTGTTTCCCATTGAGTGGATTGGAGAAACATTCAGCCTACGTGGCACTCTCAAAGACCTACTTTGTGGTTGTAAGGCTACATTACACCAGAGAGTTAGAGAGAATCAGAGTTGTTATTCCTGTAGGGCACTCTGAGGTGTTAGGCTGCATGAATAAACTACGGGCCGCAGGATGTCACCCGTTACAGACAGGATAGGTAACATCAAATAGAACTGTTATATCTTTACTTTCTAGGATTTTAATCCAGAAAAGCTTGACAGTCTTGTCACAGCACATATCAATTAGGGGAGCCTATATTTTAAAGGCAAATGAAACAAAGCTTTTAGGATTGCAGATGAATGTCAAAACCCAGACAAAAAGAAAGTTGTGTGCTACTCTGTAGACTAATTTGGTGTAAATATGCATTGGAGGTAGGAATAGCCCTACAACACAGATCCATTACGAGGGTGAACAAATATCTGACACCGAATCACTGGTTACGGGGCAAAATTTACCTACTCCTAACTGATTCAATGAGACTCCAAAGAAGAATTGCGTGGGTGAACAGCACCCTGTCACCTAGTGAGCTAACTGCTAATGTCGCTAAAGTTGTCAGCCATCAGTCAAAACAGCTACACGCTGCAGACATCAGCTGCTTCACGCTTGCAGTGCCAATGACAACTGCGGAGAGGGAGAAGGGAAGCTGAGAAGATGACGGGCTGAGCATTTTGTTAATTGGAGGAAACGTTTAGCAGATCCCCGAGAAGCAGACGGCGTCCCACCTGCTCGCATTGCCTGTCTGTTCTGTCTGTCTCCCTGACTTCATGTTCCAAGATGGCGGCAATGATTACAGGGCTCTTCGAGAGTTTGTCTCGGTTTGACAGGAGGAAGACCTAGAAAGATGGAGTACGGTGACAACTCGCTACATGTTAAATCAACAAATAGACTAATAAAAAACATGAGCCTGTGCACACCTGAGAAAATGATTGTATGTAGAGTAGCTGACTAATGGGGGGAAAAATAAAGAGAGTCGCACACTCCTATATATAAACTCCCAGTGATTTATTGGGTAAATCACCAACGTTTCGACATCACAGTGCCTTCTTCAGGGGGATCTAGAAATATAAATAAAATATCCATCAAACCTTTCAACACCTGCTCTTTGTCACTTGTCGAAATGGAAATTTGGAAAGCAATGTGTGATTTATGAAGATATGGATTTTAGGTGTCACAGAATGGTTTACAAAATTTTACTCCTAAGAGATTGGAGGCTACTTTCTCTGATTTTAGACCAGGGGTGGAGGTGGACAGCTCCGGTCCAGCCCAGGATCAGCTAGTCATTGTCTTTTTAGAGGTGCCCATCCTTGCTGCTGGAGAGTTACCCTCCTGCAGGCTTTCGATCAAGCCCTATCTAGCAGACCTGATTCAACTAATTAGATGCTCAAGTGTGTAACAACGAGGTTGGAGAAAAAGCCGACAGGAGGTTAGCTCAACCAGGCACGCCTGATTTAGACCATGTGAGCATGTGAGTATAATCAGGTGAGTTAGAGCTGGGCTGGAAACAAACCTGGGTTTCTCCGCTGACGTCCTGGGAACCGACACTGTGTTATGCATATTTTCAATTTAACCTAATTAAATGGCCAATATCTGCTGTAACTATTTGAAGTGCTCCAGGTAAGGTAATTCACCATACAGAAGATGGGTGATTCAGACTTTTACAGTAGGCTATACAGTGTCATGTACTAAACATGTCTTATCGACATTCAGCTGGAGTGAAACCAGCACAGATAGTCAGTCTCTAGAATCCACATTGAGAGCCACTTGTTTAAACGGTAATCATCTCAGTGTATAGGCTACTAGAGACATCATGGATTCTCTTGTATCCCCCACAGATGAGATCTAAGTACTGTATAAATTATTCAAATTTAGATTTACTGATACCAAAAAGCAGTAGGCCTACTTGTATGCTTTTCATTTTGGAGCTAAAATGATTGGAACCGCGACAACAGGTGTCTCAGAACTTAACGATCATGCCATCTGGAGGTAGGCAAGTGTTGTAGCTGCTGACATCGATCATCCTTTACACCTTCCCTCACAGATGGCAAAAACTGCCATCTGGACGCAGGTGTTACAGCTCTTTGAAAATGGAAAGAACAAATAAAATAAGTTCCAGGCACTACTTTATGCCAATAATACTGATGACTTTGCTGTTATAGTGCACTTGATATGAGTCTTGGAAAAGTGTGTGTTGGTGGGGGGGGTTCTGGGTGCTTGTGTGCATGCGTGCGTGCGTGTGTTTGTGTGCATGCATGTTGATTGAGTTTGTGATTGTGATGGGAGGATGTATTTTCTGGCCATAACAATGAGCCCCAAAAGTTTTTCACCAACTTCCCCTCTTTCCAAATGGCAATACTCAGACATCCACGTGTTTTATGTCTTTGCTCTAAAAAAAAAAAATGATTGGGCTACAAATACAATCACTTTCAACCATATTATGTGCCTCCAGCTTGACAGAAATGAAAATAGCTGATTCTGCCAAGGAAAAAAATGTATGTTCTATTTGTGGTGATTGTTTTCAAATGCTGGTAGTCATTACAATAAAATAAGATTAACGTAATAAGAATGGCGAATGGGCCAGTGGGACCCACAAATAATATAAATCCCATTCAGAACTCGGTCAGAACTACAATTTATTAAGGCTTTATATAGCATTCACAACATCTTCAGAAACACTACATAGATACTTTTCAAATGAATTATACTATTCTACATAAAGGCTAAATGTCCTTACATCTGGTGCTTTGAAAAAATGTAGCGTAACCCAAAATGTAGTGTAACCCTTTTTTCATTATTTAGTTATTATGAATGTTTTCTGATCCATAGGACTTCATAGAACATAACATAAGCACAGGCCTAATAAAATATTTAATGAAGGCTTGACTCAGCTTTAAAAGTCGTAGTTTGTTTAAAGTGTGACCCATAACTTGTAGTGTGTGTTAATCCTTTGTTGGTATCCCAATGATTATTATAAAGGTTCAGCTCAACCCTTAAATCCAAGCATTAATCTTAGTCATTGATCCATTCTAGCTATAGATCCATTCTAGCTATATCTACAAAAAAATCACATTTGTTCCAATGCCAACCTCTTATCCCCTCTTACAGAAGTTCCCCTGCCTTAATTAAACCACCCTTGAATTTTCCAATATATATTTTATGTATGAATATCCTGTATTCAATGGACATTTGGGTAATAATCTGAAAATATAGTGAATAAAGAGCCATTTCATATGAAGGAATTTTCCAGTTATTATACTTCTTGCATGTACTGATTGCATGTGGAACTCTCTATTGGAATTCTGAAAAACCTAATTGCTGTGCTAATGCTCCCACCAAGTGGCAAGTTAATCTTATGACAGTCTGTGTCACTAAGAGACAAAAGAAAGAGTACAAAAGACCAAGGGCATCCCAAAAATCTGAGGAGACACAAAGTACTTAAGGATGGTTCAGGTGTGTAATGTTAGAGGATTTAGCATTTTTCAAACACTTGAAACAGCTTTTCCTGCAATCTAGAGCCATAATCATTATGCTTAATTTTATGTAAAAAAAAGCATACCTCTTGAACTGACTGATGGTTATTTCTTTAAAGTAACGAAATATGCTTCTCTGCATCTGGGTAAAATATTGAGAGGAATGTCTCATTACGTATATTTAGTTATTGCTTGCTTTTCTAAAGTCTACCAACCTTGCCAACAGTTATGCCAGCTAAGATACAGTAGTTAGACAAGCTAGCTTCTCTAACTTGATTGATAACCCAAAATGGCTTCTTGATAGCTAGTTATAAAGTTGGGAACTGATTTGTGCTAGCTAAAGCCATTGTCATACATTTGCAATGGGTCTAGTAGTATTACAGAGAAACCACAACAAAAATATACAGTACCAATCAAAAGTTTGGACACCTACTCATTCAAGGGGTTTTTCTTTATTTTTACTATTTTCTACATTGTAGAATAATAGTGAAGTCATCAAAACTATGGAATCATGTAGTAACCAAAAAAGTGTTAAACAAATCAAAATATGTTTTATATTTGAGTAACCACCCTTTGTGCAAAGCTGTCATCAAAGCACTCTTGGCATTCTCTCAAGCAGCTTCACCTGGAATGCTTTTCCAACAGTCTTGAAGGAGTTCCCACATATGTTGAGCACTTGTTGGCTGCTTTTCCTTCACTTTGCGGTCCAACTCATTACAAACAATCTCAATTGGGTTGAGGTCGGGTGATTGTGGAGGTCAGGTCATCTGATGCAGCACTCCATCACTCTCCTTCTTGATCAAATAGGCCTTACACAGCCTGGAGGTGTGTTGGGTCATTGTCCTGTTGAAAAACAAATGATAGTCCAACTAAGCGATGGGATGACGTATTGCTGCAGAATGCTGTGGTAGCCATGCTGGTTAAGTGTGCCTTGAATTCTAAATAAATCACTGACAGTGTAACCAGCAAAGCACCCCACACCATCACACCTCCTCCTCCATGCTTCATGGTGGGAACTTCACATGCAGAGATTATCTGTTCACCGACACAGCAGTTGGAACCAAAAATCAGAAATTTGGACTCATCAGACCAAAGGACAGATTTTCACTGGTCAAATGTCCATTGCTCATCTTTTTTGGCCAAAGCAAGTATCTTCTTATTATTGCTGTGGTTTCTTTGCAGAAATTCGACCATGAAAGCCTGATTCACACAGTCTCCTCTGAACAGTTGATGTTGAGATGTGTCTGTTACTTGAACTCCGTGAAGCATTTATTTGGGTTGCAATTTCTGAGGCTGGTAACTCTAATGAACTTATCCTCCGCAGCAGAGGTAACTGGGTCTTCCTTTCCTGAGGCGGTCCTCATAAGAGCCAGTTTCATCATAGTGCTTGAAGGTTTTTGCGACAGCACTTGAAGAAACTTTCAAAGTTCTTGAGATGTTCTAGACTGACTGACCTTGTCTTAAAGTAGTGATGGACTGTCGTTTCTCTTTGCTTATTTTAGCTGTTCTTGACATAACATGGGCTTGGCACAAATGCATTAATAAGAAGGAAATACATTCCACTAATTAACTTTTAAGAAGCCACACCTGTTAATTGAAATGCATTCCAGGTGACAACCTCATGAAGCTGGTTGAAATAATCGGAATAGTGTGCAAAGCTGTCATCAAGGCAAAGGGTGGCTGCTTTGAAGAATCTAAAGTATAACATATTTTTTGATTGGTTTAACACTTATTTGATTTTGTTTTTGTTATTTCACTGTGTTAATGACTTCACTATTATTCTACAATGTAGAAGAAAAACCCTTGAATGAGTAGGTGTGTCCGAAATTTTGACCCGTACTATATATACACTACATTGCCTGAAGTATGTGGACACCTGCTTATTCGGACATCTCATTCCAAAATCATGGGCATTAATATGGAGTTGGTCCCCCCATTGCTGCTATAACAGCATCCAGTCTTCTGGGAAGGCTTTCCACTAGATGTTGGAACATTGCTGCAAGGACTTGCTTCCACTCAGCCACAAAAGCATTAGTGAGGTCGGGCACTGATGTTGGGCGCTTAGGCCTAGCTTGCAGTTGGCTTTCAAATTCATCCCAATGGTGTTCAATGGGGTATTGTCATTCTGAAACAAGAAAAGGCTTTCCCCAAACTGTTGCCACAAAGTTGGAAGGACGGAATCATCTAGAATGTAATTGTATACTGTATCATTAAAATTTCCCTTCATTGGAATTAAAGGGCCTAACCATGAAAAACAGCCTCAGAACATTATTTCTCATCCACCAAACTTTTCAGTTGGCACTATGCATTCGGTCAGGTAGCGTTCTCCTGGCATCCGCCAAGTCCATGGACTGACAGATGGTGAAGGGTGATTCATCACTCAAGAGAACACATTTCCACTCCTCCAGTGTCCACCTCTCCAGCCGACGCTTGGCATTGCGCATGGTGATCTTACATGTTGACCAGACCGGACAAGTCGCGTGCGCGAGCGTCGCAAATGAAATTTAGAAATCCATGTTATTCAATTATTGCACCCAAACTGCTCGCGCGTGCCAACGAGCGTCTGCGACACCAAGGGCTAAAGTAGAACTCATTCCTATTTATGACGCAGATCGCGCTGAAAGTCCTGCCTCTCCCATCTCCTCATTGGTTTATAGAAGCAGGTACCCACGTGCCATCTCCTCATTGGTTATACCCACGTGGGTGACTGAAAGACAAACTGTTTTGCCAGTAGTCGTGGTAATACTATTTAAGTTTAGGTGCGATCACCATATAAGTTAAACGATGAAAAAGCCTGGAAGGAGGAGAGATGACTAGAAACGATTCAGTTGGCCGTTTTATGTGTGGATTAATTGTTGGAGTAGAGGTACTTGTGCATTTCAGGTAAAGTAACTCAATGTTTATATCCCAGCAAGCTAACTAAATAGGACAAATTAACGTTAGCTAGCAAGTACAAGCTAACTAGATAAATTGCCATACATGTTTAATGATTTTCGACCTGTCCCCAAATTAATGTCATTGGTTCAGAGTTTGTTTTGATATTTTAACCTGCGTGTCGTGATCGCATTTGGTGTGGGGGGGCAAAATAAATGTATGCACGATAGCCCACAATGGCGCACGTGTGCAGCCGGTTTGGGTTCCGTGTGCGGCCGCTGGGCCATGGAAACACATTTCATGAAGCTCCCGACAAATAGTTATTGTGCTGACATTGCTTCCATAGGCAGTTTGGAACGCGGTAGTGAGTGTTGCAACCTTAGATATTTTTACGTGATTCAGCACTCAGCGGTCCCATTCTGTGGGCTTGTGTGGCCTACCACTTCACAGCTGAGCCGTTGTTGCTCCTAGATGTTTCCACTTCACAATAACAGCACCTACAGTTGACCGTGGTAGTTATAGTTATACGAACTGACTTGTTGGAAAGGTGGCATCCTATGAAGGTGCCACATTGAAAGTCACTGAGCTCTTCAGTATGGCCATTCTACAAACAATGTTTATCTTTGGAGATTGTATGGTTGTGTGCTCAATTTTATACACCTCCCAAAAACGGGTGTGGCTGAAATGACCAAATCCACTAATTGAAGAGGTGTCCACATACTTTTGTATGTGTCGCACTTTTATATATAGTGCGACAAAACACCCACAAAAGAATTCCACCAGGAATTTTGCAAAAACATAAATGTAAACAGAAATTTCACAAACCACACATGCAGAGCAGAACTTGGAAGGCTGCCTGTTCTTCTGCCCACTGAAATAAGGTCATGCAAATTCTGGGTGCACCTTTGATCGATTGACAAAATGATCTGGCCCCAAGGGCAAGACTTAGACAGAGGGAGAGGAATAATAAGAATGCATACATCAACTATTGGCAGAGTGAGGTTGAAGGAGAGAAAGATGGAATTATATTGAATATTGGAAAGAGACTTCACCGTAGCGCAATACTTTACCTGTGTAAAAGACCACAAACAAAGGAAAACCTTAACCAAATACAGAATTAGTGATCATAGCCTGGCAATTGAAACTGGGACGCCACCAAAAGATATGGCTGGCTGGAAAGGAGAGACTCTGCCATCAATGTGGATGAGGAGAGCTAAAAAGTGAAGAACACTTTCTAATCTACTGCCACTTACTTAGAGTCCTTCTTTTCCAAATGCATAATGAAAATGTCTACAAATTGTACAGAACAGTCAAACAAAGATAAATATTGTATTCTTATGGGGGAAAGGTCTGTTGTGATAGAGTTGGCAGCACAACAAATCACAGCTTGCAACAAGTTGCACTATGCATAAATCACGCTGCCATTTCCTGTTTGCTAGAACTCTAACAGATCGCCTAATTTCAGTTTGAGACAAAATAAGCTATTATAGTATCGTGAATCATCTAAACCGATGTGGAATTTATTTTCCCAAAATATTATTGTTTCAGCTGTTTGAAGCTTGTGTACATAAGCGATAGTAAAAGATGCAAAAACAAAACTTAAGAACAAGAAACACTGAGTGTACAAAACATTGCCCTTTCCATGACATGAACTATCCAGGTGAAACCTATGATCCCTTAGTAGTCCTTATGCAATCTGTTAAATCAACTTCAACCAGGGTAGATGAAGGGGTGAGACGGGTTAAAGAATAATTATTATATCTTGAGACAGTTGAGACATGGATTGTGTATGTGTGCCATTCAGAGGGTGAATGGGCAAGACAAAAGATTTAAGTGCCTTTGGACAGGGTATAGTAGTAGATTCCAGGTGCACCGGTTTGTGTCAAGAACTTCAACACTGCTGGGTTTTTCATTTTCATGCTCAACAGTTTGTATCAAAAATCATCCACCACCCAAAGGACATCCGGCCAACTTAACACAACTGTGGAAAGCATTGGAGTCAACATGGGCCAGCATCCCTGTAGAACGCTTGCCCCTCGACAAATTGAGGCTGTTCTGAGGGCAAAATGCGGTGCAACTCAATATTAGGTGTTCCTAATACTGTACCGTACAGTGCCTTCTGAAAGTATTCACACCCCTTTACTTTTTCCACATTTTGTTGTTAGTCTGAAATTAAATTGAGATGTTGTGTCACTGATCTACACACAGTAACCCATCATGTCAAAGTGGAATTTTGTTCATAAATGTTATAAAACATAATATTTTCCTTCACATTCTCTCCTCTAATCACTCTGTGATAATTATCATTAGATTTTACGGTAAACATTAGGTTATAGCTTCTATCAGAAGGAGGTTCTAAACTTCTATTAAAATAAGAAAAATCAACACATAAAACCAGTCACTTAATCCTTTCAAACCCTTCATTCTGGGTTACACAATCTAAAATACACACACTCAGATTGTTTCCATAGCTCTTACCTGTTGTCATGACTGGCCTGCTCAGGTCAGGTTACCATGGACCACACTCCTACACGAGATATCTCTCACACCCATCAGAGGGGGGGAGATCGATAGGTATAGAGTTGGGGGGGTTTATGACACCTCACACCCATTGTAAATCTTAAGGCAGCAGACAGAATCCCTTTGTCATCTCACTGTGGAGGAATGGAATGTAGGATGGGCCTATGGAAAACCTATCTCAGAACAGTAACCAGCCAACATGATAGTAATGACGATAGATGTAATATGAATATTGAATGTGTTTTTTTTTTTGTTATGTTATTAAAAGTTAAATGACGACATTATAACGAAAACATTGTAACTTGAAGAGTTTTCACAATATGTATCTGATGTTTGCATACTGTACGTTGTGTAGAAAATGTCCAGATCAAAGAGAATCCTTTGTAAAGATGAAATGTGAAGCAAGTTGTCTGAATTGGATCTGAGTAAACTCCAGACCTTGCCTCGTAACTAGTTACGCCCAGAGAACTTGAACTTAAAGGTGGAAACGCCCATTTCTGACCCGAGTGTATAAAATACTTAACATATCAGACTAGGTGACCACGAGCTGCAGCCAAGGTCTGAGGTAGTCGCAAACCCAAAACGCAAAACGAGGTTGAAGAAGACAAAGGCACTGTCACGGTCGTCCTCCTCTTCATCTGAAGAGGAGAGGCGAGATGGATCGGAATACCAAAATGCGGCGTGGTATGTGTTCATCATTTATTTTACTACAGAAAACACTGAACACTGAAACCCTATACAAAAACAATAAACAAACTAACAACCGTGAAGCTAATGCAAACTGCGCTGAAACAAGCAATCAACATAGACAATCACCCACAAACAAACAGTGCAACCCAGGCTACCTAAGTATGATTCTCAATCAGAGACAACTAATGACACCTGCCTCTGATTGAGAACCATACTAGGCCGAAACATAGAAATGCCCAAAACATAGAAAAACAAACAGACTGCCCACCCAACTCACGCCCTGACCATACTAAATAAATACAAAACAAAGGAAATAAAGGTCAGAACGTGACAGGCACCTTTTAACAATCTATGCTACGGATGAGTAGCTGTGTCTAAGAGGGTGCATTCAACAGGACCACCTGGTTACCACTCTCCAAGGAATCGGGTGTCTACACTGGAGCCCTGAGCTACACGGCTGATCGTACTCAGAAGACCCCTTTTAAGAACAAGGGCGAGGAAACAGACCACTAAAAGAAAGGACACTGGCATTGTGTGGATAATCAGAGAGTTACACCCATAAACAACTGAAGTGCCACCATCAGAGGAGAAGGCAGAACTCTGTCCACGAGGAGATACCCCATCGGAGACCTTTGACATGTAATTACAGTGCCTTGCGAAAGTATTCGGCCCCCTTGAACTTTGCAACCTTTTGCCACATTTCAGGCTTCAAACATAAAGATATAAAACTGTATTTTTTTGTGAAGAATCAACAACAAGTGGGACACAATCATGAAGTGGAACGACATTTATTGGATATTTCAAACTTTTTTAACAAATCAAAAACTGAAAAATTGGGCGTGCAAAATTATTCAGCCCCTTTACTTTCAGTGCAGCAAACTCTCTCCAGAAGTTGAACACGGAAGACACATTTCAGTTGAAGGCATTCAATTGACTAGTTATCCCCCTTTCCCTCATTCAGGGGCAGCGCTCTCTCTCTCTCTGTCCTTCTTGTGGTCTGAATCATACATAGGTCAATTATAAACTTCGTAATTATCAGCGTTTACGTATTACATTTAAGTCTCACCCAATGTCTCTAGCCTTTCTAGTGAGGGTGATCAGGCCTCAGATCAGAGGTCATTCCACCCCATTGAGTGTTTCTTTCCCTTTTCTTTCTCTGTACATCATTATTTAAACACATTTCAAACATTTTGTGTAGCAGGTTTACATGTGTGCAACCAAAACTCGGACAATAGATACTTCAGAAAATGTAATTTGTGTACCCTTTAAAGTGCATTTTTCCTAAACCATGAAAAGCCCAATAAAAGCATATAAAATGACCCCACACAATAAATCAAACACAGTATTAATCCCACTAACAAATATTTATAAGAGATGGGTTGTGTGTGGGTGCTGGCATGTGTGGTAAAACGTAGGGTAAAAACAAACAAAAGGCCAGGCCTTAAAATTAAGCACATTAATCCGCTTTACAAGGGATATAGAGTCTAAGTGGCATACATGAGCAATGCGTGAGTCTCAAGTTTGGAGAAGATCATTTTCACCATAAAATGCACCTTTCTATTAAAAGCATTACATACATGATTGCATTTGTGATCACTTTTGATAATGGTGTTTTCCCAATAATGGAACATTCACGCTAATAGCCTACTGCCATGTGTGCATTGCTGTTCTTATAATGTGAAGAAATAGCCTAATAGTTTATCAACATTAAGCTTACGGTTCTGATTTGTTGTGTAAGCCACATTGCCTAAAAAAAATGTTGATGCTAGTGGTTGTATTAATTTGGACTATGTTTGGAATATATATTTCTCGCACAGAATAGGTCGGTTTTTGTACGAAGGGGGACAGTAGATTGACATAGGCTAGTGCTTTTGCTGTTCGTTAGGCCTACTCATCTTGTTAGCTTACGAAAAGTAAATGTGTACATTTCTTCTAATATCTTCAATACAGACCTCGGAATTGGATAAAGACGTGCACAGTTGCATCCCTGATGTGTCTGTCTTCACTTGTAGCCTGTGAGAAAGATCCGATCACGTGATGGAGAGCCATGTAAGTGAGAGGCACTTCGGAGTGCACAAGCACTCAGGGAGAAGGGCACAACGCAGCAATCCGGGCCAAGGACACAATGTCCACTGGCCGCAAAGGCATGGATTTTTTTGTGTGCATTACGGCCACAAAGGTTAAATTCGAGGCATTATCAAGTGCTTGTCAAATTTTGAATGAGAGACTGATGAATTGTGTACATGCCTTTCAAGCAACTCTTTTCAAATCATCATCTCATCGTGCAGCCTTACAATGTATTAAAAATCAAAACATATGGCCCAATGTTTGTAGAACAACTTAAGTTAAATGAATATCGCCAAATTATGCATATAGGAGTACATATTTCTTGTTAACCGCTCAACCGCACACTTGCTCAAATCGTTTGGAGAAAATATTTATATTTTATGGAGCTTTGTTCAATTGTATTCTTCATACTATAAAATAATGCCACGAAATTCTAAGCAAATCTTATCTGCTAAATGAACTAGCAAAGCCCTCAGCCATTTGGCATAGCCACATCAGGACCTAACATAAGGACAACTCAGAGTATGCTATTCTGTCCTTCTGAAAGAGACAACATTTTCTTCATAGCATGCTTCTTTAGACCTGTCTAAAATATTGGATTTATTGTGAAGGCTATATTACATGGATTTATTAGACTTTTTAAAAAGTAGATGTTCCAAAGATCTGCATTAATTACTTGTAGATGTGTGGAAGCCAGGAGATGCTAAATGTGTTTATGCTAATAAACGGTAAATTACTGTGAGACCGACAGTTATTTGCTTGACAATCACCTTTTGATGAAATCACGTGACAGTAAATTGCAAACAAATGACTATCATACAGTAACTGACTGATTTGCATATCAAGCTCTTGCTCTCTGATCCCATTGTTAACAGTGGCCTAAATATATTGTAGGTGGAACACTTCTCACTAGCAAATAGGGAATATTTTGTCCAACCATGTGTCAATGTATTATATAACTTTAAAGGGGAACTCGTAAACAGCAGAGGGATGGCGCTGGAGAAATGTAACCACTCTCAAATACATAGACAGAGATATGGATGCAATTACTGACCATCCATGGTGTCAAAATTAGTTTTAACCATGTTTGAGGCTATACCGTGTTTGTTTACAGTCAATGGAGTTAACAAGCTTAAACTTTATGTTCTGCTGGAGTTGAACCAAGATCATGCGGCATTTATAATCATTAATTGAAAACCCCAAAAATGGATGATCCAATGACAGACTGCTCCTTTAACCATTTTTCTCACCCACTTACTTAAGGGGTGAGAGAAAATAGTCAAAATATGACCAGATTTAGGATTTACATTACCAGTAACAAACAAGAGTTCACATTAGAGAAGACGCAGTGATTTAAGTCAGAGTTCGTAAGTATGGACCCATAGACTACCAGTCTCTCCAGTACATGGTGTAGCCTACATAGCAACATGTTTATTACTATATACAGCACATCTTCATGATGTATTGTACACTACTAAAGCAGTACAGATTATGTAAATATGAATGTGAGACAATAGCTGTCTCTTAACACTAGATGTCAGTGCTTACATCTGAATGGGGTAAAATTGACAGTGCATATTCAATAGTGAAGCTTTACAGAAGAATAGGAAGTTGCTACGACTGTCTTTGTCTATGACTGTAATAATACAGCAGCTGCAAAGGCTCAGTGCGATGTCATACATTGAAAAATACATCTAACAATTTACCTACGAACCATACTGAATTGAGCAATGAAATTCACATTTCCATTGACATGAATGGAACTGAAGTTACATGTTATTGAACATACGTGAGATGTTTAGTGGAAATGTAGGTCTATTGTCACCAGCTACCAACATAAATATACATCCTCTTGTTTTCATACCCCTGTAGCCATCACTTCAGGCTTAAAAGATTAAGTCAAATATTTGTTTCACCTTGATGCCCACAACAAATTACATATTTCATTATAATTACCTGGGACACGTGACAGTAAATGGAAGAAAAACAACTATTGTACAGTCCTTTACTGATTTGCATACATGTACTACCCTCTCTGACCCCATTGTTATCAGTGACCTACAGAATAATAATGGAATAATGGAATAATGGAAACACTAAGCGATACAAAGTTTATTGAAAGTGAATGCTTCCACACAAGTTGATTAAGCAATTAGCATCCCATCATGCTTATGGTCATGCATAGAAAATGTTGGGCAGGACATTATTTTGGCTACCATGGCTATGCCTCTATAGGACCATGAACAATGACACTGCTCCCCGCACCTAAACAAGTCTTACTGTATTGTTTGCACCACATCCTTACTATTCTGGCAGTGAGTTATGTTACGGTTGCTGTCACGTTTACGGCAGGATGATCTCTCCTGCTTTGCTAGCCTTTGTATTTTTGTGACTTGGTTATGAGGATTACCCTGTCACCGACCAGGGTGCTGTGTTGTTCTACTCTGCCCCTGTGAACTATTGGGTCAGCACCTTGAACACTGGGCATGGCTCTAATCAGATACTCCTCCAGTAACTATATCAATTCCAGTGGTTGCCATAAAGCCCCCCTTTCCCTCCGGTCTCACTGTGACTGTAGTGAACATTAGGGGAGACAGACTGCTGGTTTCAAGCGCAGGGCGCAGAAGGTGTTTATTGGAAAGGACCACAGGAGGAGACAGGTAGCTGAGTCCAGGGGCAGGCAGAAGGTCATGCACAGGGGGTCCAAAGGCAAAGGTACAGGCAGGGAAAAGGCTAGTAACGTAGTCCGGGAGGTCAGGCAATAGATAGATAACAGGAAATCCGACAGGCTAAAGTACAGGCAGGGAATAGGCAAAAAGGCGTTGTTAGTGAGGCAGGAAAAAAAATATCATAAACGCGGGAGGAGTAAATCGCAGGAAAAACAGATCTCTGAAAGAAGTATGCCACAAAACAAACAATACCTCAGTGATGGGGTGCAAATAACAACTAAATAGTGTGTGATAATGACATACAGGTGTGCAAACAGGTGATTAGAATTCAGGTGATTGGGATCTGGAGAGTGAGCTGCATTCAGGGGATCTAGTTGTTTGAGGGTGTGAGTTGGAAGCAGACGTTACATTGACTTAGGGATTGTGTGTCAGGCTGGCTATTATCACTGGGGCTGATGCAGGAATCATGCATACTGAACACCCCGAGGGAAATATAACATTTGTTCAAGCTGCCATTGCCCTAACAAACGCAGATATCCAACTCAATGGGTCAACCTGTGTTATATGTGTAGTATAAGTAAATCTGACTGTTCCACATTGAACCTTCCCCCTCTGTCAAACATTGCCAAATGTACTCTATTTAACACACAATCCTTAAATAACAAAGCCCTATTAATCAATGATTTTATCACAGAAAATACAATTGATGTCATGTCTGACTGAAACCTGGCAACAACCTAATGAGATACAGACCCCCCAAATTCTAATTTCTCCCTTTTCAAGTTGAGGTACTAACATCTTTTTGTTTCACATGCCCTGCCACAGTGCTGGTGGGGGACTTAGACATCAGCACTTGTGAGTTTGTGGCGGATTTCCTTTTCCTGTTGGTCTGTTTCAATTTCCCAACCCATGTCAAAGGCCACACTCTGGACCTGGTGTGCTCCACTGCCATAGTTCCCTCTGATCTGTGTGGCTTGGTCCTCACCATTTAATCTTTCCATCCCTGTCCCCAAGCCCCGTACCAAATGCACCATCACCTTCAGAAACATCAACTCTGTCAACCCCGCGCTCTGAATGATCTGATTCAGTCCCATGACAATCCTGACCCTTGTTGGTGACCTGGTTTCCAACTACAACAGAGTGCTCTCCTCTAACCTGCATATTCTGGCCACTGGCAAGACCTGCGTCATCTCCCAGTCTTTACCCTGGTGCACACCCAAACTATGTATCATGAAGGCTTCCAACTGCCAACTGGAACAGGCCGAAAAGGAAAACATGTCTCACAGTACATGCTGAGATATATAAGGAACATGTCTCACACTACAAAGGTTCTCTCCACAAGGCCCAGTATACCCACTACTCAAACATCAGTAGTATTTATTATGATTGGGGTCTAAACAGGATGTGAGCTGACCAAGTCATTTGAGGTTGCTCTAAAGTGGAAAGATGGAATAAACGAGTCAAGAGCAGGTTCTTAATTGAACAAAGTTCTCTATTGAGGTATTTCTTTCTTCCCAAACCCTACAACACAATCAAGGATGATCTCACAGTGAAAACACAAATCTTCTTCTTTACAAGAACAAGGAACACAAGGCTAGTATCGTCAAACTATAACATAAATCAAGGCGGTGACACACCCGTAACGATCTGTCCACTGGGAGCTTCCTTCGAGTGGTGCTCCGGATCTGTGGCGGCCATTCCCGAGAGTTCGTTTTTAATCTTCTTTCCACTTCCGAAAGGTAGCCGACCTTTGTAGAAGCAAACACTTTTCTTCCTCCAGGTCTCCCCTTCCCCCTCCCCTCCCCTCCTCTGCCCTGCCATCAACTGTGCTTAATTGCCTCTGATCACCTTGATTCACATACCGGGCTGGGCTACTATCCTTGGGACCAGCCTGCCCTCTGGTGGTCCTTCCACACGTACCATCTTAGTCGCGATGGGACAGCGCATCAGTATTCCCGTTCCTCGATCTGGCCCTGTGGATGACATGGAAAGAGAACGGTTGTAAAGCAAGAAAAAATCTGTCTATTCTGTTGTTATTGTTTCTCTTACCGCCCATCCACGTGAGGGAAGCATGGTCAGTAACGAGAGAAAACCTACGCCCGAGTAGGTAGTACCGGAGATAATCGAGGGCCCACTTAATGGCTAGGACCTCTTTCTCTACGGGAGCATATCTCTGTTCCTGATCACTGAGCTTCCTACTTATGAAGAGTATAAGCCTTTCTGCTTTGCCTTCACCCTGATCTAGGACGGCTTCGAGCCCCGTATCTGAGGCGACAACCTGCACAATGAACTCTTGGGAGAAGTCAGGAGCCTGCAGGATGGGATCAGAGCACATGCTATCTTTTAGCAACTGGAAGAATTCTTCCGTCTCATCCTTCCATGCTACACGGTTGTGCAGGTTTTTCTTGATGAGGTTTGTGAGGGGTGTGGCAATGGTTGCACATCCAGGGATGAAATGCCGATAATATCCCGTTATCTCGAAGAAGGGTCAGACATCCCGTTTCGTCTGGGGGCGAGGCCAGTCCTGAATTGCCCTATTCTTTTCTGCATGTGGCCGTATTTTTCCGTTCCCCACAGTGTATCTCAGGCATTCCGCTTTGGACAGACCCAGGAAGCTTATTTTTGGATTGGCCGTAAGCAATGTAGCCTCCAGGCTCACAAGCACCGCCCTCAGTCACAGGTGGTGACTATCCCAGTCCTCGCTGTGGATTTCCACATTGTCTATATATGCTGCTGCGACCTCTTGATGGGGCTGTATAATGGCATCCACGAGGTGTTGGGAAGTTTCCGCCACACCATGCAGTCCTACTCTTCAGTAGGTCATATGATTGAGTGTAGTCTGGCCCAGGAGTGTGAAGGTGAACGGAAAGGCTCTGGAGCAACGAACCACCCTTGCTGTCTCTGCCTGGCCAGTTCCCCTCTCTCCACTGGTATTCTCTGCCTCTAACCCTATTACAGGGGCTGAGTCACTGGCTTACTGGTGCTCTTCCATGCCGTCCCTAGGAGGTGTGCGTCACTTGAGTGGGTTGAGTCACTGACGTGATCTTCCTGTCTGAGTTGAGGCACCCTCTTGGGTTGTGCCTTGGCAGAGATCTTTGTGTGCTATACTTGGCCGTGTCTCAGGATGGTAAGTTGGTGGTTGAAGATATCCCTCTAGTGGTGTGGGGGCTGTGCTTTGGAAAAGTGGGTGGGGTTATATCCTGCCTGTTTGGCCCTGTTCGGGGGAATCGTCGGATGGGGCCACAGTGTCTCCTGACTCCTCCTGCCTCAGCCTCCAGTATTTATGCTGCAGTAGTTTATGTGTCGGAGGGCTAGGGTCAGTCTGTTAAATCTGAAGTACTTCTCCTGTCTTATCCGGTGTCCTGTGTGAATTTAAGTTTGCTCTCTCTAATTCTCTCTTTCTCTCTCTTGGAGGACCTGAGGCCTAGAACCATGCCTCAGGACTACCTGGCATGATGACTCCTTGCTGTCCCCAGTCCACCTGGCCGTGCTGCTGCTCCAGTTTCAACAGTTCTGCCTGAGGCTATGGAACCCTGACCTGTTCACCGGACATGCTACCTGTCCCAGGCCTGAGACAGCAGGAGCGGTAGAGATACTCTCAATGATCGGCTATGAAAAGCCAACTGACATTTACTCCTGAGGTGCTGACTTGTTGCACCCTCAACAACTACTGTGATCATTATTATTTGACCATGCTGGCCATTTATGAACATTTGAACATCTTTGCCAAGTTCTGTTATAATTTCTACCCGGCACAACCAGAAGAGGACTGACCACCCGTCATAGCCTTGTTCCTCTCTAGGTTTCGGCCTTTCTAGTGAGTTTTTCCTTGCCACCGTGTTTCTACACCTGCATTGCTTGCTGTTTGGGGTTTTAGGCTGGGTTTCTGTACAGCACTTTGAGATATCAGCTGATGTAACGGCTATATAAATACATTTTATTTGATTTGCATCCTCACATGCTGAACAAGTTCCTCCGGTGTGGCGATGTTGGTCTTTGGGTGGTCCTCTGGAGCCACCGGCACTTGCCAATATCCCTTCGTCAAATCCAGATTGGTGATGAATTTGGCCTTTCCTAAGCCCTCCAAGAATTCATCCACGCCTGTCAGGTTGCTTGTTGAGGTAATTGACTGGTGAGACTCTTTCCACTACATCGTAGGGCCCCCTCCACTGCGCCATCAAATGGGGTTCGGCCGTGGGCAGGAGTACAATCACTTTCTCTCCCACAATGTCGCTTCTCCATATGCTTCTTTACTATGGGCCTGACTGCCAACAGGCGGTCCCTTATCAGGGTAACATGTTCTATCGTCGACCAAAATGGGCATTGTTGAGCCTCGCAGGTCTCACTGGCTAAGTCGAGGATCTCTCGACATGGCCTGCCGTAGAGCAATTTGAATGGGGAAAACCCAGTGGATGCCTGGGGTACTTCTCGCAGGACAAACGTAACCTTTTGCGTGTTGGGGGCAGTATTTTCGTTTTTGGATAAAAAACATACCCATTTGAAACGGCCTATTTCTCAGCCCCATAAACTAGAATATGTATATAATTGTCAGATTAGGATATAAAACACTCTAAAGTTTCCAAAACTGTAAAAATATTGTCTGTGAGTATAACAGAAGTGATATTGCAGGCAAAAGCCTGAGGAAAATCCAATCAGAAAGTGCCTATTATTTTGAAACCTCTCTGTTCCTATGCATGCCTATCCTCCATTTAAAGGGATATCAACCAGATTCCTTTTTCTATGGCTTCCCTAAGTTGTCAACAGAAGGATCACATTGCGTAAGTGGATAGGTGGGGGCTCTCAGAGTGAGTTTTGCACAACTGAGTAAAGCGGCCATTGTTTCTCCCGCTGTTATTGAAAAAGCTACACACTCGGTTGATATATTAACTAATATATATTTAAAAAACAACTTGAGGATTGATTATAAAAAACGTTTGACATGTTTCTGTGGACATTATGGATATTATTTGGAATATACGTCTGCGTTGTCGTGACCGCTCTTTCCTATGGATTTCTGAACATAACGCGACAAACAAACTTCGGTATTTTGGGTATAAAAATAATCTTTATGGAACAAAAGGAACAGTTGTTGTGTAACTGGGAGTCTCGTGAGTGAAAACATATGAAGATCATCAAAGGTAAACCATTTTTTTGATTGTTTTTCTGATTTTCGTGACCTAGCTACTTAATGCTTAGTGTACTTAATGTTATGTTATGCTATCGATAAACTTACACAAACGCTTGGATTGCTTTCGCTGTAAAGCATAATTTCAAAATCTGAGACGACAGGTGGATTAACAAAAGGCTAAACTGTGTTTTACAATATTGCACTTGTGATTTCATGAATATTAATATTTTTTAGTAATATTATTTGACTGTGGAGCTATGCTATTCAGCGGTTGCTGATGACAATTATCCCGGTATGTCCCAGTTTTTCCTGTCTCTAGACACCACTCTTCACAACATGCTTTTAATTGTTTTGTTCAGGTGTTCGCACAAACCGTCTGTTTGTAGGTGGAATATGCTTGAACCTGGTATAACCGACACAAGTCCTTCATCAACTGAGAAATGAACGGGGTACCATGGTCTGTTAGGATCGTCTTGGGGAGGCCAAACTGGGAGAACAGCATGAACAATTCCTTGGCGATTCCCTTTGACGACATGTTGCGAAGGGGTATGGCCTCTGGAAACTTGGTAGCATAATCTACGACAACCAGGATGTACTCGTGTCCTCTGGTGGATTTTGGGAGGGGTCCCATGAGGTCCATAGCTATGCGTTCAAAGGGGGTCTCTATAATGGGGAGAGGAATCAAAGGATTACGCAGGTGTGGTGTGGTCGTGGGGACATGCGCTGACATTGATCACATGTCCTACAATACCTGGCCACATCTCGGGTGACACAGGGCCAATAGAACCTCTGCATGATTATGTCGATAGTTTTGGACATGGGGATGGGCGAGCTGTAGGACAGTATCCCTATATGGTCTAGGCACCATTAGTAATTCCTGTTTTTCCCCCCTAAGTTGCAAGACCCAATACAAGAGACCCAGCCTGATTACATAGTAGGGAAGAGAGGGCTCACCTGATCTGTCAACATTTCTCCCGTCGATCAACTTCACCTTTCTCATGGCATGCTTTCGGCCTGGGTCTCTATGCTGAGCGGTGTTGAACTGTTCCTTTAAATCTTGGGGCAGGTCGACCTCGGTAGAGGGGGGTGGGTGTTGTTCCCCATCCCTGTCAGGGGTGCACGAGGAGAATCCCCTCCATGTTCCCTCCTCCGATGAGGCTTCAAATATATCCCATAGCCTCTGGTTGCTTCTTCCTTCCTCCGTCCTGTATAACCCTTCGTATTGTCTTCATCTGAGGTTTCCTTGAACAGCTGGTGGAGGCATTGAGTCTGTATTTCTTCCTTGCGTCCCAAGGACCAGGCAGAAGCTACGTTTCCTTGTAGGGCCACTACCTCGGGCTTCAACTTGTTTTTCTTTCTTTCTTTGCTTTCCTGCCCCTCTGCGGTGGCCCGGATATTGGCGGGTGATAGAGAGACCTGATCCCCTTTGTTCGGTGCGTAACGTTGCGTGCCGAAGCTCCTTATACAGGGGGCAGTCTCTCCCAATCAATAATGGCACCTTCAGCTGGGGGTACTTTCCCCACCCTGACTGTACACCTTCCTTTTGGGGTGAGAATGGACAGACTCACTGAGGGGTAAAAGTGGGTGTCTCCATGGATACAGGACACAGCTACTTTGTCTGGTAGCAGTGTTGCTGTGGTCACCATCTGCTCCTCCACTAACCGAATCATACTTCCAGAGTCGAATGGCTACCACATCTCATCCTTCTATACGCACCGGGATCTCTGGGGCTGGGGCTATTTCGGCTAACCAACAGGGGAGAGCCTGCCCTCTCGAACCAGGATGCATGGGGACGGGCAGTGATGACTCGGTGGCCATGGACTTGTCCTCTTCTGGTACATTGTGGGGCGTAATGGTCCGGAGACTGGCATTTATAGCACCGACCCTGCTGTGTGGATGAGGACTTCTCCCACGTCCGGAGTGGGTTCGGTCGTTTTGGTGGCAGACGTGCTGGGGTTAATCGGGGAACGGGCTTGGCAGAGTCCTTCCGGTCCTCCTCTTTTAACAATTCCCATGTAGATCGGAACGTTTCCACCGCCTGGGCTATGTCGTCGGCGTACCACGGGTTTGTTTGCCCCACAACCCTTTTTAATCCCCTGGGTAATTCCCTCAAAATCTTGCCCACTATGAGCGTCTCTACGACATGTCCTACTCCCTTTCTGGGTTCCAGCCACTGTTTCGTTAGTCGTATAAGTGTGAAGATCTGGGCCCACACGGGTTGGTCGGCCATATAGGTCCATTGATGGAACTTTACTGTTCTATCTCGGGTGGTCAGCTGGTAACAGGACAGAATCTAAATTTTTAGTCGCCCATAGTCAGACGTTTCGCTGGGGTCCAGGTCATAGTAGGCTTCCTGGGCTATCCCGGGTCAAGAGAGGGCCTAACGCGCTCGCCCATTCTATGGTGGGCCACTCTTCCAATGTGGCCATCCTTTCAAACGTCATAATGAAAGCCTCAATATCATCCATCTTTGAGAGGTGAGGTAAGATGGCGTAAGCAGCCGATCTCTGCTTCACTCTAGGTTCTTCTCGCCGGCTCAGCTGTTGTTGCATGATGTTTATGGTTGTCTGCTGTGCTATGATCAACTGTTGTAGTGTTATCCATCTTTCTTGAATGGTTCCTTTGTGTCTTCAGGTAGATTTTCGTTTTCCTTACTTATCCTTGTGTCACTCGTCTACCTAGTGCCCACATTCTCCACCAATGTGAGCAGACCAAGTCGTTTGAGGTTGCTCTAAAGCGGAAAGGTGGAAAAAACGAGTCAGGAGCAGTTTCTTAATTGAAAAAAGGTCTGTATTGAGGTATTTCTTTCTTCCCAAACCCTCCAACACAATCAAGGATGATCTCACAATGAAAAAACAAATCTTGTTTAGAAGAACAAGGAACAAAAGGCGAGTATCTTCAAACTATAACCTAAATTCCGAGTGTGTCACCGCCCTAATGATCCGGGTGGTGCAGATGGTCCGGATCTGTGGCGGTCATTTCCAAGAGATAGTTTGTCCTCTTATTCCCCCCTTCCGAAAGGTACATCCTCTCCTTTGTAGAAGCAAACACTTTTCTTCCTCCAGGTCTCCCCTACTGCCGGTTCCCTCCTCTCTCTTGAAAGGGAAAGAGAATAGGTCATTAGTGCCGTCAGCTGTGCTTAATTGCTTCTGATCACCTTGACTCACATGCCAGGCTGGGCTACTATCCGTGGGACCAGCCTGCCCTCTAGTGGCCTGCCCTCTGGTGGTAACACATTCCCATTCACTGCTTCAGCTGACCTCTGATCAGTACCTGGATTTCTTCAAAAACAAAATAGACACAATATACTCCAACAAACGTCTATTGAACACCCCCCCACCACCACCACAGCTTGACTCAGCAACCATTTCCTCCCTCTCCGCCTTCTCCCCTGTTGATGCTTCGTTAACCTTTCTAGCGCAGGGGTTCTACTAGTGGAACACCTCAACAACATTCCGCTGAAAAGGCAGTGCGCGAAATTCAAAAATATTTTTCTGAAATATGTCACTTTCATACGTTAAGTCCAATACAGCAAATGAAAGATAAGCATCTTGTTAATCTACTCATCATGTCCGATTTCAAAAATGCTTTACAGCTAAAGCACAACATATGATTATGTTAGATCACCGCCAAGTCGAAAAAACACACAGCAAATTTTTCCAGCCAAATATAGAAGTCACAAAAAGCAGAAATGTTGATATAATTAATCACTAACCTTTGATGATCTTCATCAGATGACACTCATAGGACATCATTTTACACAATAAAAGTATGTTTTGTTCGATAATGTGCATATTTATATCCAACAATCTCAGTTTACATTGGCGCCTTACATGCAGTAATGTTTTGATTCCAAAACATCCGGTGATTTTGCAGAAATACTAATAATAAACAGTGATAAAATATACTAGTGTTATTCACAGAATTAAAGATAGACTTCTCCTTAATGCAAACGCTGTGTCAGATTTCAAAAAACTTTACGGAAAAAGCATAATCTGAGAACGGCGCTCAGAACCCAAAACAGCCAGAGGAATAGCCGCCATTTTGGAATCAACAAAGTTAGAAACAACACCATAAATATTCACTTACCTTTGTTGATCTTCATCAGAAGGCACTCCCAGGAATCCCAGTTCGACAATAAATTACTGATTTGTTCCATAAAGTTCCATCATTTATGTCCAAATAGCCACTTGTTGTTAGCGTGTTCAGCCCAGTAACCCATCTGCATGAGGCGCAAGCATTTCATCCATACAAAAACTCTAAAAGTTCCGTTACAGTCCTTTAGAAACATGTCAAACGATGTATGGAATCAATCGTTAGGATGTTTTTAACATAAAACATAATGTTCCAACCGGAGAATTCCTTTGTCTTCAGAAAAAGCACTGGAACGCGAGGTAACTCTGTCGGGAGCGCGCGTCATGAGACCAAGGCACTATGCCAGACCACTGACTCAATGAGGTCTCAAGAGCCCCTCCTTTATAGTAGAATCCTCATTCAAGTTTCAAAAGACGGTTGACATCTAGTGGAAGCCCTAGGAAGTGCAACTTCATCCATATCTCAATGTGTACTCGGTAGGCCAAGCTTTGAAAAACTACAAACCTCAGATGTCCTTTGATCTTTGATGTTCTTCTTCTGTTGGCACTCCAAAAGGTCCCAGTTACATCACAAATGGTCCTTTTGTTCAATAATGTCCTTCTTTATATCCATAAAAACTCAGTTTAGCTGGCTCGCTTCAGTCAATACTCCACCCAGTTTCCCTCCATCAAAATGCATACAAAATGAATCCCAAACGTTACTAATAAACTTTTGCAAACAAGTCAAACAACGTTTATATTCAAACCTTTAGGTACCCTAATACATAAATAAATGATAAAATTTAAGAAGGAGAATCGTTATTGTCTTTACCGGAGACAAATACCAAAGAACGCACTCTCATTCACGCGCTTGGAAACACTACAGCCAAAATGGGAGCCACCTAGAAAAACTACAATTTCTTGCTATTTTTTCCAAAAGGCCCTAGGAATTGCAATCTGGGAGGACTTTGCCTATAATAAAAGTGACTGCCATTGAAAATAGTGGTAGGCTGAAATTGTTTGTTTTTTGGATGGTTTGTCCTCGGGGTTTCGCCTGCCATATTAGTTATGTCTACTCACAGACATTATTTTAACAGTTTTAGAAACTTTAGAGTGTTTTCTATCCAAATCTACCAATTGTATGCACATCCTAACTTCTGGGCCTGAGTAACAGGCAGTTTACTTTGGGCATGCTTTTCATCAGGA
This sequence comes from Oncorhynchus clarkii lewisi, assembly GCF_045791955.1. Classification (NCBI taxonomy): domain Eukaryota; kingdom Metazoa; phylum Chordata; class Actinopteri; order Salmoniformes; family Salmonidae; genus Oncorhynchus; species Oncorhynchus clarkii. The sequence continues at coordinate 27,572,410 of NC_092163.1, read as the reverse complement.
TGTCAAAATACTGCCCCCTACCCAAGAGAGGTTAACTGATTCCATCCATTGATATGATTGACAGTTCTTTGATAGCCTAAAGCAGGGCTGCTTTTGAATGCCAGAACATGTAAGTGGACCAATGTGGTGCGAGGAGCAGAGCGTAATTCGGGAATATTAAAACATTTGTCAGCCTTCTCTCCCGCTCCAATTTCACTCTTGTACTGCTCAGCACTAAGTTCTGGGCATGCTTTACATATAATTATTAATTTCCTTTATCACTATTCTTTAATTATGCCAATTTAAATTATCTAGCCTACTCCACCCAGAGTAGTCTATGTTTAGTTTATATTACACTTTCTAACATAAGGATATGAAGGATCAATTTTAAAGGACTTCCAATGTATTTTAGGTAGGCAGTAGGCCACTGTAACATGTACAGTTGAAGTCGAAGTTTACGTAGACTTAGGTTGGAGTCATTTAAACTCGTTTTTCAACCACTCCACAAATTTCTTGTTAACACACTATAGTTTTGGCAAGTTGGTTAGGACATCAACTTTGTGCATGACACAAGTCATTTTTGCAACCATTGTTTACAGACAGATTATTTCACTTAAAACTCACTGTATCACAATTCCAGTGGGTCAGAAGTTTACATACACTAAGTTGACTGTGCCTTTAAACAGCTTGGAAAATTCCAGAAAATTACGTCAAGGCTTTAGAAGCTTCTGACAGGTTAATATACATAATTTGAGTCAATTGGAGGTGTACCTGTGGATGTATTTCAAGGCCTACCTTCAAACTCAGTGCCTCTTTGCTTGACATCATGGGAAAATCTAAATAAATCAGCCAAGACCTCAGAACAAAAATTGTAGACCTCCACATGTCTGGTTCATCCTTGGGAGCAATTTCCAAACACCTAAAGGTACCACGTTCATCTGTACAAACAGAGCCCCGCCTTATCTCAGCTTACTGGTCACCAGAGCAACACCCACCGGTAGCATTCACTCCAGCAGGTATATTTCACTGGTCATCCCCAAAGCCAATAATTCCTTTGGCTGCCTTTCCTTCCAGGTCTCTTCTGCAAATGACTGGAACGATTTGCAAACATCTGTCGTGGAAATTTCCTCTATTTACCAAATCATGGGAGCAAACCACAACACAAGTCAGAGTTAGTTATCAAAGTCCATCTTTAATTATATGAGCTCTATCACAACCCTGTGACTCTCAGATCAATTCAGTGTCTATCAATGAATTATCTGAGAGCCCCTTACACATTGCAACTGAGATCCTTTAATAGCAAAGAACACACGTAGTCAGACAGCATAGACATAATAAATCGTTCAGCTTTGTCTCCTGACTTAAACCCAGAACCATAAACCAATCCTCCATATCAACAGGCATATATCAAATTGTCATTTAGATACAACCAATTCTAAATACAACCAATCCTGGACAAGCTCACGGAGAGGAGAGTGAGGCTATAGGTTAAGATAAGAGGGAGCATGAGAATGATTCCAGACACTGCCATCCTCCTCTCCTCAATGGGAAAAGTAGGGAGTGACTGGCACACAGACACAGTGGAGCATAAGAGCAAAAGATATGTTTACACATGATGACACCTTGACCTCTCCCCTCTCTGCGTCCCATGCAACTTAGTCTTGACATAGAACAGAACATACAGTATCCACCGCTTATTGGACTTGCGTTCAAAGCGAATGATATATCTACATCTCACATTTCTAAATGCATTTTGTTGGGTCACCCAAAAAGTAACATATTGCAGCAATGCATCTCCTCCTCATGACTGCACCAGATTTTCCAGTTCTTGCTGTGAGATGTTACCCCACTCTTCCACCAAGGTACCTGCAAGTTCACAGACATTTCCAGGGGGAATGGCCCTAGCCCTCACCCTCCAATCTAACAGGTCCCAGACATGCTCAATGGTATTGAGATCCGGGCTCTTCGCTGGCCATGGCAGAACACTGACATTCCTGTCTTGCAGGAAATCACACACAGCAGTATGGCTGGTGGCATTGTCCTGCTGAAGGGTCATGTCAGGATGAGCCTGCAGGAAGGGTACCACATGAAGGAGGAGGATGTCTCCGGGTGGGCCATGAGGGAGGGTTGGGTCTCCAGGTGGGCCTTGAGGTTGCTGGCCCTGTACACTCTGGCATCGTCACAGAAGCAGTAGGCTGTCGCACACCGCCTGGAGATGGAAGCTATCATGGCCCCTTCTGTTTATGTAGGCATCCCTTTTGTTGGAGGGTCCCCTGATGGTAATATGGGTGCCATCTATACACGCAATCACCACAGGGAACCTCGTCTTTCTCTCAAATGCTGCCTATACCACTGGTAGCTGCTTTACAGAAAGCC